>NC_047109.1:89803314-90112395 GCF_902500255.1 Thalassophryne amazonica
TTAAAAAAAACAAAAAACCTGCTGCTCGTCAGCTGCTTTGGAAAACGTTTAAATGCTTTGTGTGTGTGCGGTATTAATGTAGTCATTATGTATTGATGATACGTGTTGTTTGATCCTGAGGCGCATGAACGCATCACGTCAGCGCGCTAATCTATCAGTTTGTGTCTCAGGTGCTGCTTTTTAATTGGTCGTTAACTTGTCTCAGCCAATCAGCGTCCTGAGCCGTCTGTTTGCGTCGGTGACCTTTTCTGATGGCGTCATTGCTTTTAATAGTTCCAAGAGGTGGTATTGACTGCCAGCTATAAATAAACTGTTGCTTACGAATGTATGAGCTCACCAAATGTGGCTGTGAACGTGTGAAACACTCACCTCAAAGAAAAGTAACACCACAGCACCACACCGCTACGGGGTTCATTTAGTTCCACTACTGCAAATACTTTGTATAATTTTGAGTGCTCATATTTGAACAACTTCATGTGCAGAACCTGAATTTCCAAAATTTTATTTGTAACCATCAACATCTGAAGACATGAAGCTTGAATAAACTATATATATATATATATATATAGGTCTGTGTATAAACACACACACACACATGCTACATCAATTGACCTATTAATGCTGAATTGATATCAATTTCCTGTGCAAACAGACAGAGGAGGACATGAAGTTATGTGGTTGTCCCATCTCTTTGTATGTTTGTTTGAGTGTAGTGAAGTTATCTGTAAAAGTAATGGATGGAATTTGATTTGAAAGAAAATTGTGTGTACACATGGTTTGATGGTGATAATGGTTTATCCATCCAGCCATCCATCCATCCATTTCTCTTGTTTATCACATTCAAAATCATGCAGCCGATCTGCTCTGTGTCAGCCTGATCCCATCAGATCTCAGAAGCTAAGCAGAGCAGGATCTGGTTAGTACTTGAATGGGAGACCTCTTTGGAACACCAGCGGCTGTGTGTGTTTCTCCAGGTGAAACTGGAGTTGTGTCAGGAAGGACATTCGGCGTAAAATTTGTGCCAATTACCAATGCGGATCTGGCTGTATCCGCTGTGCCGACCCCATCTTGGGAACAATCTGTCTTGAGAACCATCCCTGGTTCTCAAGACCAGGCACCTAAGTGGCTCTACTCTATTCTACTCTTCTTTTTTTTTTTTTTTTTTTAGATATTTAGGTATACCTTAGTATACACTAGTAGAGTTCTACTTTAGAATTGGAAAATATTATAGAAGACATACCTTACTGAATTTTCATGAAGGTTTTGTCTTTCATCTCATAGTTTGATTAGTTGCTTTTGACTTTGTGAGAAAGGCTGCATGTTTTAATCTCTTTCTTTAACATTCTTGCCTTATGACATCACAAAGATCAGATGGAGGGAGGAAGGAAACAAGAATTCTGACTGTCCTCTTTGTTGGAAGAAATACTGTAGTATCTCTGCTGACCTAATGCTTCGAGTAATATAGTACTTCTGTATATTTACAAAATTATATTATTCTGTATATTTACAGATTTGTATGTATGTAATTATTGCACACACATATCACATTTTCATTTGATTTTGTTCGAACAATCTTGCCTCAGATGCTGCACGCTGATGCAGACAGATCGGTGCAGCGTCTGCAGTGATGCGGTCGCTGTAGCGGACCGTCATGGTGAAGAGAGAGCTGAGTAGGGGGGCAAAGCTCTCGATTTACCGATCGATCTACGTTCCGACCCTCACCTATGGTCATGAGATTTGGCTCATGACTGAAAGAACGAGATTGCGAGTACAAGCGGCCAACATGAGTTTCCTCCACAGGGTGGCTGGGCGCTCCCTTAGAGATAGGGTGAGGAGCTCGGACACTCAGGAAGAGCTCAGAGTCGAGCCGCTGCTCCTCCACGTCGAAAGGAGCCAGCTGAGGTGGCTCAGGCATCTTGTCCGGATGCCCCCTGGATGCCTCGCTGGAGAGGTGTTCCGGACACATCCCATTTGGAGGAGGCCCCGGGGAAGACCTAGGACATGCTGGAGGGACTACATCTCTTGGCTGACTTGGGAACACTTCGGGGTTCCCTCGGAGGAGCTGGGGGAGGTGTGTGCGCGGCCCGACTCCAGATAAAGAGGAAGAAAATGGATGGATGGATGAATCTTGCCTCATGATACCATCAAACCTTTCCCTTTATCACTTGCTTTTTCGTTGTGAGATGTTTTCCTTTGTTTTCCTGTCTAACATTCTTGCCTCATGATATCATAAAGAGTTCTATCCTCCACACACGCATTTTGTTTGGTGTCCAAATCAGTGTGATCCAGGAGAGATTACCACTGTTGCCAATGTGCTTGTTCAGCGGGTGGGTGGGTTACCCTTGTTTTAATTAATGATTTAAAAATGAACTATATAAATGAACAGAAATTGAACTGAGTTCAGTGATTCACAGTATGATATTTCACACATTGTCAAAATTGAAACGTTCCTAAACTTTCCTTTATGTTATGATTTGCTGTTTGTAGTAAATGTACTTAAAACTTCACATATCCCTGCATATACACTGTAAGAAATTGTGTTAAAACTTAAAAAACCCAAGGCAACTAGCTGCACAGACTTTTTAGGAGTTTACTAAACATATAAAAACATTAGTGACAGTTTGGGCTCTGTTGTAATGGCAGACACTAAAATTAGCTGAAAATATGGTGCAAATCCATTTCAGGTATGTTCAAGCATACATTGCTATTTATTATATATCTATTTATTTGAATTTTCAATAGGCAGCCAGCCAAGTAAGGGTCAGTTGAAGAATTACACAGGGGTCTAAATTAAAAGATGCTCCAATCATATTGAAAACGACACCACATCATTTGTCTGAACATAAATATTCCAAAAAGGTATAGTTTGGACTATCTATGACTGAATGTTACGGAGTTATGGGGTAAAAATAGCAAGATCAATTTCAGTTTGTACGGGGGTCAAAAGTTAAAGTTGCTCTGATTTTGGTAAAAGTAATGCAAATTATTGGTTGAGTTAATAGGGTTTTAAAAAGGAATAGTTTGCACCATGTATCATGCTTAGTTATCATGTTACAGGGTAACATATGTCACGTCATAGAATCCAATGGATGTTGACCTTGTTTGAGCTTTACTTTGCAGACCAAACATTCAGCACAGTCAAACCCATTCTATTTATTAATCCTATTAGCTCAAGCAATAATTTCCACCACTTTTTACCAAAATTGGAGCAACTTTAACTTTTGATCCCTATTTTAAACTGAAATGAACCTTTATCACTATTCTTCACATATCCCTGCATATACACTGTAAGAAATTGTGGAAAAAACTTAAAAACCCAAGGCAACTTGCTGCACAGACTTTTAATTTAAGCATTTACTAAACATATAAAACATTAGTGAGAGTTTGGGCTCTATTGTGATGACAGACACTAAAATGAGCTGAAAATATGGTGCAAATCCATTTCATGTATGTTCAAACATACATTGCTGTTTAAGCAGCTGGAAATACAGATGCAAAGCTGAGTGTTGGGCACAAAAGGGTTGGATTGATCATATTCATTATGCATGGGTGTGTTGTAGTCCAAACATGATATTATCCAATTCCCTTTAAACTGGACTGCGCAGGGTGCACAGTGCTGTGGTACTGAGAAAACACACATAAGTGAAAGGGTGTGTGTGTCTGTTGGGGTTGTTAGAGTAGTTTTTTCCATCATGAGAAACATGCAAATGTTTCTCCCTCCTCCCACTCCTTTTTTGTGCCCATAGAGTGGCCATTATATGTTATCATTCCTAATGCACCTTTTGTATGGAGATAAATTTGTCTCATATGCAGGCAGAGTTTGCATGTGTTGTGAATGTGTTGCACTCTTTATACTGTCCCAGAGGCAGAAATGCTTTAAGGTAATGAACAAAATCAACAATTACTTTTAAACCATCATGCACACACTAATGCAAATGGTATTGCGATTTAAAGGTCGTGCTCACTGTCTAAAAATGTCAAATGTATCACGTGGAAACTAGTAATGACACTTGAGCTGCTCTTTTTATACCACTTTACACTGGGTGTAAGATAATGTCCCTTATGTTTTTAAGTTCAGTAATCTTTGTGTAACCTTGAGTTTTTAAGTTCTCTCTACTTTTTTAATTCATTTTTTATTTTTATATTTGTAGCAGAGTACATAGTCTTGATAATGAATCAGTCACAATTCTGTACTGGATGCAATAACGGTGTTTGCATTTATTATTCTGATGGCAAATGCATGTGCTGTCTCAGACTGCCAAATGCTTAGGGTCCTATCTCACTGAACGCGACTGTTGGAGAGCAGTGGAAGACACGAATTAGTGCCCAAACACATGAATGAGTGACACTGTCGCAGTTGGTATCTCACTGAAGTGGCCACTTGCAGCTGAACACGAAGTATTCAGCCTTTATTATCTTGCTATTATCCATGTGAATAGACTGTTCCCATTGGCATAATAAACTTCTAGAATGATGTCCTTGCAGGATCTATTGTCCTATGTTCCATGTCCAGTATATAATCCACAGCTTATCTGATCCTTTTGACCGTGGCTTCGAGATCCACGCACAGTGATCGTTCACGGGCTGGAACAGCTTCTGCTCTGTGACACAGTAATGTCCAGCAGCGCTTCAGGAGTGTGCGTCCTTTAATTTGATTTGATTTATTCAACAGTAACATTGTAAATCCTTTTGGCTGTTCCCTTGTTTTTTCAGTCAGGGTCTCCACAGTAGATCTGAGGTGGAACTGCACGTTGATTTGGCACAGATACGTCCTCCTCTATCCTCCTGTGTTTTGGCTCTGCTGGACATATGATGTCACATTTCCTCGGCATTTAGCTGAAAGATTTTCCCATTTTAAAGACACATACTGTATGTGTGATGTTAGAGCTGGATATGAGCAGTGTGTCCCATTTAATGAAAGCATGTCATCATATTTCCTCAATGATCATGCGTTCCTCACAACAAACACATCAAAGAACTCCCACTGCACCTCCTCAGAGAGAGAGAGTGCTCGAGATAAAAAATAGATTCAAAATGACTGTGCTGTGCTCCAATCCTGTAGACTTGTGCTCCCCAATTAAAAAAAAGACATTAAATGCATAAGACCAGAAAGCTCAAACAGGAGTCCTGATATCTTGCAACTGTGGCCAGGCTGACATCAGCTCGGCTACTTCCAGAAGTGGCTGTTCCTCTCCAATCCACCTCCGCCCCTCCCACAGTTCTCTCATGAATCTCTCCCATTACAGTCGCAGTGAGTGCATTCAGATGATCGCACGACACCAGTGATGGCTCTGGGATCACACTGGGAGGAGTCTTGATGCCTTGCCAACTTTGAAAAATTAGAAATCCAAATGTGACGCTGGCGACACCCTGCAAGTGAAGCGAGGGAAGTGTGCCACCCAGCGAACGTCTTGTGAAATAAAACGATGTCCCTCGCAATTGCTATTCACACTCTGTCACAGCCCAGTGAAATAGGACCGCTATCTATCACCAGCATTACTATGTTTGTTAGCCTGGATATTTCAAAAAGTCAACAACAGGTTTCAGTAAAATTTGGTGTAGTGTTCAAGACTGGGACAAGGAAGAATGCAGTAGATTTTCAGGTAGATGTAAATCTAGGATAAGGTTTATTATTATCACTTACTGAGGCGTTGCTGGGCTGGTAGCATAGATTTACATTTACACTACCTGGCTATACCTGCCCGCAGTAGCGGGCGGGTATCCCAATACCTGCCCGCTGTGCATATACTGATGACGTCATAGTGCACACCGCCCAAGAACTGTCCGCAGAGGAAAAGATGAAAAGGTGAGAAGTGTGTGTTGGTCCCAATATGGATATTACAGGTGATTTTCTCATGAATAGTCTGACAATGAACAGCAGCTAAAGCAGCCAGCTTGATGAGGACGCACTGGCGAATTTGGAGAGCAGTGCGCACCAGCCGACATGACAAAAGTTAAAGTGAGCCAACTTTTTATGTACGCGTTACGTGTTGTGTATCTCAGTAAGTGATAATAATGCAAATAACATGCTGTTATCATGCGGTATGCATTTCAGAGGCCCGACGTTCACGCCCAGTCGCCCAAAATGACAGATATTCGCCCTCAACTAACTTGGGCGAATATCTGTCATTTTGGGCGACTGGGCGTGAACGTCGGGCCTCTGAAAATGCATACCGCCCTCCAAAAGCATGTTATTGTACTATTATTATCACTTTACCAAGGCATTGCTAGGCCGGTATCGTAGATTTACATTGACGCTACCTGGCTATACCTGCCCGCTGTGCGTAAACAAATGACGTCATAGCGCGCGCAGCCCAAGAACTCTCTGCAGAGGGGGAAAAAAAAAACTCTCCACAGAGGAAAAAAAAAAAAGGCGAGAAGTGTGTTTTGGTCCTAATATGGATATTCCGGATGATTTTCTCATGGATAGACAATGAACAGCAGCTAAAGCAGCCAGCCTGATGAGGACGCATTGCCGAATTTGCAGAACAGCGCACGCCAGCCGACACAACAAAAGTTAAAGTGAGCCAAGTTTTTATGTACGTGTTACGTGTTGTGTATCTCAGTAAGTGATAATAGTGCAAATAACATGCTGTTGTCATGCGGTATGCATTTTCTGAGTCACTCCGTCCATGCCGTCGCCCATAATGACAGATATTCGCCCTTGTCTAACTTGGGCAAATATCTGTCATTTTGGGTGACTGGGCGTGAACGTCGGGCCTCTGAAAATGCATACCGCCCTCCAAAAGCATGTTATTGTATTAATATGTTATCAGTTTATTATTAATATCTCATTCAGTGTCTCCCATTGATTTCCATATTTCCATATTGGTTGTACTTTGATGAAACAGCGCCCCCACCAGGGCTTTAACTTAAGAACAGGCAGTGGTGTTTCTAGTCAGTATGGTCTTTTGAAGGGGTTACAGATGGTGCCCCAGGTGACTGCCTAAGTTGCCTATATGTCTAGAAGTGCAGACTTCATTTGTATCAGTTGACAAATATTGGATTATTATTTTTTTTTCCTGACATTTTGTAGACTAAATGATTTCAACAGATAATAAAATAATTCACAGATGAATGAAAAGTATGATTAAATGTAATTGCCAATACAGTCATAATGAGGGTTCTCACATAGTTGTGGCGCTGTGGACCCCAATCCATTATAAATAACATGTTAAGTTACATTTTATATGACTCTTGTGTTTGACTTTGGTCGACGGCACGCTTTACACAGGTGTCATTTGGTGACACGTTTTCAATTTTCTCCAAGGAAAGTAATGAACACAAAAACCCCAGACCTTCTAGTGTACACATGAGATTTTCGCTTAAACAGCAGCTCCACTGCTTGACGGAGTTGACATGAAACATTTTCACAGCCATTCCAAATGACCCTTCAGTAATCTTTCCATGTCAGAACATTTATGATATTTTTACATTAGACTTGTTCTTGGCATGTTGATGCTCACAGATGTCTGCACTGCTCAGATGGCTTGAGGGGGCAGGTACCATCTGAGCTGTGTCAGGGAGAGAAAGTCATTTTAACAGTTTCTTACAATTAGCCTAACACATAATTTCATAGTACCAATGAATGTGTTAATGTGACAAAATGTTTTCGATGGAACAAGTCTTGGCAGGCATGTGCAAATTATTCACTGGACCTAATTAGTCTCTCTGTTCTGCTTTACAATCGTCAAGCAGTATTCAGCAACTTATCAATGCGGTATTATTGTTATGTTACATTTTGCTTACTTTATTCAGCCACAAAGCAGATTTGAATATTAAAAGTACATACAAAGCACTTCAAAATTTTTAAGCATTATTATTTGTTTGTTTTTTTGGGTAAATGTGTTTTTGATGTTTTTTCCTTCATTAGCCTGTCAGTAAAAGACCAAAATTAACATGACTAAAAAGTATTTTAATTTAAATGTTTTCCAGATTTTTCATCTTTAATGAATATATTAAAGAAAGTAGCACAACAACAACGATGACAACAGCAATAATTATTTTAAAATTGTACAGGATTTTAAAAGAATTGTCATAAAGTGCCAAAATAAATTACAATTAAACTAAAATCAGTTATCAAACATTAAAGAAGTTAGAGACAATATTTAAGTCATAAAACATCATATACGTAAATAAGAGCAAAATTGTAACATCAAATTTAATAATGCATTTATCCATACAGTACCATTAAGATTGTTGTGCAGTTTTCTTGATGAAGCCAGCAGAGAAATGAGACCAGCAAGCATGGACCACCAGGAATCGAAATACGATTAGGGAGGGGTGTTATTTCAAAACATTTGGAAATCTATAAATGTTTGCATGGAATATGGAAATATACACGGAATAAACCATAGCAGGATAAATTTTGGTTCATTTGGTTCCAAAAACACATATGGACAGAGCCAGTGAAGATATCGGGTTCAAAAGTCGCCAAAAATATCAACGAAAATGTCATATCTTGAGAACCACTGCACCTAGAGACTTGAAATTTGGCTCCAAATGTTTATATTCAACTTCTATAGTAACAGTAAGCCTATCTGGTGTTTTTTAAGAGTAATTGACAAAAAAACTAACTTCAGTACATATGTTACGATCAATTGTAACAAACAAAATCTGTGTAGTTTTTATTTCAGGAACATCAGTTGAGTATAATCATCACATGTAAAGAATGACATGGCCACAATGAACTAATTATAAGCAACAGAGTGGTTTTCTATGTCAACAGCACATATACGACACACGCGTTACTTGAAATTTTCAGACGCTCCGTCCATATGGGTTTTTGGAACCAAATGACCCAAAATTTATCCTGCTATGGTTTATTCCATGTATATTTCCATATTCCATGCAAACATTTATAGATTTCCAAATTTTTTGAAATAACACCCCTCCCTAATATGATGCAGAGAGAAAGATTTAATTGTATTTTAAGCACATTAACAGATATATCTGGAGAGACTCCCAACGGAGATGCAAGCAAACATAAAACTCAGAGTCTTCTGATCTTAGCAACCCCCAGAGCTGCCTTAAGGACCCCTGCCTTAGTAAAACAAATCCACAATACAGACGTGGCCTTCAGTTAGTGTGGAAAACAATCAGATGCTTTATCGTGGACTTGGAGAAACACAGCTTGCTCTATCAACACAGGCCAGCAGGCGATGGATAACCCTGACACACTATGCAGACATGGGGGAACAATAATTTTTCAAAGACAAAGACAAATTATAGCAAAATATGTAATGGACACACACTCATCACTGTCCAAAACTACTCAGTTCAAATCCACAACCAGTATGAAAGTACATAGTTGATATTGTTATACACCTTGGAGCAAAAAACCAGGAACTCAAGTCCTCAATAGCCAGTCTCATCAATACCGTCTTAGCCTATAATCTACTGATGCAGTTAATATGAAAGAGTCAGAAATCATAACACAATGCTGACACACCACTGGTTAACCAATTAGAAATCATGGAGAATACACAATTTATATTTTACATAGATTGTGTTTTGATTCAGTCAGTCTCCCGATTGCCGATATTTGGCCCTGATTGCCGCACAAATTCAAAATATGAGGTAATCAGGCCCAGTTGTCCACAGTAGCAGTCTAAAGATGTGTGTCACAGTATTATACGTGATTATACACCAGGGGCCTCATGTACAAAGACTTGAGTGGATTTCCTACTGAAACATGGCGTACTCCAAAAATTGGCATAAGCCCCAAAATATCCAGATGTATCAAAGTGTGCGTACACATGGATCATTCCAATCAACGTGGAATTGAGCGCACATGCAGACGGACCAAGCTTCTCCCTGTCCACACCTCCTTCTGAATATGCAAATTTATTTAAATAGTTTGGTTGGGTCATGTTGACGGTACCATAAGTGTGAAGTGTAGTGTGTTTGATGACACCGCCATTGTCTCTATGTTGTCGTGCATACAAATTAGAGCACTTGTAGAGACAGAGTGCAGAAAAGATGAAAACTGTGGCTCGGTCTTCCTTGTCTCGCGCAGCTTGCCGTAATGTGAAATGAAATGAAAATGAGTGCATATGTGTGTGTGTTAGGCTATATAAATTCTAAGGCTCAGACCAGCGCACAGCACACACACTGAAATAAGAAGAAAATGGTCAGACGGAGGATTTGAAAGGAGGAGACAGGATGGAGGAATTCACCCCCAACCACAAAAAAGTGACCGCGATAGTGGGTGACACAGCTCTCACTGAAGTGGTGGAAGCCCATGAAGGCGACACGGGTCATCCCATGCTGAAGTCATAAATGTTGTCATTATACTGGTCATACAATAGGCTGCTCACAACAGACATAGCTGTGAAGTGACACCAATGAAGTTTCACCCGTGGTTAAGTTTCACCAGCGGGGCTGGCTCCACCGGCTCATATTTGAATGCGCACATGCCCAAATGTGCCCACGTTGGTTTTCATTTGGGACACTTAAACAAATAAAGCAGCCACCCATCGTGCACCGTGCCAGCCTCTAGCCTGTACCCAACCCCAATGCAATACATTTGCACATCACATATGATTTGAACATTGATGAAATGAAAATGCTTCCTATTAACAAAAACAAATTCATCAAGTGATGGTGCCTTTATAGCAATATGTTTGCAGTCAATAGCTCCGATTACATTAGGGAAACTGGCTCTCGCTGCAAATTGTGCTGTAATGTTGGAATGCGATGTACTTGGATGACATTCAGATGATTGTGTTCCACACAGCTGGCATGGCTTGGCTCAAGATTGACTGGCACACTCCTGACCGATCAGTCAGCTCCCGCTGGAATGCCCCTGTTCCCAGGTAGCCCAGCGTGGTCAGCACCTGTGTCGGCAAGGACAACGCCTGGCTCCTTGCTGTATTACGCTCCGGGCCGGCAGCAGTTCTGTGTGCAACTCCAGTAACAGTGGCCTTGGTAATTGGAATTGGCTTATGAGCCAATTTCCGCCATTTGCAAGTAAATCCTCACTCGCTCATGTCGGATTACACCATTTGCAAGGTCCTCTAACAACACTAACACAACCATTGATCATGCCATTTTGCACATCACTTTGCACATGCTTTTCTGTCCACCCATATAATTGTTCATAAGTGTGTCTCTGGTGTGCACATCACTCTGATGACTTCATATTTTCACACTACTAACGGTTCCCAGCATCACCTCTATGTGTCGGCAGTGGACAATTGCAGGACTTTTGCATGAGGCACTGTACATTTCCAAAGTCATTTCACTTTTGATACAGCTGAACGTTAGCGTGGAGACTGACATATGTCAATTACAACAAACTTTGAATGTATCTGCTCTGTGCAAGTCAGATCCCATCAGATCTCAGAAGCTGAGCAGAGTGGGTCCTGGTTAGTACCTGGATGGGAGACCTTTTTGGAAGAGGGGCTGTGTCTTTATCTCCAGGTAAAATTGGAGTTGTGTCAGGAAGGGCATCTGCCGCAAAACTTGTGCCAAATCCCAATATGGATCTTTGCTGGTTCCACTGTGGCAACCCTGAATAAATGGGAGCAGCCAAAAGGCAAACAACAACAAGCAACACTGAATGGAGCTCCGTGACACAGGAACTACTGGGCATGCTCACAACGGTACTGTGTGCAGTCAGTGCACTGATCAATCAATCAACCCTTTTCTTATATAGCGCCAAATCACAACAAACAGTTGCCCCAAGGCGCTCCATATTGTAAGGCAAGGCCATACAATAATTATGAAAAACCCCAACGGTCAAAACGACCCCCTATGAGCAAGCACTTGGCCACAGTGGGAAGGAAAAACTCCCTTTTAACAGGAAGAAACCTCCAGCAGAACCAGGCTCAGGGAGGGGCAGTCTTCTGCTGAGACTGGTTGGGGCTGAGGGAAAGAACCAGGAAAAAGACATGCCGAGAAGGGGGGCAGAGATCGATCACTAATGATTAAATGCAGAGTGATGCATACGGAGCAAAAAGAGAAAGAAACAGTGCATCATGGGAACCCCCCCCACAGTCTACGTCTAAAGCAACATAACCAAGGGATGGTCCAGGGTCACCCGATCCAGCCCTAACTATAAGCCTTAGCGAAAAGGAAAGTTTTAAGCCTAATCTTAAAAGTAGAGAGGGTATCTGTCTCCCTGATCTGAATTGGGAGCTGGTTCCACAGGAGAGGAGCCTGAAAGCTGAAGGCTCTGCCTCCCATTCTACTCTTACAAACCCTAGGAACTACAAGTAAGCCCGCAGTCTGAGAGCGAAGCGCTCTAATGGGGTAATATGGTACTACGAGGTCCCTAAGATAAGATGGGACCTGATTATTCAAAACCTTATAAGTAAGAAGAAGAATTTTAAATTCTATTCTAGAATTAACAGGAAGCCAATGAAGAGAGGCCAACACGGGTGAGATATGCTCTCTCCTGCTAGTCCCCGTCAGTACTCCTAGCTGGCAGCATTCTGAACCAACTGAAGGCTTTTTAGGGTACTTTTAGGACAACCTGATAATAATGAATTACAATAGTCCAGCCTAGAGGGAAATAAATGCATGAATTAGTTTTTCAGCATCACTCTGAGACAAGACCTTTCTGATTTTAGAGATATTGCGTAAATGCAAAAAGGCAGTCCTACATATTTGTTTAATATGCGCTTTGAATGACATATCCTGATCAAAAATGACTCCAAGATTTCTCACAGTATTACTAGAGATCAGGGAAATGCCATCCAGAGTAACGATCTGGTTAGACACCATGCTTCTAAGATTTGTGGGGCCAAGTACAATAACTTCAGTTTATCTGAGTTTAAAAGCAGGAAATTAGAGGGTCATCCATGTCTTTATGTCTGTAAGACAATCCTGCAGTTTAGCTAATTGGTGTGTATCCTCTGGCTTCATGGATAGATAAAGCTGGGTATCATCTGCGTAACAATGAAAATTTAAGCAATACCGTCTAATAATACTGTCTAAGGGAAGCATGTATAAAGTGAATAAAATTGGTCCTAGCACAGACCTTGTGGAACTCCACAATTAACTTTAGTCTGTGAAGAAGATTCCCATTTACATGAACAAACTGTAATCTATTAGACAAATATGATTCAAAACCACCGCAGCGCAGTGCCTTTAATACCTATGACATGCTCTAATTCGCTGTAATAAAATTTTATGGTCAACAGTATCAAAAGCGCACTGAGGTCCAACAGAACAAGCACAGAGATAAGTCCACTGTCCGAAGCCATAAGAAGATCATTTGTAACCTTCACTAATGCTGTTTCTGTACTATGATGAATTCTAAAACCTGACTGAAACTCTTCAAATAGACCATTCCTCTGCAGGTGATCAGTTAGCTGTTTTACAACTACCCTCTCAAGAATCTTTGAGAGAAAAGGAAGGTTGGAGATTGGCCTATAATTAGCTAAGATAGCTGGGTCAAGTGATGGCTTTTTAAGTAATGGTTTAATTACTGCCACCTTAAAGGCCTGTGGTACATAACCAACTAACAAAGATAGATTGATCATATTTAAGATTGAAGCATTAAATAATGGTAGGACTTCCTTGAGCAGCCTGGCAGGAATGGGGTCTAATAAACATGTTGATGGTTTGGATGAAGTAACTAATGAAAATAACTCAGACAGAACAATCGGAGAGAAAGAGTCTAACCAAATACCGGCATCACTGAAAGCAGCCAAAGATAACGATACATCTTTGGGATGGTTATGAGTAATTTTTTCTCTAATAGTCAAAATTTTGTTAGCAAAGAAAGTCATGAAGTCATTACTAGTTAAAGTTCATGGAATACTCAGCTCAATAGAGCTCTGACTCTTTGTCAGCCTGGCTACAGTGCTGAAAAGAAACCTGGGGTTGTTCTTATTTTCTTCAATTAGTGATGAGTAGAAAGATGTCCTAGCTTTACGGAGGGCTTTTTTATAGAGCAACAAACTCTTTTTCCAGGCTAAGTGAAGATCTTCTAAATTAGTGAGACGCCATTTCCTCTCCAATTACGGGTTATCTGCTTTAAGCTACGAGTTTGTGAGTTATACCACGGAGTCAGACACTTCTGATTTAAAGCTCTCTTTTTCAGAGGAGCTACAGCATCCAAAGTTGTCTTCAATGAGGATGTAAAACTATTGACGAGATACTCTAACTCCCTTACAGAGTTTAGGTAGCTACTCTGCTCTGTGTTGGTATATGACATTAGAGAACATAAAGAAGGAATCATATCCTTAAACCTAGTTACAGCGCTTTCTGAAAGACTTCTAGTGTAATGAAACTTATTCCCCACTGCAGGGTAGTCCATCAGGGTAAATGTAAATGTTATTAAAAAATGATCAGACAGAAGGGAGTTTTCAGGGAATACTGTTAAGTCTTCTATTTCCATACCATAAGTCAGAACAAGATCTAAAATATGATTAAAGTGGTGGGTGGACTCATTTACTTTTGAGCAAAGCCGATAGAGTCTAATAATAGATTAAATGCAGTGTTGAGGCTGTCATTCTCAGCATCTGTGTGGATGTTAAAATCGCCCACTATAATTATCTTATCTGAGCTAAGCACTAAGTCAGACAAAAGGTCTGAAAATTCACAGAGAAACTCACAGTAACGACCAGGTGGACGATAGATAATAATAAATAAAACTGGTTTTTGGGACTTCCAATTTGGATGGACAAGACTAAGAGACAAGCTTTCAAATGAATTAAAGCTCTGTCTAGGTTTTTGATTAATTAATAAGCTGGAATGGAAGATTGCTGCTAATCCTCCGCCCCGGCCCGTGCTACGAGCATTCTGACAGTTAGTGTGACTCGGGGGTGTTGACTCATTTAAACTAACATATTCATCCTGCTGTAACCAGGTTTCTGTTAGGCAGAATAAATCAATACGTTGATCAATTATTATATCATTTACCAACAGGGACTTAGAAGAGAGAGACCTAATGTTTAATAGACCACATTTAACTGTTTTAGTCTGTGGTGCAATTGAAGGTGCTATATTATTTTTTCTTTTTGAATTTTTATGTCTGTGCTTAGAACAAAATGTTATTCCAAAGCTAAAATGTGTCTGTTAACATTTCAAAACTGTCTTCTGCTGAAGAGTGTGACATGCCTTTATGGGCTTATGGATGTATATATCCAGAGGAGTGAAAGAAGTCAGTAAATAGGGAATTTTGGAACACACACAAACACATATGCACACAAACTGACTGCTGCACTGCTCTGCACTGGGCTGTGTAGCACTGCATTGCAGTACCCGTGCTAGCAAATGAAAACACTCTGCTCCAAAAGAGACAACAATCTGGATTGTATTTTAATTTTAGCCTCTAATTTTAACCTGGCATCAAAGTGACTGTGCAGCCAAATTCATTTTGAAGCAGAAACAATTTATTTGAAGATGCAGTAAAGAAATAAAAACCAAAGCTGTATAAATGATGCATATTATTACCCTTATCTGCACACATTACATCCAATTATTGACTTTTATACATCAATTTTTAAAAAGCTTCACAATAGAACAATAATCAACATTCTGTAACATCAGTATTAACACAGATTGCACACTATAGCATGCTTTGATTGAGTATGTGATTTTTATTTTAGTGGCTCAAAAAGCAATCAGGTGTCAGAAATTGGCAATGGGAGACCTGTGTAACACAATCAAGTTTTTATGTATAATATAAGAATGTAGTCTCACAATGCCTTTTGTGTGATATCACACAAAGTAAAGTGCAATCTTTGGTGCATCATTGTGCATGCACAATGTGGGCTTCACATTTAGCATTCAGAAACGTACATGAGGGTTAGGGTTATAATAATGAGTGAGGAATTTCCAACTTTTTGGACAGAAAATTGGCCATCTTTTTTTCAATGATGACCGTGGGTCAACTCATCAGATGTCCATACCACCTTTGCTAGCTCCTTTCATTGCAAAAAAGTGGCAGCTCTACTCTGAATCCCTCATGGATATTGGGGTTTCTCACCCTGTCCTGAAGTGTAAGCCCAGATACATGATGGAGGAATGTCTTTTCTGCCACCCACAACCTTGTTCTTTCTACCATACCTAAAAGTTCATGACCATAGGTGAGGCGTATAAATCACCTGGAAAATTGAGAATCTCGCCTTCTGGCTCAGTTATTTCGTCACCATGTTTGTCCAGTACAGCGTCCACAAAACATGTTACAGCACCAATCTGTCTGTCAATTCAACTAAACAAATGTAGTTTTAGAGGCCATGGGTAAACACCGTAATCCAGCATGAACGTCCCCATATCATCAGACACAACAGGGTTATTCCCATTCTAATCCAATTCCATTGATTACACGGTTTATTTTTCTGTAGGTAATTCAGTCGGCGAGGCTTACCTTCAAGCCGAGGCAGCGTCGCTCCATCAGCAATCAAGGCACAGAGTAATCAATCAAATGTGAAAATCCATCAAATGCGAAATGATAATTCTGTATCAGAATCCACATCAGTACTTCCTTATGGTACTTCTGCTGGGTGCTCAGCAGCAGACAGGAGAGCGCTGCAGAGGGTGATCAAAACGGCCCAGGGGATCACTGGCTGCTCTCTGCCCAGCCTGGAAGACATTGCCAGCTCTCGCTACCTCAGCAGAGCTGCCAGCATCTGCAAAGACACATCCCACCCAAGCAACCACCTGTTTGACCTACTACCCTCGGGCCAACGGTATAGGTCAATCAAAACTAGGACAAACAGACTCAGGGACAGCTTTCTCCCCAGAGCGATCACTGCACTGAACAATAACAAATCACTCTAGCCCACACCTTTCAAGTTGCTTGTGCAATATCTATAAACCATGTGCAATATGATTCCACAGTTGTATATAATTCTCATTTTACATTTTACTTGGTCCACATTTCATTTTATTTTATTTTACCTTATGTTTATATTAGTTGTACATATACTCTGAATAATTTACAGTTAAATTTCACTGTCCTTTATTTGGCTAAAATTATTCGCCCCACGTAAAGCACCTTTTGGAGTTGCACTCAAATCTCGTTGTAATACAAATTACCATGACAATAAAGGCGATTCTGATTCTGATTCTGTATGGTAGCTTAAATTCACCCATTTCTGCATCATCGTCAGTATGCGACTTTCTCTCGTTCTCAGCTGACAGCGCCATTGATGACATCTGCGTAGCAGTGCGTGACTGGTCAGGGCGCGGAGTAATAGATCCAAATGTGAAATGGTTGAATATTTTGCCACGGTTACGCCAATATTATACGGTCTGAAATCTCACACAGTTAACCAATCAAATTTTCGGAAAAAATAATTGGATTAGAATTTATAATATATAACGCCTGAATGGATCCTTGTCATTTGATTGGTTTGTATGTCACGTGACATGGATTATTCATACCATTTGCCATTGTGTTCCATTTACCATGCAATTTTAGCGCTGATTAGTGTGCAATTTTGGAACTATAAGATTCGTGCTATTGCACGCTGTGACCACCGCACGCGCACACTAGCAGCTACAGAGCTTAGTAGCTTATTGATGGTGCTCATTCTTTTAACACAAAAGAAAAAAACAAATCCATTATGCTGTAAACCGTCTGGAGGCATTTGCAATATTCGCTGGGACGTCTCGTAGAATCGATGTCAGATGAGGAGCTCAACAAATTTCGGTCACAAATTTTAGCTGGACTGAGAAAAGCAGATGGCAGTGTACATGAAGAAGTCAGTGCACAGCATCAGCTTTGGACTACATCGTCAGGATGGTTTTTGAACTATCTGACTGTTTTTACAAGTTGATTGAGAACAATTTTGGATTGGATTTGACTCCATAAATGGAACATTTCATCTTTCACCTCATATTCTTACCATTGAACTCAAACATTCATTATTTGTATATTTAGACCCTTTTTGTTATGTTTATGATGTTTTTGTTCTTTAATCAAATTGCATGGTTGATTTTTGTACATCAGTGTATATCAAAAGACAAATGTGTGCTGAGGAAGATAGAATTATAGACTTATAGAAAGCCCTCGACCTTGTTTAATCATCAAAATGATTAGAACAGGTAAGAGAGGGGAGCAGAATAACAATAAAAACTATATGATTAATATCAATTTGTACATCTAGCAAGACATCTTTTGATCTTACTTTAAACAATATTCAGTGCGACTCAGGATTATACAGTTGGCTTCCTTTTATTAGAGATACAGTTAATATTTGTGATTGCATGAATACATTTAGTAACTACAGTATCTTCAGTTTGTCTTCATGTTCTAACCAGTAGACAGTATGGAATAATAGAGATGATTTAAGACGTGAGGGCGAGCAAGTTTATCAGAGTGGAGGGAATAAAAATCCTGTTTCTTTTACTTTTTTAATCAAGCTGATGAAAGTGATGAATTCGTGGGCTTTGTCACTTGTGAATGTATTTCCTGTGTTTTGGTGCTATCCTGACTGACCATGATGGTGTGAAAGCAGGATTCATGTCACCCACCAAAGATTGCTGATCTAATACAGAAGAACAATGCTCTGATGTTTTGTGCGTGGTGATGGAAAGTGTGACATGACTGAGCCAATCTGCCAGATGAATCAAAAGAAAAACTGGAATTGAACACACACACACACGCACGCAAGCACGCACGTCCAGTAGAGTCAGTTGAATAATCAGTAATAAATTTACAGAAAAAGAAAAGTTAAGAAGATTTGCTGCTTAAAAACAAAAAACCAAGCAAGCAAAAATTGTGTGTATATATATATACGAGGTCTATTAGAAAAGTATCCGACCTTATTATTTTTTTCAAAAACCATATGGATTTGAATCACGTGTGATTGCGTCAGACAAGCTTGAACCCTCGTGCGCATGCGTGAGTTTTTCCACGCCTGTTGGTTGCGTCATTCGCCTGTGAGCAGGCTTTGAGTGAGGAGTGATTTTCATTGTCAGGAAATGGCGGAATGATTTAGGCTTTTTTTCCCATCAGAATTTTTTCAGAAACTGTTAGAGACTGGCAGCTGGAAACCATTAGAAAAATTTATCTGGCTTTCGGTGAAAATGTTACGGGCTTGGTAGAGAATAAGGAGTGTTACTGTCACTTTAAGGACGGCCCCCAGCGGCTGTGGTGCCACGCTCCGAAGCCGCTCAACCATTTTTTGGCAGATTTCACGGAAAATGGTTGATGTCCAGCTCTTGTGATAACCAGAGAAATGGCACACGATGGTCACGGATCCAGACAGCCATCCGTTTAGAAATGAAATGGTCGTTCAGCCTGTCGATGGCGGCTTCGGAGCGTGGCACCACAGCCGCTGGGGGCCGTCCTTAAAGTGACAGTAACACTCCTTATTCTCTACCAAGCCCGTAACATTTTCACCGAAAGCCAGATAAATTTTTCGAATGGTTTCCAGCTGCCAGTTTCTGAAAAAAATTCTGATGGAAAAAAAGCCCAAATCATTCCGCCATTTCCTGGCAATGAAACAACGACGAGGGGGCTGGACCACTCCTCACTCAAAGCCTGCTCACTGGCGAATGACGCAACCGACAGGCGTGGAAAAACTCACGCATGCGCACGAGGGTTCAAGCTTGTCTGACGCAATCACGTGATTCAAATCCATATGGTTTTTGAAAAAAATAATAAGGTCGGATACTTTTCTAATAGGCCTCGTATATATATATATATATATATATATATATATATATATATATATATATATATATATATATATATATATATATATATATATATATATATATATATATACACATACACAACCCCTGGCAAAAATTATGGAATCACCAGGCCTCGGAGGATGTTCATTCAGTTGTTTAATTTTGTAGAAAAAAAGCAGATCACAGACATGACACAAAACTAAAGTCATTTCAAATGGCAACTTTCTGGCTTTACGAAACACTATAAGAAATCAAGAAAAAAAAATTGTGGCAGTCAGTAACGGTTACTTTTTTAGACCAAGCCGAGGGAAAAAAATATGGACTCACTCAGTTCTGAAGAATAAATTATGGAATCACCCTGTAAATTTTCATCCCCAAAACTAACACCTGCGTCAAATCAGATCTGCTCGTTAGTCTGCATCTAAAAAGGAGTGATCACACCTTGGAGAGCTGTTGCACCAAGTGGACTGACATGAATCATGGCTCCTACACGAGAGATGTCAGTTGAAACAAAGGAGAGGATTATCAAACTCTTAAAAGAGGGTAAATCATCACGCAATGTTGCAAAAGATGTTGGTTGTTCACAGTCAGCTGTGTCTAAACTCTCGACCAAATACAAACAACATGGGAAGATTGTTAAAGGCAAACATACTGGTAGACCAAGGAAGACATCAAAGCGTCAAAACAGAAAACTTAAAGCAATATGTCTCAAAAATCGAAAATGCACAACAAAACAAATGAAGAACGAATGGGAGGAAACTGGAGTCAACGTCTGTGACCGAACTGTAAGAAACTGCCTAAAGGAAATGGGATTTACATACAGAAAAGCTAAACGAAAGCCATCATTAACACCTAAACAGAAAAAAACAAGGTTACAATGGGCTAAGGAAGAGCAATCGTGGACTGTGGATTACTGGATGAAAGTCATATTCAGTGATGAATCTTGAATATGCATTGGGCAAGGTGATGATGCTGGAACGTTTGTTTGGTGCCGTTCCAATGAGATTTATAAAGATGACTGCCTGACGAGAACATGTAAATTTCCACAGTCATTGATGATATGGGGCTGCATGTCAGGTAAAGGCACTGGGGAGATGGCTGTCATTTTTCTACAAAATTAAACAACTGAATGAACATCCTCCGAGGCCGGTGATTACATAATTATTGCCAGGGGTTGTATATATATACATGCATACATATATACGAGGTCTGTCAATAAAGTATCGTACCTTTTTATTTTTTTCAAAAACTATATGGATTTCATTCATATGTTTTTACGTCAGACAAGCTTGAACCCTCGTGAGCATTCGTGAGTTTTTCCACGCCTGTCGGTGACGTCATTCGCCTGTGAGCAGGCTTTGAGTGAGGAGTGGTCCCGCCCCCTCGTCGGATTTTCATTGTCTGGAAATGGCGGAATGATTTGGACTTTTTTTCCATCAGAATTTTTTCAAAAGCTGTTAGAGACTGGCACCTAGAAACCATTTGAAAAATTTATCTGGCTTTCAGTGAAAATTTTACGGGCTTCACAGAGAATAAGGACTGTTACTACAGCTTTAAGGACGGCTTTAAGGACGCTCGGCGTGCCGCGCTCCGAGCTGCGACGACGAGGCAGAAAACGCCAGATCATTTCTAAGCTGATGGCTCTGTGGATACGAGACCGTTGTGTGCACTTTCTCTGGTTATCACAAGAGCTGGACATCAGCCATTTTCCGGCAGATTTCACTTTTAACAAGAGATTTTGTCATGGAAATCCGCGCGGAGGCTTCGTGCGCAACGACCGATTCGCTGTTTGAGCGAGACAAAGAACACCTCCATTTCGGCGTGTCAGAGGACAAGTTGGGACCTGCCTATCTCGGCTTTCAATGCTTACCAGTCCAGTAAGTATCAGAGAAATTGTGGAGAGCTGGGCATGTCCTAACTTGTCCCATGACACGCTGAAACGGAGGTGTTCCTTTACTGGATCATGTCAAAATTTCACTTTTTTTAAATTAATTTGTACCATGTAATCAGTCACAAAATAGTTTAATTTTTCTTCTTAATTTTTCTTTTTCTGCATGCGTATACGCACGTGTGTGCGTGTATATATATATATATATATATATATATATATATATATATATATATATATATATATATATATATATATATATACAGCTGCTCCTGTTTTATGTTCGAGGTCGCCACAGCAGATACAGCCAGATCCGCAATGGTAGTTGGCACAAGTTTTACGCCGGATACCCTTCCTAACACAACTCCGGTTTTACCTGGAGAAACACACACAGCATGACCATTGTAAGTGCAGCTCCTCCTAAACTGTTGGATTTCAATGAACTTTTACACAGTAGTAGTAAAACATGAAAATGTGCATGAAGGAAAATAATTCCAGTGCATTTTCTTCAAGGGGAAATAATTTTATCTTTTGTTGGTTTGTCAAAAAACAATACACTTTCTAAAATATATTAAATGCACATTTAGATGTATTTTTTTTTGTTCTAAAACATATATTCCCCAGTATACCCTTTAAAGATTTTTTTTTTTTTATGTCCAGTATCTATTATTGGCTATAGCTGTAAGCGTTTTGTGTTACACAACAGGATGTATCCCCAACATGGCGTTGGGTTACCAGGCAAGATTGCACATGACATTGCTCAGTTATGATTTGCTTCAAATCGTGATGATGTTTAATACAACCCCTGGCAAAAATTATGGAATCACCGGCCTCGGAGGATGTTCATTCAGTTGTTTAATTTTGTAGAAAAAAAGCAGATCACAGACATGACACAAAACTAAAGTCATTTCAAATGGCAACTTTCTGGCTTTAAGAAACACTATAAGAAATCAGGAAAAAAAATTGTGGCAGTCAGTAACAGTTACTTTTTTAGACCAAGCAGCGGGAAAAAAATATGGAATCACTCAATTCTGTGAGCAGGCTTTGCTCACAGAATTGCAACACAGTGCAGAGTAGCTACCTAAACTCTGTAAGGGAGATAGAGTATCTCGTCAATAGTTTTACATCCTCATTGAAGACAACTTTGGATGCTGTAGCTCCTCTGAAAAAGAGAGCTTTAAATCAGAAGTGTCTGACTCCGTGGTATAACTCACAAACTCGTAGCTTAAAGCAGATAACCCGTAAGTTGGAGAGGAAATGGCGTCTCACTAATTTAGAAGATCTTCACTTAGCCTGGAAAAAGAGTCTGTTGCGCTATAAAAAAGCCCTCCGTAAAGCTAGGACATCTTTCTACTCATCACTAATTGAAGAAAATAAGAACAACCCCAGGTTTCTTTTCAGCACTGTAGCCAGGCTGACAAAGAGTCAGAGCTCTATTGAGCTGAATATTCCATTAACTTTAACTAGTAATGACTTCATGACTTTCTTTGCTAACAAAATTTTAACTATTAGAGAAAAAATTACTCATAACCATCCCAAAGACGTATCGTTATCTTTGGCTGCTTTCAGTGATGCCGGTATTTGGTTAGACTCTTTCTCTCCGATTGTTCTGTCTGAGTTATTTTCATTAGTTACTTCATCCAAACCATCAACATGTTTATTAGACCCCATTCCTACCAGGCTGCTCAAGGAAGCCCTACCATTATTTAATGCTTCGATCTTAAATATGATCAATCTATCTTTGTTAGTTGGCTATGTACCACAGGCTTTTAAGGTGGCAGTAATTAAACCATTACTTAAAAAGCCATCACTTGACCCAGCTATCTTAGCTAATTATAGGCCAATCTCCAACCTTCCTTTTCTCTCAAAAATTCTTGAAAGGGTAGTTGTAAAACAGCTAACTGATCATCTGCAGAGGAATGGTCTATTTGAAGAGTTTCAGTCAGGTTTTAGAATTCATCATAGTACAGAAACAGCATTAGTGAAGGTTACAAATGATCTTCTTATGGCCTCGGACAGTGGACTCATCTCTGTGCTTGTTCTGTTAGACCTCAGTGCTGCTTTTGATACTGTTGACCATAAAATTTTATTACAGAGATTAGAGCATGCCATAGGTATTAAAGGCACTGCGCTGCGGTGGTTTGAATCATATTTGTCTAATAGATTACAATTTGTTCATGTAAATGGGGAATCTTCTTCACAGACTAAAGTTAATTATGGAGTTCCACAAGGTTCTGTGCTAGGACCAATTTTATTCACTTTATACATGCTTCCCTTAGGCAGTATTATTAGATGGTATTGCTTAAATTTTCATTGTTACACAGATGATACCCAGCTTTATCTATCCATGAAGCCAGAGGACACACACCAATTAGCTAAACTGCAGGATTGTCTTACAGACATAAAGACATGGATGACCTCTAATTTCCTGCTTTAAACTCAGATAAATCTGAAGTTATTGTACTTGGCCCCACAAATCTTAGAAACATGGTGTCTAACCAGATCCTTACTCTGGATGGCATTACCCTGACCTCTAGTAATACTGTGAGAAATCTTGGAGTCATTTTTGATCAGGATATGTCATTCAAAGCGCATATTAAACAAATATGTAGGACTGCTTTTTTGCATTTACGCAATATCTCTAAAATCAGAAAGGTCTTGTCTCAGAGTGATGCTGAAAAACTAATTCATGCATTTATTTCCTCTAGGCTGGACTATTGTAATTCATTATTATCAGGTTGTCCTAAAAGTTCCCTAAAAAGCCTTCAGTTAATTCAAAATGCTGCAGCTAGAGTACTGACGGGGACTAGAAGGAGAGAGGATATCTCACCCATATTGGCCTCTCTTCATTGGCTTCCTGTTAATTCTAGAATAGAATTTAAAATTCTTCTTCTTACTTATAAGGTTTTGAATAATCAGGTCCCATCTTATCTTAGGGACCTCGTAGTACCATATCACCCCAATAGAGCGCTTCGCTCTCAGACTGCAGGCTTACTTGTAGTTCCTAGGGTTTGTAAGAGTAGAATGGGAGGCAGAGCCTTCAGCTTTCAGGCTCCTCTCCTGTGGAACCAGCTCCCAATTCAGATCAGGGAGACAGACACCCTCTCTACTTTTAAGATTAGGCTTAAAACTTTCCTTTTTGATAAAGCTTATAGTTAGGGCTGGATCAGGTGACCCTGAACCATCCCTTAGTTATGCTGCTATAGACGTAGACTGCTGGGGGGTTCCCATGATGCACTGTTTCTTTCTCTTTTTGCTCTGTATGCACCACTCTGCATTTAATCATTAGTGATCGATCTCTGCTCCCCTCCACAGCATGTCTTTTTCCTGGTTCTCTCCCTCAGCCCCAACCAGTCCCAGCAGAAGACTGCCCCTCCCTGAGCCTGGTTCTGCTGGAGGTTTCTTCCTGTTAAAAGGGAGTTTTTCCTTCCCACTGTAGCCAAGTGCTTGCTCACAGGGGGTCGTTTTGACCGTTGGGGTTTTACATAATTATTGTATGGCCTTGCCTTACAATATAAAGCGCCTTGGGGCAACTGTTTGTTGTGATTTGGCGCTATATAAAAAAATTGATTGATTGATTGAATTCTGAGGAAAAAATTATGGAATCATGAAAAACAAAAGAACGCTCCAACACATCACTAGTATTTTGTTGCACCACCTCTGGCTTTTATAACAGCTTGTAGTCTCTGAGGCATGGACTTAATGAGTGACAAACAGTTCTCTTCATCAGTCTGGCTCCAACTTTCTCTGATTGCTGTTGCCAGATCAGCTTTGCAGATTGGAGCCTTGTCATGGACCATTTTCTTCAACTTCCACCAAAGATTTTCAATTGGATTAAGATCCGGACTATTTGCAGGCCATGACATTGACCCTATGTATCTTTTTGCAAGGAATGTTTTCACAGTTTTTGCTCTATGGCAAGATGCATTATCATCTTGAAAAATGATTTCATCATCCCCAAACATCCTTTCAATTGATGGAATAAGAAAAGTGTCCAAAATATCAACGTAAACTTGTGCATTTATTGATGATGTAATGACAGCCATCTCCCCAGTGCCTTTACCTGACATGCAGCCCCATATCATCAATGACTGTGGAAATTTACATGTTCTCTTCAGGCAGTCATCTTTATAAATCTCATTGGAACGGCACCAAACAAAAGTTCCAGCATCATCACCTTGCCCAATGCAGATTCGAGATTCATCACTGAATATGACTTTCATCCAGTCATCCACAGTCCACGATTGCTTTTCCTTAGCCCATTGTAACCTTGTTTTTTCTGTTTATGTGTTAATGATGGCTTTCGTTTAGCTTTTCTGTATGTAAATCCCATTTCCTTTAGGCGGTTTCTTACAGTTCGGTCACAGACGTTGACTCCAGTTTCCTCCCATTCATTCCTCATTTGTTTTGTTGTGCATTTTCGATTTTTGAGACATATTGCTTTAAGTTTTCTGTCTTGACACTTTGATGTCTTCCTTGGTCTACCAGTATGTTGCCTTAACAACCTTCCCATGTTGTTTGTATTTGGTCCAGAGTTTAGACACAGCTGACTGTGAACAACCAACATCTTTTGCAACATTGCGTGATGATTTACCCTCTTTTAAGAGTTTGATAATCCTCTCCTTTGTTTCAATTGACATCTCTCGTGTTGGAGCCATGATTCATGTCAGTCCACTTGGTGCAACAGCTCTCCAAGGTGTGATCACTCCTTTTTAGATGCAGACTAACGAGCAGATCTGATGTGGTGCAGGTGTTAGTTTTGGGGATAAAAATTTACAGGGTGATTCCATAATTTATTCCTCAGAATTGAGTGAGTCCATATTTTTTTCCCTCTGCTTGGTCTAAAAAAGTAACCGTTACTGACTGCAACAATTATTTTTCCTGATTTCTTATAGTGTTTCTTAAAGCCAGAAAGTTGCCATTTGAAATGACTTTAGTTTTGTGTCATGTCTGTGATCAGCTTTTTTTCTACAAAATTAAACAACTGAATGAACATCCGCCGAGTGATTCCATAATTTTTGCCAGGGGTTGTAGTAAGTGACTTGATTGCAGTCAAATTAAGCAGTGTTAGCAGGATCCATCGTGTCGGATGCACATCAGGAAGCGTAAACGCTAGCAGGATATATTTGGCTGCAATGATTCTTTCAAAATAGACAGTTCTTGGTCTGGACATGATATCTATCATAAAATGGGGAAGAAAACAGGTTTGGGTCACTGAGTTTTTGAGGTAGGTGGGTGATGATACACAGAGTAAGGCGCTGTTTCTGTTTTGCTGTGCTTTATTGTAATGTTCTTTTTGCCTGTGCAGTACAGGCTAAAACAACAAGATTAAACTAAGTAATAATACGACCAGTGCTGGGCACAGCTAACCAAAAAGTTAACTTCGATAATAGCTAATCAGCTAACTGAAAAGTTATCTTTTATAAAGCTAAACCGATAAAAAAAAAAAAAAACCAAAAATTTATCGGAAGCTACAGCTAACAGATAACTCAGTATTGTCTCCGGTACACTTGCAACTACTAACAAGCTGATTTTAAGTTTTAACACCACAATCACGTCTGGTAGCATCAAAGGCGACCACAAACCCAAACAAGTCAGCACTTCTGTCTTTATGCACCCTGTCCACTGCTGGAAGGTCCTGTTTACTACATATTTTGCAGCAATAAAGCAGTTGAGAGGAGCTAAGCTCAACTCTACACACGCATGTCCACACTAAAACCTTCAAAATTAGTGTAACACTTTAAAACTAAAACATATAGCTGATATATTCATTTATAAAACTTCAGTTAATTTAAATAACATGTCCAAAAATAGTTTGGCTAAAATTTTAACCATAAGTTAAAACTGTATGCCTCTGGATGACTTGGGTGATATTGCCGGTTAGTATGGTGTCAAGAGCAATTATCTTGTGACCAGGTCTCCTCTGCCTGCAGAGGATAGAGTGGTTTCTCCTGAAACCAGCTCTCCTCTGTTTACAGAGAATAGAGCTGTTCATCTGCTACAAAACATTTAACAGATGAACATTAAAATCTTTGATATCAGGCTTAACAAATGTTTTTAACTGTTAAAGCTTTATTGACAACACCTGCAAAAACATATTAGCGATCTAAAAAGTTATCGGACCAAAATTTATCAGAAGATAATTGGTTCAATGATGGTTTTTAAAGTTATCTGAAAAGCTAATCTGATAATGAAAACATTAGCTTTGATAATTAGCGGAACTGTGCCCACCACTGAATACGACTGATCTGCAGATAAGAAGATGAGCAGGAAAACAGGCAGACATGAAATGGTCCAAACTGACTGAAGCAACAATCTGGTGATGAGCGGACAAAGACTAATGCCGCGTTCACACCGGGCGCGATCAGACGCTACAAATTCGCGGGGGTCGCGTGGCGACGGACGCACCTCCTTCGCCCGGTGTGTCGCTCTGCTTTTGCTGCAAAAATTCGCCCCGGTGCGTCATCAAATAGGAGGAGCTTCCATTCCGCTCGCCGGCTCCGGTTGTCAGTCAAGTTAACATGACGGACCTTGATCACACCGAGCGAGTTGTGGAAAGCTCCCAATTCAGGGAGTATCATTATTTGCTGCAGGAGCTACGTCTACGTCTGGATGACAGCCACTTTCAGCAGTCCTTCCACCTCTGCGGGACCCAGTTTGAGGACCTCCTGTCCCGTTCACGCGTGCACATGTAAACAAACAAAAAAAAGAAACTCCGCTGCTTGCTGAGGGGCTGCAGCTCGCTCTTCCCCCCAAAAAAACTCTGTCATAATTGTGTTTAGAAACCAGTCACCATTTGCTTTATTATACATCTGTGTAGTTAATTAATAAAATATTCTCCACAGACGATTCGCTCGAGCGCGCACGTAAAGAAAAAAAAAAACTCCGCTGCTTGCTGCAGGGCTGCTCTCGCTCTTCCCCCCAAAAAAACTCTGTCATAACTGTGTTTAGAAACCAGCCACCATTTGTTTTATTATACATCTGTGTAGTTAATAAGTAAAATAATCTCCATGGACGATTCGCTCGCACGTAATATAGAAAGACAAAGAAACTCTGCTCCCGCTGCTGTGGGGCTGCTGTTCACTCCAAAAAGTCTGTCATAATTGTGAAATAAAGGACAAAAGAGACATAAGTCCTGCTCACAGGCTGCTACCAGAGACAGAACATGTTCACATCTTCAGTCAAACTCCAGACATCTCCACGTCACTACATATTCAGTCCCTGATTGGTCATCGCGGCGCAACGAGACAAAAAAGTTCAGATTTTTTAACTTGGGGAGGAGGGCAATGCCACGTGATGTGACGCAATATCGCGCCACAAACGCGCCAATCGCTCAAAATCACTTCACTCGCATCCATCGCGTCGCGCTGCGTGACTAGGGATTACATGGCAACCTGTCGCTGCTGTCGCTCACGTCGCGCCCGGTGTGAACGCAGGGGTTGATGTTTTCCATGCAATGACTGAAGGTGAATAAACTCTAAAGATTTTACACTCACACAACTGGCCGCTGTTCCCAGAGGGGCACCACATGCTTCTGGATTTGAAATGAGACTCATAACTGATGTCTAAGTTACCTATATAGCTGGCAAATGACTTCTCTTCTATGTATTTTTCAGGTAGAGTTAGGTTTTACTCAACAAAAATATAAACGCAACACTTTTGGTTTTGCTCCCATTTTGTATGAGATGAACTCAAAGATCTAAAACTTTTTCCACATACACAATATCACCATTTCCCTCAAATATTGTTCACAAACCAGTCTAAATCTGTGATAGTGACCACTTCTCCTTTGCTGAGATAATCCATCCCACCTCACAGGTGTGCCATATCAAGATGCTGATTAGACACCATGATTAGTGCACAGGTGTGCCTTAGACTGCCCACAATAAAAGGCCACTCTGAAAGGTGCAGTTTTATCACACAACACAATGCCACAGATGTCGCAAGATTTGAGGGAGCGTGCAATTGGCATGCTGACAGTAGGAATGTCAACCAGAGCTGTTGCTCGTGTATTGAATGTTCATTTCTCTACCATAAGCCATCTCCAAAGGCGTTTCAGAGAATTTGGCAGTACATCCAACCAGCCTCACAACCGCAGACCACCTGTAACCACACCAGCCCAGGACCTCCATATCCAGCATGTTCACCTCCAAGATCGTCTGAGGCCAGCCACTCGGACAGCTGCTGAAACAATCGGTTTGCATAACCAAAGACTTTCTGCACAAACTGTCAGAAACCGTCTCAGGGAAGCTCATCTGCATGCTCGTCATCCTCATCGGGGTCTCGACCTGACTCCAGTTCGTCGTCGTAACCGACTTGAGTGGGTAAATGCTCACATTCGCTGGCGTTTGGCACTTTGGAGAGGTGTTCTCTTCACGGATGAATCCCGGTTCACACTGTTCAGGGCAGATGGCAGACAGTGTGTGTGGCGTCGTGTGGGTGAGCGGTTTTCTGATGTCAATGTTGTGGATCGAGTGGCCCATGGCGGTGGTGGTGTTATGGTATGGGCAGGCGTCTGTTATGGAGGAAGAACACAGGTGCATTTTATTGATGGCATTTTGAATGCACAGAGATACCATGACGAGATCCTGAGGCCCATTGTCGTGCCATACATCCAAGAACATCACCTCATGTTGCAGCAGGATAATGCACGGCCCCATGTTGCAAGGATCTGTACACAATTCTTGGAAGCTGAAAATGTCCCAGTTCTTGCATGCCGGCATACTCACCGACATGTCACCCATTGAGCATGTTTGGGATGCTCTGGACCGGCGTATACGACAGCGTGTACCAGTTCCTGCCAATATCCAGCAACTTCACACAGCCATTGAAGAGGAGTGGACCAACATTCCACAGGCCACAATTGACAACCTGATCAACTCTATGCGAAGGAGATGTGTTTGCACTGCATGAGGCAAATGGTGGTCACACCAGATACTGACTGGTATCCCCCCCCCAATAAAACAAAACTGCACCTTTCAGAGTGGCCTTTTATTGTGGACAGTCTAAGGCACACCTGTGCACTAATCATGGTGTCTAATCAGCATCTTGATATGGCACACCTGTGAGGTGGGATGGATTATCTCAGCAAAGGAGAAGTGCTCACTATCACAGATTTGGACTGGTTTGTGAACAATATTTGAGGGAAATGGTGATATTGTGTATGTGGAAAAAGTTTTAGGTCTTTGAGTTCATCTCATACAAAATGGGAGCAAAACCAAAAGTGTTGCGTTTATATTTTTGTTGAGTGTAGTTTCTCTGAAACGCATAAAAAGATTCCAGATATGTGACACAGCTTGGCTCACTTGTGGAAGCCTCTCACAGTCAGAATTTTGATGTGGTCTAGATCCAATTCTAGAATTTTACAAATTGCAAATTATTGTTCTTTTAAATCCAAAGGTGAAAAATCAGAGGTGGAAATCCCCGGCTTCAGTAAGTAAACGTCCCACCAGGTATTGCTTCTACCTGTACACCTAAAACAAGTGATTTCACTGATGAGCTCATCAACCTGCCTGAAGAGTTGAACTGATTAGAATCAGCTAGTTTAGTGGGTGAATGGAACAAATGTGGAAGGAATGTGTCAAAAGTCTGGCAGCAGCATTTTGAACCAATTGGAGACAACCTAATGCTGGACTGTGGTAAACCAGAAACTAAAACATTGCAGTAGTCCAATCTAGAAGAAACGAATGAATGTATCAGGGTCTCAGCATCAGCCATAGACAGGATGGGATGAATCTTCGCTATATTTCGCAAGTGGAAGAAAGCAGTCCTCGTAATATCTCTAATGTAGAGGTCAAAGGACAATGTAGGATCAAAAATGACCCCAGGGTCCCTCACTTTGTCAGTGTGATGTATGACACACGAGCCTAGGCTAAGTGTTAGCTGGTCAAATTGATGCCGATGTCTCACTGGACCAAGAACCATCATTTCAGTCTTGTGAGGTTTTAAAAGTAGGAATTACTGGACATCCAGCTTTACACTGATGCAAGGCAATCCTCAATGGATTTTATGTGGATGAGATTACCAGCAGTTATCAGCATGTATATCTGAGTATCATCAGCATAGCAATGAAAGGTAATCCCAAAACGCCTCAATATGTGCTCAAGGGGTGCTATTGTAAAGATAGAAAAGCAGGGTGCCTAAGACGGACCCCTGTGGAACCCCAAATTTCATGTCACCAAGGTTAGAGGTAGTGTTATTGTACAAAACACAGTGAGAATAGTTGGTCAAGTATGAATGCAAGGGCACTCCCAGTAATCCTAAAATGATTCTCCAGCCTGTCAAGTAGAATATGATGATCCATGGTATCAGCCTAACTCTAACCATAGCCGTCCAGACTCCCCCACGTGTCACCCCGCATTTCATGTGCCTATTGTCATGAAATGAATTCGCACTTGCGCATGCGCACTTAGAATCAACATCAGTGGTAGGAAAAGAAAATACGTGGAAAGAATTGTACACCACACGGGGACTTGAACCCAGGTCTTCATGTTTGTAGCCCAACTCATCCCACTGATCTTTCTGCCCCACCACATATTGAGAACAGGTCAATATTTTTTGTGTTCTCTTACACTGAGATATAGATGAGATATTTTATAATTGTCATAGTATTGTCCCTGGTGGCCTTGGTCTCTCTTTTGTTTTTGGGTTGAGTGTATCAGTCTGGCACTGACATGAGTATCATTCTAGTTCACTTCTGTTGTACACCGTAACTGCTTTTCTGAGTGTGGTTTTCATGCCTCGTTTGTAGATACTTACCTGAGTGCTGCTTTGAGTTTATCTTTCACTCCATTCCTCCCACCTCATGTCATCTCTGTCTGTTAGTTGACACGTGCTGCACCTTGTTTTGTGCTGCTGTTGCTGTACACCTGAGACTGATCTGTAATCACACACCTGTCTCTGTGTTTTGCCTTCACTCTTCCTTGTGTATGTAGTCCTGGCTCAGCACTCTGTCAGTTTAATTGTTGTTCTCACTACTTCATTGTGTTTTCTCTCGTCCCACTCACCGTGTGCTGTCAGTCCTCCACTGCCACATTGTCCAGCTTTTTTTTCTCCCACAGTGCATCTGCGTCTGCATTTTGGTTCATATTAATTATGGCAATAATATTATTTCTGTTTGCAGCTTTTCTGTTCATTTACTTCAAGTGGGCACCGTCTCTTCTCTCAGAGATCACATATCGGCATTTAGGTTTGATCGCTGCAGTATTTTGTGTCTGGTATTATTCTCTGTGTTATTTTATTTCTGGCATTATTTTTTATCATTATTTTTCATGTTATTTGGCTAATTCTCTCCAGTGGTTCATGTTTATTTTATTTTCATTCGGTGTAGCTTAACTTCGTCTTTCTTTCGTTACATTTCATGTGTCCCTGTGCTTCCATGTTTGATTGTTTGCTTGCGTTTATAACCATTGTTAAGCCCAGGTTACACATAGATGGTTTTGTCGGCGGGTAGTATGTAGACCGAAGTTCGCGGTAGTTCCGGCTGTTTTCGTGGTGGAAAGGGGCGGAGCATTTCGCCGGCGTTTTGAGCGCCATACTAGCCGCAAATACGCGGCCAAAACGCAGCTAAATCTGCCGAATAAAGCGGCGTTTTGACGCCGTAGCATCCGGCACACATCAGGCAACGGGAGTTAATACCCAGTTCTATCCTTTACAATCGCAGGTTAAGACGCGCGTGAGAACGGCGGTGTTCTGCTGACGCCGATAATGCCCTGTGTACCGCTGGATTTATCCAGGCAAATCCTGTGTTACTCCAGGAACTTTTGCATATAGGCACCGCCCCCAGAGTATAATAGGCTGAAGCAGCTGTCAGTGCAGGGGGAGGGAGTTCATCCTCAGCCTTTTCTTCTCTTTCCTTTTCCCCTCCTCAACGTGTTGCTCGTCTCCACCACAGGGCTACCCTCTGCTTCTGAACCAGACCTCTTGGTAAGTCCTTGCCGCTGCCAATTTTGTTTTAGGAGGCATACTGGAGCTTCTCTGCAAAAATATCTGGAGCTGGCCGCGAGTGAGAGGTCTGCATGCAGCGCGCTAGCGTTTTTATATTGACCGCCGCCTATCGGCCGTTTGGAACGCTGTTAACCGGGAGGTGGCATTTAGAACGGCGTACTGTCCGCTAGCGCCGCCGTTTTGTCTGCCTCTGTCGCCGGTTAAAACGCCTTTGAGGACGCCGATGTGGGCTCTATCGCCGTTTTACACGCCGTTGATTAGGGATACAACGCCGGCCGCCAATTACGGCGGTGTAAACTGCGGCACTACAGGAAGGGGCAGGATGAAATGGCGATTAAAAAGTATCAAACGCCGTTGTTCGTGTTGTCTCCGTCGTCACGCAAATTCTCCGGGAGCGCTCCCGGAATTATTCGACATGTTGAATAATTTTTTCGACAATTCCCGGTAAAGCCGGAACTAAGCCACGCCCCCTAGTGCCAGCGTTAACAATGGCGTTTGATCCTTAAGACGGCCAAAAACTCTTTCGGGACGCTTCCGGGAGCTCGTACCGTCTATGTGTAAACAGGGCTTTAGAGTGATCCCTTGTTACCAGATTGTATAGGTTTTGTCCTGCCCTCTCACATCATATTTCCCTGTGCTTTTTCCAGTGTTTCTACTTCTCTGTTACAGACACTTTGCTACTATTTTGAGATCTTGAGTTTTGGCTGCCATCATGGATTTGGTTGCTTGGTATGAGGACTCTGTATGTACTGACCTATTGCCTTTTTTTTTTATTATTATTATTTGTTTTGGATAGCCCTCTGCTGCATCCCTTTGTAAAGCTGTTGGCTGTCAGACTGACGTTTTTGACCAAGCTTATTGCCAGTACCCAGTCATGTCCGTCCTCATCACTTACACTGAAAACTGCAACATCTTCAGCTCTGCCTCTTGTATTTTTGTTCACGCCACCCGCCTCTAAGTCTACAACATAGATGCTCTCACTGCTGTCTTGTAAACCTTCCCCTTCACTCTTGCAGATGTTTTTCTGTCACAAACTGCTCCCGTCACTTTTCTCCACCCACTCCCCTCCAATTTCAATTTAATTTTAATTTATTTAATTTTATATAGCGCCCAATCACAACAAAGTTGCCTCAAGGCACTTCACAGGTCTAACCTTAAGCAACAGGCACCCAATTCTCAGAACCACCAATACAATGCAGTCATATTGTCTAACCTGAAATATCTATCAACAAATGCAAATAAGCATGACTGAGCTAAATTATATCAATGGAGTTGCCAATGTTTCAGAAATGTAAACTTGATTGTATCCTTTGACATATTTAACCTAAAGGAACAAGTCACCTGATTCAAGTGGGGGTCAACAAATCCCTTTTTAAGGTCCTGAGACAACTGACATTTTCTTGTTTCAATGTGAAAATGCTGCCGCTACCACTTTTTAATTTGCCTTCCATGTGTAAACTAAATCTGTTTGCAGCTTTTCAAATTTAAGATTTCTTCTTCAAAAGCAATATCATTTTCTCTTTTGGGAATAGATGGGCTTTCAGACCTATCGTGCCACAGAGACATTTTCAGGGCCTCTGCTCTTGGATATCTTTCTGGTATGTCCAATCCTTGAGTAAACTGTAGATTCGTTTGTTCTGCAAATTTGATGCCAACTGGGAAGGGGTTACAGCCATGACCTTCTCCAAGCCCATAACTCATGAGAGGGGCTGAGAGGTAGGATGTGTATGTAGAGATGAAAGATCACAACAAAGAGACATTTAGAATGAAGCATAGCGGCACAGTGCGCACCCTGAAGGAAGACGGGATGGTATGACGTGTTAACTAATAGGTCTGTGAATTCTGAGGGTGGACTGTTTCTGTCATCAGGGGGAAAAGACCCCACCCTGGGTCACTGAAATGACAGTCCGCCTGTCAGGTCAAGCATGCCAAGTACTCAAAAGCAGAGACTATTAATCATGTTTAGTGATACCGCTGTGCATGTGTGTGAATAAAGGGAAGGCTGGTGGTGAGTTTAAAATACTTGGTGTCAACTATTCACAGTAATGGGGAGTGTGGCCGCGGCCTCAACTTTATCTAAATTTTGGGTCTTTTAGTGAAGCTTAGGGCTAGTGGCCGGCGATCACCTTAGTATTTCTGGGTGTCTTCTTCTGCAAGCCTCCCGTCCTGTGCACCAGCATGGACTCCCTAAATTTACTAAAATTTCCTGTATATTTGAGTCTGGTCTGCTTGAGGTTTCTTCCTGAAATCATCAGAGGGAGTTTTTCCTTACCACTGTCACCTGTGTGCTTGCTCTCAGACTTTTTGGGCTAAGGGTGGCACCATAGGAGAGCGGGAAGTTGGGCGACTGGTGCGAGAGGTTAGGAGTCTGACGGTTTTTCTGACCATGTCGGTCGTGTCGTGATGTAATCTGCCTTGTCTGGGTTTGTTGTTTTGTTGGTCATTTGTTTCAAAATAAATCTACAAAACTTTAACAACTGGAAGACTACATTTTTAACTAAAGAACACACGTCAGCCATCAACTACTCTCATGGAATTAGATTGTTTTTTTAAACCCTTTCTTCTCTACAAGAGTCAAGACAGAAGTCAGACTACCAGAGCAAGAATTTTAGCTGAGGAAGCTTCTGTGATTTGAAGCAAAATGTCCTTGCGTCAAGCAACCCAGACCAGTCGAAGATTCAAGCTTCTCTACTATTTAAACCCTACAGTTATCTTGTCTCTGGATTTTAACTCATATGGGCGAAAATTCTATATTGTATCCAGACAACACAAATTTTGATCATATTGACACCATAAGATTGTAATGCCTTCAGATAATCATTTTTACAACATAAATGGTGGTGGCATGGTGTAATACTGGTTAGCACTACTGCCTCACAGTGAGAAGTTCCCAGGTTCAAACCCAACCTGATACCTTCTATGTGGAGTTCAGTCTCCCAGTCTGACGTCCAGGGGTCTGACGTCCTCCATCCTCCAAAAAAAAAAAAAGAAAAAAGAAAAAGGTTAAGTGAATTGGAAAGTCTAATTTGACTGTAACTGTGAATGTGTTTGTCTGTCTATGTGTCAGTCCTGTGATATACTGACTGCCTGTCTAAGGTGGGATAGAGTCCAGGATCCCCGTGACCCTTAATAAGATGAACTTATATGGTAAAACAACATCTTTAAGCACAGTTTTGTTTTGTTTTTTGGTATGTTTCCATGTTCTTATTACTTTCAGGAGTTTTTAGCGTTTCCTATCAGAGGTTTACAGTAATATATAGCAGACTGATTGTAATGTTTTTTTTGTTTTTGTTCCTGTTCCTAATCAACCTGCAGGGTGCACTGTTGCAGAAGGCTCCATCAGAGGTTTTATCCAACTTAGAAAGTGTCCCACAGTTAAATTTCTGCTTGAGTTATGTCTACACTTTCTATTGTGAGTGAAACGATTGTCACAAACTAATTATCTTCGAGACAGAATCATACACATATTCTTATTTATCATCATGTAACTCTTAGTATGATTGTTTTTAAAACCAGAATTCTTGGAAGTACACAAACAACAAAAAGGTATTTATTTCAGTAAAAAAAAGACTATGTCGCTAAAGATGCGTAGATATCAAGATTTAGTCTGGAAAGTGCAAGAGATTCAACACACTCACACGTAATCTGTCAGAAGTATTGTGTTCTCACTAAACAAGTGAGGCAACCCTTGAACCCCAGGATAGAAAAGCAGTGTCTTTTGGTATCCACATAAGAATTGCAAATATTGAGCATATTTTTTTTACAGTTTGCAGTAAGAATTTGAATAATCCAGTAATTGTATAACATAAAAGCCATGATAGCCACTGTGGATCTGCAGAGGAATGTCATATACAATGCTATGAGATCTAAAAACTCAAGGCCAGCTGAACAAAGTGTTAAAAATATATCTGGAACTACTTCAGATTTATGCATAGGGATCAACCAGTTCTTTAACAAAGGTGTTGGGTACACTGTTGGGCATTTTCCAGCATGCAAAGAAGTGTTCAATAATCAGAGGAAGAGCCATTTTGTAGCGGTATTGTTGTGTCCAAACCCTTTGAGACATCACAGGAGGAGAGTCTGCTCTCTGGACTGTGGTCCAGCAAAGAAATGGTGGCATAGGTGGAAGTAGCTTGGACAATGAACGTCAAACTACCCTTCCTATAGTAAACAAGGTTTCCGGCTTTTTATGGACCTTTCAGTTCTATGAATGGATATTCATAGGTTGGTTTTTCTTTTTACATTTCATTGAAATATCTCAGCAGTATGTCATGAATCTTAGTCACTGCAGTTGTCATATTGTTTCATGGGCTGTTTCTTGAATAGTGTCCTCAGCCAAGTTGCAGCCCCAATATCCTGTCATATACAGTCAGGTCTATAAGCATTTGGACAATGACATATTTTTTGTCATTTTTCCACTGTATACTACTGCAGTAGAGTTGTAGTGAAACTAAAAATAAGACTTGGTTGTCGTGTAGATTATTAGCATCATTCAAGAAGAAAAGAAGTAAGTCCTGTATAGGCCCTGAGGCTCATTGGTGTCAGTGCCTATCCCCAGATTCCGCAGTGTGAAGCAGACAGGATGCCTGTTAAAAAGCAGGCTACTTCCTCAAACAAATCTGATATCCATTTACAGTACATTCAGAAAGTATTCAGAGCGCTGCACTTTTTCCACATTTAAGGTCCCACAGTTGACAGTGCATGTCAGATCACAAACCAAGCATGACGTCACAGGAACTGTCTGTAGACCTCTGAGACAGGATTGTCTTGAGGCACAAATCTGGGGAAGGATACAGAAACATTTCTGCTGCTTTGAAGGTCCCAATGAGCATGGTGGCCCCCATCATCTGTAACTGGAAGAAGTTCAGATCGATCAGCACTCTTCCTAGAGCTGTCCGCCCGTCTAAACTGATCCATCAGGAGAGAAGGGCCTTAAACAGGGAGGTGACCAAGAACCTGATGGTCACTTTGTCAGAGCTCCAGCATTCCTCTGTGAAGAGAGGAGAACCTTCCAGAAGGACAACCATCTCTGCAGCAATCCACCAATCAGGCCTGTATGGTAGACTGGCCAGACGGAATTCACTCCTTAGTAAAAGGCACATGGCAGCCCACCTGGAGTTTGCCAAAAGACACCTGAAGGACTCTCAGACCATGAGAAACAAATTTTTTCTGGTCTAATGAGACAAAGATTGAACTCTGTGGCGTGAATGCCAGGCATCATGTTTGGAGGAAACCAGTAGGGATGTGAATCATGCAACAACTCATGATTCAATTCGATTCCAATTCTTGGGGTGACAATTCGATTCAGAATCGATTTTCGATTCAAAGAGCTCTGAGAAATAGTTATATTACTTAAAAATGTTTATGTTGAAGAAAATGCAGCTTTACAAGGTTAATCAAGTGATTCTACATGTAAATTTACTTATCTGCTTTGTTGGTTCAGAGTTGGCTGGCAGTTTAACGAAGCGCTGGTCAGTAGTCGGCAGAGACCGCTGTTCCCCTGTTTTAGCTCCGGGTCATGACGTAGCATGTGGGCTTGCAGATTTTGCAGATTTTGCACACTGCGTAAGTCATGTCAAGCTCCTTCTTACGCAGCAAATAATAAAATCCAAAATGCGCCCAAACATTTGCCTTCAGCAAAGACGGTGCTAGCTGAATTAACTTTTCGTCCACCATGCTAAGCTACAGCCACTGAACTCTGCAGCTCACGAGTGTTTGAAGCATGCCGGACCACCCCCCCGCCTAGCGGGGACGCTGTAGTACGGAAGCCGTTGCCTGACAAACAGTACACGCAGCGAGTAAGCAAGAAAATGTAAAAAAAAAAGCCTTTTAAAAATCGATTCTTGGACATTTTGGATCGATTCAGAATCATAATAAATAAGAATCGCGATTCGGACGTGAATCGATTTTTTTCCGACACCCCTAGAAACCAGGCACCATCCCTACAGTCAAGCATGGTGGTGGCAGCATCATGCTGTGGGGATGTTTTTCAGTGGCAGAAACTGAGAAACTAGTCAGGTTTGAGGGAAAGATCAATGCAGCAATGTACAGAGACACCCTGGATGAAAACCTGCTCCAGAGCACTGTTGACCTCAGACTAGCTGATGCTTTCAGCAGGACAATGACCCTAATCACACAGCCAAGATATCAAAGGAGTGGCTTCAGGACAACTCTGTGAATGTCCTTGAGTGGCCCAGCGACACTCCCCATCCAACCTGATGGAGCTTGAGAAATGCTGCAAAGAGGAATGGGCAAAACTGCCCAAAGATAAGACAAGCTTGTATCATCATATTCAAGAAGACTTGAGGCTGGAATTGCTGCCAAAGGTGCAACAAAATATTGAGCAAAGGGAGTGAATACTTATGTACCTGTGATTTCTTAGTTTTTATTTTTAATAAATTTGTAAAAAACAAACAAACAAAAATTAATGTTGTCATTATGGGGTGTTGTGAGTAAAAATTTGAAGAAAAAATAAATTTACTCCATTTTAGAATAAGGCTGTAACATAACAAAATGTGGAAAAAGTGAAGTGCTGTGAATACTTTCTGGATGCACCGTATAGCTGTGTGAACTGTGGCAATGCAGGTGAAATGTCTTGCCCAAGGACACAGACAGGTACAGTGACTGGGAATCAAACCCAGGTGAAAATATCAGTAGTGATTGGTACTAATAAACTCATTCCATCTCCTCAAAGTGATGTTAAGTAGAGTGTGGGCATGTCTTTGCTAGTCCTGGGTGGGATGAATGAAGCCCAAACACGACTCCATCTGAGTTACTGACAAGTTAAAGCTAACAGGCTAACCTTGCGTTTAGTGTTTTATTAATGCATATTTTTGTCTACTGGCTTTCATGATGGGTGATTTGAGTGTGGGTATTAAAAATTATGAGCAGCTTATTGCCTCAGTAACTGTGGAGTAAAAGTGTAGCTAATGTCACCAAGCTACCAATACCTGCTAATAGTGCGAACATACAAATTAAGGAATATGAAAATTTCATTCAACAGAAATAATGGAGCATTGACCTCTGTTAGAACAATTATCCCCACAACAAGCCATGTTAAACCACATCAGATATTTATAATAAAATGATCAGAAAGGAGAGACATTGACAGACAACAGCTAGCAGCCATTGTTTGCTGTCTCTGCTAATGGGGTTGTGGACACAGTCACTTTGTGGCTTATCTTAAACTGATGACTTATGACAAACTGAAAGGGGAAACTAGCTATAGAGAACAAAATAATTTTTTGTACCAGGATGTAAACATATTTATTTGTCCTCTAAAAACTTGTACATTTTAACATGGGCTTCAATGGGAAATGACTTTCTTTTGGAACCAGCCTTAAGCTGTCAATCAACGAACTGTAGCTTTTGCTATTTTCGTGCATGCTTCATTTAACACAACTGGAGGTAGGAACTGTTATAATTTATGGGTTTCACAAAAGTATTGCATCAACCATTTAAGAATTATAGCCATTTCTGTACACAGTCCCTACATTTTAAAAGACCATAAGTAATTGGACAATCCAAATATAAGTATTTTTATTATTCTCAAAAATTGAACGACTGTGCAAGAAGGAGTCTAGACTAGGAAGGCCCACCAAGACACCCATAACACCCTTGATGGATTTATATAGGCTTCTGTGGATTATAAACTAGGGATGATGCAGGCTTTGCATGTTGCACTGAGTCACAGCTTCATGGTGTAATGAAACAGAGAAGGATTTTAATACAATAAACGGCAATTAGTAGGTAGCTCAGTGGAATACACGGCTGAGATATCAGCGTACCAGGGTTTGATTCCTGGTAACACTACCTGTTTATGTCACTGGACAAGAGACAGTTTATTGTCCCAGCTGTAATCTGGTGCTGGCCTTGGCTCGGGAAGTAACACACGCTGTCCTGTCAACCGGGAGTCGTAAATTCTCATCCACTTATACTATGGAATCTGGGGATGAGCTTGGTGTGAAAATGACAACTGCATCTGTTGGAAACTCGCGATGACACTTTTGCTTCTCTGTGCACTGCTTTGAACTGAGTGGACGATCGGGAGAGAACAGAGTGATTACAGAAAATTTAAATCACATGAACTCTGCTGTGAAAGTCAAATCGCTGCCATGAACGTGTTAACTGTTTTCAATGAATGTACCCAGCTCCATGTGTGAAAGGGGATTATAAATGACACCTGTGATGGATGTACCAGGGGAGTATATAACTGTCAGTTTGAACCTTGCAGTTTAATCCTGTCACCTTCACCCAGTCACTTATCTTATCCCATATCAAAACAATATGTTTTTTTTTTTAAAGGCTGTGGCAATAGCAACACTATGATTTGTTTTCATGTTGAGAACATAGGCCACAAAGTATTTGAGAGGGACAATGCTATGATTATCCACTCATCAATGGTTTTGTGAAGCAGGATGTGGACTGGAAATATGCTACTTCACAGAGAGCCTTTGTTTTTATTAATCCCTTAGGGATTTTATAAGGTCAGCTCACCCTGGCTGGGTTCCATTAAAGTCATGTGTCCATTTTGGGTTGTGCTATTGTAAAAATGATTCAGCCAATTTATGCATTTCTGTGATGTTGGTGTAACAGGCAATGATTCAGTCAGTCTGTACATTGCAATTACAGGATGTATATATAAATTGTGACATCACCCATAGGTTTCCTAAAAAGTGGGTTTGAAGCTGAAATCATGCAGCTCTTTATGTTTCCATCCTGGCAGTGCCTGACTCCACCTAATGGTGCATTTACACATAGGCAGGACGCGTTACAAATGTCATATTTACGTCATTCTTGGCACATTACTGGCATTCTTAACGTGACTTAACGCATTTGAATAGGTTTCCTAATAGTGTGTGTTAGTGTGTGATATTCGTGATTATCGTGGAGCATGTTTATGGCTGTCAAAAAAATCTTGCACGAATGTCACACACCACCCTCATTTCACCTCATCTCATGGAGGTCGCAACTGAGCGTGTTGATCCGTCTTGATTAGTGGTGATCCTTAATAGAGCGTGACAGCGTTCTTTTCTGACGTGTGCACAATTAAACCCTGCTGCACCACATTCAGTTTCATTGCTGCAGTATGCTGAAGAAGGACAGTGACGCCAAGTTGGCTAAAAGTTTTGTTTCAGTGCTTCTCAGCGTGCTCCTGCAGGTGTTCCACCTGCTGCATGTGCCTGATGTTTGGGAAAATGAGTGAGACGAGAGCTATGTGGAGTCACACTTCTGGCTCTGTCTGTCTCCTCCTCCTCTCTGCGCCACTCCATGGCACAGAGCCCAACTAAGCATGCAGTCACAAAGTTCTGCTGTGGATTTTGAGGCGCAAACTGGAGCGATCTGAATTATTCAGCAACTGATGTTTGGATGAATATCAATCAATCAATCAATTTTTTTTTATATAGCGCCAAATCACAACAAACAGTTGCCCCAAGGCGCTTTATATTGTAAGGCAAGGCCATACAATAATTATGTAAAACCCCAACGGTCAAAACGACCCCCTGTGAGCAAGCACTTGGCTACAGTGGGAAGGAAAAACTCCCTTTTAACAGGAAGAAACCTCCAGCAGAACCAGGCTCAGGGAGGGGCAGTCTTCTGCTGGGACTGGTTGGGGCTGAGGGAGAGAACCAGGAAAAAGACATGCTGTGGAGGGGAGCAGAGATCGATCACTAATGATTAAATGCAGAGTGGTGCATACAGAGCAAAAAGAGAAAGAAACAGTGCATCATGGGAACCCCCCAGCAGTCTACGTCTATAGCAGCATAACTAAGGGATGGTTCAGGGTCACCTGATCCAGCCCTAACTATAAGCTTTAGCAAAAAGGAAAGTTTTAAGCCTAATCTTAAAAGTAGAGAGGGTGTCTGTCTCCCTGATCTGAATTGGGAGCTGGTTCCACAGGAGAGGAGCCTGAAAGCTGAAGGCTCTGCCTCCCATTCTACTCTTACAAACCCTAGGAACTACAAGTAAGCCTGCAGTCTGAGAGCGAAGCGCTCTATTGGGGTGATATGGTACTACGAGGTCCCTAAGATAAGATGGGACCTGATTATTCAAAACCTTATAAGTAAGAAGAAGAATTTTAAATTCTATTCTAGAATTAACAGGAAGCCAATGAAGAGAGGCCAATATGGGTGAGATATGCTCTCTCCTTCTAGTCCCCGTCAGCACTCTAGCTGCAGCATTTTGAATTAACTGAAGGCTTTTTAGGGAACTTTTAGGACAACCTGATAATAATGAATTACAATAGTCCAGCCTAGAGGAAATAAATGCATGAATTAGTTTTTCAGCATCACTCTGAGACAAGACCTTTCTGATTTTAGAGATATTGCGTAAATGCAAAAAAGCAGTCCTACATATTTGTTTAATATGCGCTTTGAATGACATATCCTGATCAAAAATGACTCCAAGATTTCTCACAGTATTACTAGAGGTCAGGGTAATGCCATCCAGAGTAAGGATCTGGTTAGACACCATGTTTCTAAGATTTGTGGGGCCAAGAACAATAACTTCAGTTTTATCTGAGTTTAAAAGCAGGAAATTAGAGGTCATCCATGTCTTTATGTCTGTAAGACAATCCTGCAGTTTAGCTAATTGGTGTGTGTCCTCTGGCTTCATGGATAGATAAAGCTGGGTATCATCTGCGTAACAATGAAAATTTAAGCAATACCGTCTAATAATACTGCCTAAGGGAAGCATATATAAAGTGAATAAAATTGGTCCTAGCACAGAACCTTGTGGAACTCCATAATTAACTTTAGTCTGTGAAGAAGATTCCCCATTTACATGAACAAATTGTAATCTATTAGACAAATATGATTCAAACCACCGCAGCGCAGTGCCTTTAATACCTATGGCATGCTCTAATCTCTGTAATAAAATTTTATGGTCAACAGTATCAAAAGCAGCACTGAGGTCTAACAGAACAAGCACAGAGATGAGTCCACTGTCCGAGGCCATAAGAAGATCATTTGTAACCTTCACTAATGCTGTTTCTGTACTATGATGAATTCTAAAACCTGACTGAAACTCTTCAAATAGACCATTCCTCTGCAGATGATCAGTTAGCTGTTTTACAACTACCCTTTCAAGAATTTTTGAGAGAAAAGGAAGGTTGGAGATTGGCCTATAATTAGCTAAGATAGCTGGGTCAAGTGATGGCTTTTTAAGTAATGGTTTAATTACTGCCACCTTAAAAGCCTGTGGTACATAGCCAACTAACAAAGATAGATTGATCATATTTAAGATCGAAGCATTAAATAATGGTAGGGCTTCCTTGAGCAGCCTGGTAGGAATGGGGTCTAATAAACATGTTGATGGTTTGGATGAAGTAACTAATGAAATAACTCAGACAGAACAATCGGAGAGAAAGAGTCTAACCAAATACCGGCATCACTGAAAGCAGCCAAAGATAACGATACGTCTTTGGGATGGTTATGAGTAATTTTTTCTCTAATAGTTAAAATTTTGTTAGCAAAGAAAGTCATGAACTCATTACTAGTTAAAGATAATGGAATACTCAGCTCAATAGAGCTCTGACTCTTTGTCAGCCTGGCTACAGTGCTGAAAAGAAACCTGGGGTTGTTCTTATTTTCTTCAATTAGTGATGAGTAGAAAGATGTCCTAGCTTTACGGAGGGCTTTTTTATAGAGCAACAGACTCTTTTTCCAGGCTAAGTGAAGATCTTCTAAATTAGTGAGACGCCATTTCCTCTCCAACTTACGGGTTATCTGCTTTAAGCTACGAGTTTGAGAGTTATACCATGGAGTCAGACACTTCTGATTTAAAGCTCTCTTTTTCAGAGGAGCTACAGCATCCAAAGTTGTCTTCAATGAGGATGTAAAACTATTGACAAGATACTCTAACTCCCTTACAGAGTTTAGGTAGCTACTCTGCACTGTGTTGTTATATGGCATTAGAGAACATAAAGAAGGAATCATATCCTTAAACCTAGTTACAGCGCTTTCTGAAAGACTTCTAGTGTAATGAAACTTATTCCCTACTGCTGGGTAGTCCATCAGAGTAAATGTAAATGTTATTAAAAAATGATCAGACAGAAGGGAGTTTTCAGGGAATACTGTTAAGTCTTCTATTTCCATACCATAAGTCAGAACAAGATCTAAAATATGATTAAAGTGGTGGGTGGACTCATTTACTTTTTGAGCAAAGCCGATAGAGTCTAATATAGATTAAATGCAGTGTTGAGGCTGTCATTCTCAGCATCTGTGTGGATGTTAAAATCGCCCACTATAATTATCTTATCTGAGCTAAGCACTAAGTCAGACAAAAGGTCTGAAAATTCACAGAGAAACTCACAGTAACGACCAGGTGGACGATAGATAATAACAAATAAAACTGTTTTTTGGGACTTCCAATTTGGATGGACAAGACTAGAGACAAGCTTTCAAATGAATTAAAGCTCTGTCTGGGTTTTTGATTAATTAATAAGCTGGAATGGAAGATTGCTGCTAATCCTCCGCCCCGGCCCGTGCTACGAGCATTCTGACAGTTAGTGTGACTCGGGGGTGTTGACTCATTTAAACTAACATATTCATCCTGCTGTAACCAGGTTTCTGTTAGGCAGAATAAATCATATGTTGATCATTATTATATCATTTACCAACAGGGACTTAGAAGAGAGAGACCTAATGTTTAATAGACCACATTTAACTGTTTTAGTCTGTGGTGCAGTAGAAGGTGCTATATTATTTTTTCTTTTTGAATTTTTATGCTTAAATAGATTTTTGCTGGTCATTGGTAGTCTGGGAGCAGGCACCGTCTCTACGGGGATGGGGTAATGAGGGGATGGCAGGGGGAGAGAAGCTGCAGAGAGGTGTGTAAGACTACAACTCTGCTTCCTGGTCCCAACCCTGGATAGTCACGGTTTGGAGGATTTAAGAAAATTAGCCAGATTTCTAGAAATGAGAGCTGCTCCATCCAAAGTGGGATGGATGCCGTCTCTCCTAACAAGACCAGGTTTTCCCCAGAAGCTTTGCCAATTATCTATGAAGCCCACCTCATTTTTTGGACACCACTCAGACAGCCAGCAATTCAAGGAGAACATGCGGCTAAACATGCCACTCCCGGTCTGATTGGGGAGGGGCCCAGAGAAAACTACAGAGTCCGACATTGTTTTTGCAAAGTTACACACCGATTTAATGTTAATTTTAGTGACCTCCGATTGGCGTACCGGGTGTCATTACTGCCGACGTGAATTACAATCTTACCAAATTTACGCTTAGCCTTAACAGCAGTTTCAAATTTCCTTCAATGTCGCCTGCTCTGGCCCCCGGAAGACAATTGACTATGGTTGCTGGTGTCGCTAACTTCACATTTCTCAAAACAGAGTCGCCAATAACCAGAGTTTGATCCTCGGCGGGTGTGTCGTCGAGTGGGGAAAAACGGTTCGAAATGTGAACGGGTTGGCGGTGTACACGGGGCTTCTGTTTAGGGCTACGCTTCCTCCTCACAGTCACCCAGTCAGCCTGCTTTCCCGGCTGCTCGGGATCTGCCAGAGGGGAACTAACGGCGGCTAAGCTACCTTGGTCCGCACCGACTACAGGGGCCTGGCTAGCTGTAGAATTTTCCACGGTGCGGAGCCGAGTCTCCAATTCGCCCAGCCTGGCCTCCAAAGCTACGAATAAGCTACACTTATTACAAGTACATTACTGCTAAGGAGGCCGAGGAATAACTAAACATTTCACACCCAGAGCAGAAAAGTGCGGGAGAGACAGGAGAAGCCGCCATGCTAAATCGGCTAAGAGCTAGTAGCTACGCTAAGCTAGCGGATTCCTAAAAACACGCAAAGTGAATAATGTGTAAATAATTTAGAGGTGATTCAGCAGAATGAGTGCTTTAGTTAAGGCACGTAAAGATTACACTGGGAAACAAATCGTAATCTAGATAACTAGATCAATCTAACTGCGCAGATTAAACAGCTAACAGATACAGAAAAACACCGCTGTGCTCCGGAACAGGAAGTGATACAATACCGCAGTGAGAGCCAACCACCAGTAGAGGCAAGCAAGAATTATGCTCTGTGTGTGGAGACAATTCGCCTCATTCATAACGTGACAGTACTTAACCTTGCACTGTTATGCGCAATAGTGTGCATAACATTATTCTTGACCATGCGTAATGGTTCTTGATAATTCTCCAGCAACACGTGCCATTAATCGTAACGCATAGTAACAGGTTGCAGCAGTTCCTGAGGACACCTGACGCCTCTTCCCGAATCATCACATTCGTGATCAGTGGCCAAGAATGTATACTTTGTGGCATTCGTGACTTGCCGTCGTTATGTGTATACGCAGCATAACTCTCATCCAACCGATAACACCTCTATTCCACAGGGCGCTGTTCTACTTCAATCGGCCATGATCCAAAAAAAGTGCAAAGATGGGATGAAACGGCTTGACCCACCTTGCATCCTAAGAGGCTGGATTATAAAATGCAGACCTGGCAACTGGGTGGCTTATAAAGTGCAGACCTGGTAACCCACCCGAAAATGAAAGTTAAGGAGCTGCACCCTCGGCCAGACATGATCAAGCTCTTCAACTTTGAGCAAAACCGCAACAAATGCTGCTTCGGCTTCAAATTTTTACCCCGATGGAGCACAAACAATTTTCAAGCCGCATTCACTAGGATACCCTGCTTAAAGTCGTTATAACATGATTGAAGTTGTTAAGACTATGAACACCCGAAGTGACTGTGTAATGATGCAAATTTTGTAAACCGGGATGAAATTATTGAACAGTTCAAAACATTTTTACCCCCATTTCAAAGTTGGTGTTGATGATGGCCACAACTACTATGTGGTATATGTAGGAGTTACAACCATCATCATCACCAGTTCTGAAATTGGGAAATTGAAATATACCAAGTTTGTTCAAGACTGACAAAGATGGATCAGGAAGTTACTATGATGCTTCAAAACGCACCCCGATTTGCTATTTGGGATTAAACAGGAAGGAACGGCGCTCTGTGGAATAGCCCCATAAATGGGTAAAGAAGTGAATCATGGGTAAGGCCGGCATGACTTGAGCAGGAGGACGATTGAAGACTGAACATGCCCCTCATCTCGATGTTACCAAGCTAAGGCTAACAGGCTAGGACACCTGAATTTTGAATGGCTGATTTGTGCATATTTTTTGTAGACTGCATGGTGATCTTGTCATAGGTTTCTTGGGTGTGGACATTTAAAAGCTACTGCTGGGATGTTGCCTCATTAACTCTGGTGCTATCATTGTTAATATCGCCACCCAGCTATATGTGCTAATTAGTGTTCATGGTGCTAACATACAAAAAAAAAAAAATCATACTAAAAATTCACTCAGTATAACTACAGTCCATGTAATACACACTTCCTAGATGGAAACATATTAATAATATGTTGTTCAGAAAGGATAAACCTGGTGGAGTCCACAGTAGCTAGCAGCTACTGCTAGCAGTTGCTGTTACTCAAAGCAATCACCCATTGTTATTTATAATTTATGGCTTAAAATTGTGTAAATGGACAAATTTCTCTCTCATATATATATATATATATATATATATATATATATATATATATATATATATATATATACACACACACACACACTCCTGTACAATTCCCATGAACTAGGAAACTAGCTATAAAAACCAGAATTGTTCTAATTGTTCTATGTTCCAGGGTGGAAACATTTTATTTGTGCTGTAAAGTTGGAAATTTTAGTATGAGCTTCTACAGTGATTGACTTTCTTTTGGAGCAAGCCTCAAGTGACCATTCATGGAATTACAGGTTTGCATCCTTGACTTCATTTTTCAGCACTGGAAGGTTTCTTCTTGCTTGCAGTTGCAGGCAGCAAGCCTCCTTTGTGTTCCTGAGTTAATAGAGATGTCAAACTAATGCTCTTCCAGACATTCTAATCAACCGTACATCTTTCAGCATTAAACTATCAGGATAGTGAAGAGTTACTTCGTTCTGAGGGTATTTGGAAAGTGTCGAAATCGTAACATAAAGCAGACGTGTCATGAGTGAGTAGGATGGAAGTTATTCAACAACATGGTCAGTTTGATTCAAGCAGTGGATCAATGGTTTCCATAGAGTCGTGCACATTGATCAGTAAAAACACTTTTCTCTGCTGTCTGTTTGCAGTGCTCCTTTGTGCTCCACATCTATTTTTGGAAAGCCTATGGCAACACACACAGGCAAGCCATTAGAGACCTATTTAAAGTTAGAAAGCAAACGGATTTCAAGGTCATTGTATAACTCTGCTTTGAAATGGTGTTCTTGCCTTTTTGGAACACGGTTATGGTTCAGCCTGACATTCACAGCACACGAATGTCTTATTATATCCACATTATGTGCTGTTCCTCTTTGACTAGTCTGACATCTGGCTTATTTATGTTTTTAATAAATGACACAGAAACCTGGGGCGGTATAGGCTCCATCTCACTGCGTTATTGTTTGTATTGTCAAACTTTGTCCAGCATTGTTTCAGCATTAAGTACCAAACATGACTGCCTTTATAGGCTTTTTCATGTTACTTGATCCAGCCTGTTAAGTGCATTCTATATCACCCTGAAAGTCCAACAGGAAATACCACAAGACGCCAGACAGAGTAACCCAATAAAAGTAAGAGTGTGCAAATCATTAGCAGGGAAACATTCTCATAACACAACCAGATGTACGGGCTAATTGGATTTTACCATCAAATCAACTGTTATAGTGGCTTTGTGTTTTTATGAGGCTAACTGCAAGGCTAAAGGGAAAATGGGCTGTTTGAAGTGACAAAACATCAGCAACAGCCTTCAGCAGGTAGATTGGCTGTTCTGGGCTGCCCACAGAGGCTCCAGTGTGCTGTGGCTTTCCTCATCTGAATTGATCTAAGAAATCTCCCACAATTACAAATGGTGACTCATCGGGCCTGATGTAAGTAAGGTGGTGGCATTGAGGTAATTGGCGTGCAGAGGTAATTTCTCTCCTGTGCCACAGAGCTGTGGGGTGGCCAGTAGAGAATACAAAGCTCAGGGTGGGGGGAGTACTGTTACGTCAGAAACTGTTGTTATGTGTTCTATCTCTCTGGGAAGGAACATCTCGTCTGACTGGAGAAAACAGAGATCAAATCCGGCTTAGTTGTCCCTTGGTGGCATGATGAAACTGGAGCACCCTCCTGCATCTGCACCGGAAGCAGTGAGCAATAGGTAGATGCATAGGTGGTGCTATGGTGAGATTCAATGGGACTGTAGCTCTTCACATATTTCAGTAATTCCACCATCTGCCCGTCATTAAATAGGACAATGCAGTCTTGTTTGAACCCTGCATGATATCACAGAATTTGATCACTTATGGGGACCTCTGCTCCCGTTGTGCAATACAAACACAGCATAACTTCACACGGGGAAAATGGTGTACTGTTTGGTTTTTGGCTGCAATCACCGAAGCAGTTGCGAAAAGTGTTTTTTTTTTTTTTTTCGGTTCCCAGTGGAGAAGGGAAGACAAGGCAAATGGGAGACGCCGTGTCGGTAAGTGTTAGCCTACACAGCTAACTACAGTAGCTACGTTCTCTCGCCTGCAAAACTGCCTTGACATGTTTGAGCTCAGGATCATAAACAAACCGTAACACATGTCCACTTTCCACTGCATCGTCACTTTTTCTTTGCATTTTCACTTTGTTTGCTTGTAATTTGCCCAAAAATCTAGAGAAAATGCCACGTTTTTGTCCCTGGACAGGGCCGGCCCGAGCCTTTATGGGGCCTTAAGCAGAATTTCATTTGGGGGCCCCCCTACCATCACCTCAGCACCAGATGCCTCATTATTCCATAGGCTACACTGTTATGTGTGTAACTTACCCACAATCATTAGCATTATTTGTAATTATCTTACATCATACAGGTGTCATTCTTGTTTTTAACCTTAAAGGGGTAGCAAACTCATAAATATGTTTTAATTAACTTCTACATACAGAGTGATGTATAAGTATGGCTCATGAATTTAACTATTTGAAAGTAACATCAGCAAGCAGGAGACTGCATTTATAGTAAACACGTTAAATAGTTTAATTTCTTTCAGATGTGCAATGGTGTGCGAAATGTTCAATATCCAAATACAAAACAGAATCAAATGACATTCATATTATCTTACAGAAAAATAAAGTTGTAATCAAAATTAAATACAATACTTAAATAATCTCCAAAATGAACATAGAAATCCACAACATAACAGCAATGTGTGTGCATAGCAATGCACAAACATTACACTGGGGGCTATTGCTTTAACTTTAGCCTGCAAACCATTGAGAGCTGAGCTACTTTTCCCCACCTTTTGCACCAAATTAATCTGAGGAGTTGATCTGCCCTGCTGTTTAACTCTAAGTTTTTCTTTGTAAGGAAGACTATCAAATGGCTTCGCCAAAATCCGGTCCACAACATTCAAATTGTCTGCCATTATGTGCAGCCGGCCCACTGCCCCATAGACCCCCAGACACGCTGAGCGTCCGATGGGCGGGACAAAGCCCAGCATTTATCCAATGACTCGTCTCGTTTCGCTGCATGCTTTGTGTCGCTATTGAAGTCTGTGGACGCTGAGCGTCTACACTGTTTAAAGCATTGTGAAGCTGCGGGTTTGAGTGAGAGGAAAGCCGCATCGTTACCAGTGATAAGAAGCTGATTCTGAACAAAAGTTGAGCGCGTTGTAGCGCATATTTAGTCAGTGACATGTACACACAACAGTATATATTTGATCGCTTATTTTTTTGACATTTTAGGGGAAGCTGATCTTCCCTTGCAGTCTTACAGCAATCGCCTCTGACTTTAAGACGCCTAAAGCACTTTACACTAAACGAACGGAGCATTTCGCAAATAATGACAACAAAAATTGTAATATTGGACATGCAAACCTACCTTTGTCTTGTTGTTTTTACTCGTCTTCCAACTTCTTCTTTTTTCTTTTCTCCGCTCCAGAGGGATAATTTCTGAGACATGACTTGCACTCACTTCATTCCTCACGATTAGTCATCGACCACCTGACCCAAGTGGTGCATCTAAATTTACCCAACGGTGGCAGCAGCCAACAGGAGGCATCAATTAACCTAGTATTGGTATTTTGTCAAAATGAATTTATTTTTTTCAGGTGTAATACAATTTTGTTTAAATGATTCAATATTATTTTAATTTAATGTATATTTTTACTTTTTTATCACAATGTCTCGGTGCTCTCGGGGCCCCCTGGTGGCGTGGAGGCCCTAAGTGACCGCGTAGTTGGGGTATGCCTGGGCCGGCTCTGTCCCCAGAAGTAGAGAATTACACCATATGCATCATATTTTAACCCTTTAGCGCCCTCCCTCAAATGAAACTGTGGTGCCCAATTGACATTTTCTAATGATCTATTTCTTGACTGATTTGGTCCTAGCTCCCACAGTTTATATTACACTCATGGTGGCGGACACAGCAAACCAAACTGAACAGTTAACTGTGATAAAGTTAAACCAATAAACCGCCCAATCAGAAAGGTTTATTCTATGAATTTAGCTTTTGTTTGGTTCTAAAACTGCGAAAACCATAAGAAGTGAAATTTCAAAATGTTGTTGCATAAATATGGAGGTTCCCAAAAAGCTTTAGTGTGTCAAGATCAGATGATGGTCAAGATGTACATAAACAATGAAATGGACAAATGGAATTAAATAGTAGTTTCCATTCAACACGCAGTTTATTCACCATACATAAAGTTTTAAATAAATAAGCAATGTTAGGAATTAAAAATACACATGAAAAATAATTTTAATAATCTAATTATTGAATTTATTCCAGTTTAACCTCTTGCTCCTCTTGGTGATGCTTGTTGCCTTTCTATGATGTTTAAATTTCAATGGTTGGATTATGGTTAAACCCCAACAGGAACAATTGTATTATTTTAGGGTTTACAAACATTTTTGATGGTTAAACTTTATTTTAAAAACCTACATGTAGGCTTTATTTAAGGATCTACATGTAAAACAAAACAAAATTGGATAGTGAATGGACCCAAAATGCAGGAAAAATACAATGGAATATTTTTCTATACAACGGGACAATTAATCAGTGCCACGTGATGTACCATCCACCAATCAAATGGAAGGATCTATTTAGATGTTATATAAAATGGAATAGGCGCACTAAGGGAAAATTGAGTTTGAAACTCTTTAGTAGGGTTGAGACAGCTAGTCGAATAGTCAGGTATTAACTATAACTAGCTAATACCTGACTAGTTGACATTTTGTTCAAGTCAACTAGTTAGGTAATTCCAAATTTCCTACACAACTATCAAAAACAAAGAAGGGCACCCTTGCAGAGAATAATTCACTGTGGACAAAGATCAAGCAGTAATGACCACAGGCCAATATCTACCAGCAGCCAACAAAACCCTTCACTTCAGGGTTTTGAAAAGTGGAACAACATACATTGTTTCCATGTAGTTCATATTTCAACTTGTAGTTCCATAGTTTTTTTTCATTATTATTATTTTATTCAAGTCAGCTTGGAGTATCACTGCTTAGATTAGTCGAGAACTAATGGCACCTGGCTATAGTTAGCTAATGATTTTCATTGTACATCCCGACACTCGTTTTTAAGCAGGGTGTACGCAAACGTATGCCCTCAAATGTATATATAAATTATCAACAGATACAGTACCTGTCAAAAGTTTGGACACACTTTCCCGAAAATGTGTCCAAACGTTTGATTGGTAGCATATGTCGTAGCCAATTAAAATTTCCATTAAAAAGCATTTTGGCACATTCACACCGTCACAAAATAAGCACTCACCCACCCAAGAAAAACCCCTGGAGCCGCCACTGAGTAGAAGGATTAATCCATGCAATTTCTATTGTGCATGTGTAAGTTTAAGATTAAACAAGAAAACACTCTGTTTTCACATTATTTCACAATAGACATTGTGAAATAATGTGCTCCTGTTCCCCCTGCTGCCCCCCTGACATACCCGGGGGGCTTTGAAGTTCAGAGAACAAAAAAAACACGGGCTGACTCATTTCCTCCCACACACGGATCATCCGCTATTAAGGGGACCAAAACATTTTCTAGCTGGATCAATTTTGTTACAAGGAACCTGTTTGTCCACGGCTTATATCTGTTGCAACACTTAAGTTCAGCTCCCCTCCTACTCGAGTTTGCCTCCCTGCTGGGTTTCATCATGCACAATGTGTGTCACAAGGCAGCGCTGCTGTGGTGATTCAGCCACACAACCCGGGAGCTGATTTGGAACTTGTACAGTAATTGTGGTAATGCAAGTAGATTAATTTTGTAGATTAAAAAAATAAATAAATCAGCAGTTATGTGCAAAGTTTCTATAAATACAGATGGAAAAACCTGCAAAACATACGTGTGTGTGGGTGGGGGGGTGGATGTTATTGTTATTTCATATAATAATAGAAAATTTGATTTGATTTAGGTGGAGAAAGCGGTGTTGTGTTTGTGTGCATCCCATGCTGTTTGGACCTGGCTATAATGGCCTTAGATTTAAATTTGGAAAGCGCTCAGGGCGCTTGACTGGTCCGACCCCCTTGTTCTCTCGTCTCTGATATTCCCCCGCTTCACCTTGGCGCTCTGATGTCAAAACACGCATGCACACACGTATTCTGACACAGTTTGCGTTTGATATGAGGGAGGTGACAGACTGTCGGGCCCTGGCCCCCGGGGAACGGCGCAGAGTGGCTCTCCAGCGGGGACGCTGACGTTCACACTTAAATGCTTTAATAGGACTAAAGTAGACAAAGGCCACCAGTGACACATGAGGAGCTATAATGGGCTTGAAGCCACATTGCAGGTTTACAGACCCTGCCTACTAGGCAGAGCTATTTCCAATCCCACAATCCCTCATCAGCCCCGGAAAGCCAGTTATAAATAAAATGTGTAGGTTAATCGTCGCTGATGTCTGTGACATGTCTGGGTGTTTTTGTTTTGAAGTGGGTCGGTTTGATCAGAGCGGTTTTAAGATGATAATGTGTAGCAGTGAAAGACGGATCAAATTCCTTATGTTTTTCATAGAAAATGAAAGCAGACATACTATTATGCAGAGCATAAACAAAGAAATCAGAGGTTTTACACTCACCTTACCATAGTGGTCAGTTTGACACACTTCAGCTTGATATCTGTTCTGTTGCTCAGTTTGAAACATCACAATTGATTAACAAGTGACACGTGTGCTAGTGCACACTGCAGACCTACAGTGTGACTGGCGCTTTTAAAAATGAAATTTATTATTTGATATGGATGTAGATTTGTGTACCATCCAGCAGGTGGCAGTGTTTAGCATGTCTTTCTTTTGTTACAAACTATAGGACAGTGCTTTGAAACAGGATTCGAAACATTTCTGAGCAGTATTTCAAATTTGCCATCACTAATTTGCAGCACAGATGAAAACCTTCGGCATTAGCTCCAGTCATACGTTCTATCTTTTCTTTCATTGCAGTTTTAATTTACTATTTTGTTGTATATTTCATCCTGCATTGCTTATATAGTTGGCATCATGTTTCTACTTGCTGTGGCGATTTTAAATGGTTAGCTGACGCTGATGTAAAAGCAGGCACTGAAGGGCAAAACACAAAAAAAGCGCGCAGTGAGCATGAGAATCACTGTTTTCACCAGCTGACAGCCAGTATACATGTAAACTGAACCACTGCTGTTTTAAATTTGCCATAATCCCACACTAACCATCCAACAGGTGGCAGACATGTCTGTGGGGAGACACGTCTGGATATCACATAGACAAAACAAAGTGGCTTTATCAATTCGTTTCCTGCATCAAAGTTCAACACAAACTAATCAGGCCGTCCTCATTATGTGCTCTTTTAATTTGGTCAGTGAGATAATGGTCGTATTTATTATGTTTGAGTTATTGCCTGTGAGCCTGCATCTGTCTAACCACCTCAGGGTCTCCAAGGGTGGTGCAAGACTGCTGAAGTTGGTGGGTGAGCAGGGATGGTATTACTCTGCACCGCAGGGCGCAGTTAAAGATGATTATTTTTGAGTTATTGCCTACATAAAGTGCCAAGTGTTGACTAATCCGTCTATCCGCTTATCTGCATTTTTGCTGTATCAGCTTTTTCTCCCACTACATTTAGATAACTTCTCTGTTCCAAATTATTCATGTAATTTGGTCAAAAAGTAGAGTAATAATGCAATGGCTTATATATAATATGAAGAATAAATTCCAGAATCACTTAAAGTTTTACAGTGCCTGATGAAATTATTTATGTAACTCTGGTCACAGCCACAAAAGATGCAACCCCCCCCCCCCCACTCCTGTTTTTGACAGATTTAAACTGTCTTAAGCAGGAAAAAAGGGACAATAAGTAAATAAATAAATACCACACAAAATAAAACTGTTGTGAAAGTGTAGGAACACGGACCCACAACAGGGGGCGCAAATGAACGGACAATGGAGTAAGTCAAAATAACAACGCTTTACTGTTGTGAATGTGCACAACGAATACAACCAATCACGGAAATGGACAACAGTCAATTCACAAAAGTGTCGTGTGGGCAGGCTCGAAGATAGGAGACGCCTCTCCAAGGTAAGACCGGAACCACACGGCTTCCTCCGCCACAGGACCCCGGGAATACTGGAGCCGCCAAGTCCCGAACTCCCAGGTGGCCACTGCCTCCGCGTGTCGGACCTGGTACTGCTGGCGAGGAACAAAGAACAGTTAAATGGGGCGCGTTTGCACCCAGGACTCCGAACAGCAGGGAAGTTACCTCCACCTCTCGTTGGAACAGTAATCCACAAACTAAGCACGAATCCAAAAGGATACACTCCGTCAGCTTTGATACGTTACCTCTCAGGTAGAAACGATATCTCAGCAATGAGGTGGAGATGCCGTCCTGCTGATATACCCCACTGATGATTGCTGTCAGCTGTCCTCAGGTGATGGGTGACAGCTGTCACCTTGGCTGCTCCCGTGAGGCGGCGGCGCCCTCTGGTGCCTGGAGCCGCACTCCAGGCAGGGCGCCCTCTGGTGGTGGTGGGCCAGCAGTACCTCCTCTTCAGCGGCCCACACAACAGGACCCCCCCCTCAACGGGCGCCTCCATGCGCCCGACCGGGCTTGTCCGGGTGGCGACGGTAGAAGTCGGCCAGGAGGCCGGGTCCAGGATGAAGCTCTTCTTCACCCAGGAGCGTTCTCGGGACCGTACCCCTCCCAGTCCACCAGATATTGAAAGCCCCGGCCCATCCGTCGGACGTCCACAACCGGCGCACTGTCCAAGCCGGCTCGCCATCGATGATCCGGCAGGAGGTGGTGCCGGACCGGGGTGTACAGAGGTGCGAGGTGTGATGGGGCTTGTTCTTGACACATGAAAATACTGGATGGATCCGCAGTGAGGCTGGAAGCCGAAGCCTCACTGCGGCGGGATTGATGACCTTGAGAATCTTAAACGGACCTATGTATCTGTCTTGCAGTTTTGGGGAGGCCACTTGCAGTGGAATGTCCTTGGTGACAACCACACTTCCTGCCCGGGACGATACTAGGGGCTGGGGTCCGCCGCCGGTCCTGCATGGGTCTTCGCCCTCAATCCGGGCCTTCAACAAAGCAGAACGGGCGGCACGCCACACCCGACGGCAACTTCCGCAGGTGGGTCCTGGACCGAGGGCACACCGACCTCTCCCTCACCACCGGGAATAATGGGGGCTGATACCCCAAACACACCTCAAAGGGGGAGAGGCCGGTGGCTGATGACACTTGACTGTTGTGGGCGTACTCGATCCAGGCCAGATGAGTACTCCAGGCCGCCGGGTGCACGGCTGTCACACAACGTAGTGTTTGCTCCATTTCTTGATTGGCCCGCTCTGCTTGCCCGTTGGTCTGGGGGTGATACCCGGATGAGAGACTGACCGTGGCCCCCAGTTCCCGGCAAAAGCTCCTCCAGACGTGCGAGGAGAACTGGGGACCGCGATCAGAGACGATGTCTGATGGTATCCCATGCAGGCGGACGACGTGGTGGACCAGGAGGTCCGCTGTCTCCTGGGCCGTTGGGAGCTTCGGGAGGGCCACGAAGTGGGCTGCCTTAGAGAATCGGTCCACTATCGTGAGGATGACGGTGTTTCCCTGGGACGGCGGGAGGCCCGTGACAAAATCCAGGCCGATGTGGGACCAGGGGCGATGAGGCACGGGCAGCGGCTGTAGCAGTCCCGGAGCCTTGCGATGGTCGGCCTTGCCCTGGCGCAGGTGGTACAGGCCTGGATATAGTCCCGGACGTCGGCCTCCAGGGACGCCCACCAGAAGCGCTGCCGGACAACTGCCACGGTTCTTTGCACCCCTGGATGACAGGAGAGCTTAGAGCCGTGACAGAAGTCCAGGACTGCAGCCCTTGCTTCTGGTGGGACGTAAAGTCTGTTCTTTGGTCCAGTCCCGGGGTCCGGGCTTCGTGCCAGGGCCTCCCGGAGGGTTCTCTCTACGTCCCAGGTGAGGGTGGCCACGATAGTGGACTCCGGGATGATGGGTTCCGGTGGATCCGACAACTCCGTTTTGACCTCGTCTTCGTGTACCCGGGACAAGGCATCCGATTCTGGTTCTTGGTCCGGGCCGGTAGGTGTGCGGAAGTCAAAACGGCCGAAGAACAGTGACCAGGGGGCTTGCCTGGGATTCAGCCGCTTGGCGGTCCTGATATATTCCAGGTTCCGTGGTCAGTGAAAACCGGAATGGCACTGATGTTCCATCCAACAGGTGTCTCCACTCTTCAAGAGCCTCTTTCACCGCAGGAGTTCTCGGTTGCCGACATCATAGTTCCGTTCAGCCGGGGTCAAACCTGCGGGAAAAATAGCACACGGATGAAGGACCCTTATCGGTCTTCCCACTCTGGGACACCACAGCTCCTATCCCTGAGTCCGAGGCGTCCACTTCAACCACTAACTGGCGACTAGGATCGGGCTGCACCAGAACGGGTGCAGACGAGAAGCGCCGTTTCAACTCCTTGAACGCGGCATCGCAACGATCCGACCAGGTGAAGGGGACTTTTGGTGCGGTCAGGGCTGTCAGGGGGCTAACAACCTGACTGTAGCCCTTAATGAACCTCCTGTAGAAATTCGCAAAGCCGAGGAACTGTTTGCAGCTTCCTACGGCTTGTGGGTTGGGGCCAGTCTCTCACCGCCGCAACCTTGGCCGGATCAGGAGCGACGGAGTTGGGGAGATGATGAACCCCAGGAAGGACAAAGAGGTGCGGTGAAACTCACACTTCTCGCCCTTAACAAACAGCCGGTTCTCCAATAACCGCTGCAGGACCTGACGTACATGTCGGACATGGGTCTCAGGATCCTGAGAAAAGATGAGTATGTCGTCTAGATATACGAAGACGAATCGGTGCAGGAAGTCCCGCAAGACATCATTAACTAATGCTTGGAACGTCGCAGGAGCGTTGGTAAGACCGAACGGCATGACCAGGTACTCAAAATGACCTAACGGGGTGTTAAATGCCGTCTTCCACTCGTCTCCCTTCCGGATCCAAACCAGGTGATACGCATTCCTAAGATCAAGCTTGGTGAATATCTTGGCTCCATGCAGGGGCGTGAACACCGAATCCAACAAGGGTAAGGGGTATCGGTTACGAACCGTGATTTCGTTCAGCCCCCTGAAATCGATGCATGGACGTAATCCGCCATCCTTTTTCCCCACAAAAAAGAAACCCGCACCCATCGGGCAGGTGGAATTCCGGATCAACCCGGCAGCCAAAGAGTCCCGGATGTAAGTCTCCATTGATTCGCGTTCAGGTCGTGAGAGGTTGTACAGCCTACTGGACGGGAACTCAACGCCTGGAACCAAATCAATGGCACAATCATACGGGCGGTGCGGGGGAAGGGTGAGCGCCAGATCCTTGCTAAACACCTCTGCAAGGTCATGGTACTGCACCGGCACCGTCCCTAGATTGGGCGGGACTCTGACCTCCTCCCTGGCCTGGGAACCGGGAGGAACCGAGGAACCTAAACATACCCGATGGCAGGTTTCGCTCCACTGAACCACTACCCCGGACGGCCAATCGATCCGGGGATTGTGTTTCAACATCCAGGGGAAACCTAAAATCACACGGGAGGTGGCCGGAGTCACGAAAAACTCGATCTCCTCCCGGTGATTCCCCGACACCACCAGAGTTACTGGTGGTGTCTTGTGAGTGATTGGAGGGAGTAGGGAGCCATCTAGCGCCCGTACCTGCACAGGCGAGGTAAGCGCCACCAGAGGGAACCCTATCTCCCTGGCCCATTGGCTGTCTAGCAAATTCCCTTCTGAGCCCGTGTCCACCAGTGCTGGGGCCTTCAGGGTTAAATCCTCATAAAGGATTGTAACTGGGAGTCGTGTGGCGATGTGGGTGTGTCCCACGTGAATGTCTCGGCCCACCCCTAGCCCAGTTTCTAGGGGCGGGCGTTGGTGTTTAACCGCTCGGGGCAGTCTCTTAATTGATGCTCAATCGAGCCACAAACAAAACACGCCCCGCGGGCCAGCCTCCTTTGTGTACCTGGTGCCCTAAATGTTGCCCTACTCGTGTCCATAGCTTCGTCAGCAGGGGGGGCTGTAACCACACGGAGCGCAGGGGCCGTGGAGCGTGGGAGGGCGGAACGCGGTCGGAACCGGAAGGGAGAGGGACGACGCGTGCCTGGCCATGCCCTTCGTCTCGTTCCCGACGGCGCTCATCTAACCGATTGTCTAATCGTATGACAAGATTGATGAGCCCATCTAAATCCCGCGGTTCGTCCTTAGCCACCAGGTGCTCCTTGAGAACCAACGACAGTCCGTTTACGAAGGCGGCGCGGAGGGCAGTGCTATTCCAGCCGGACCTCGCAGCCACGATGCGGAAGTCGACTGCATAGGCAGCTGCGCTCCGGCGCCCCTGTCTCATTGACAGCAGCACGGCTGAAGCGGTCTCTCCTCTATTAGGGTGATCGAACACTGTTCTGAGCTCCCTCACAAACCCATCATATGTCAGAAGGAGCCGTGAACTTTGCTCCCAGAGCGCTGTAGCCCAAGCGCGTGCCTCACCACGAAGCAGATTTATCACATAAGCTACTTTGCTAGCGTCGGTCGCGTACATGACGGGACGCTGTGCGAAGACGAGCAAACACTGCATAAGAAAATCCGCGCACGTCTCCACACAGCCTCCGTACGGCTCTGGGGGGCTTATGTATGCTTCAGGGGAAGGTGGGAGGGGTCGTTGGACAACCAGTGGAACGTCGCTGTTACGCACAGGGTCGACGGGAGGGAGAGCCGCAGCGGCACCCGGAGGGCGCGCTTCCACCTGCGCGGCGAGAGCCTCCACCCTGCGGTTCAGGAGGACGTTCTGCTCGGTCATCAAATCCAACCGAGTCGTGAAAGCGGTGAGGATCCGCTGCAACTCACCGATTACCCCTCCTGCGGACGCCTGTGCGCCCTGTTCTTCCATTGGCCGTTCAACAGCCGGTTGACGCCCCTCGGGATCCATGACGCTGGCCGAGATATCCTGTTGTGAAAGTGTAGGAACACTGACCCACAACAGGGGGCGCAAATGAACGGACAATGGAGTAAGTCAAAATAACAACGCTTTACTGTTGTGAATGTGCACAACGAATACAACCAATCACGGAAATGGACAACAGTCAATTCACAAAAGTGTCGTGTGGGCAGGCTCGAAGATAGGAGACGCCTCTCCAAGGTAAGACCGGAACCACACGGCTTCCTCCGCCACAGGACCCCGGGAATACTGGAGCCGCCAAGTCCCGAACTCCCAGGTGGCCACTGCCTCCGCGTGTCGGACCTGGTACTGCTGGCGAGGAACAAAGAACAGTTAAATGGGGGCGCGTTTGCACCCAGGACTCCGAACAGCAGGGAAGTTACCTCCACCTCTCGTTGGAACAGTAATCCACAAACTAAGCACAAATCCAAAAGGATACACTCCGTCAGCTTTGATACGTTACCTCTCAGGTAGAAACGATATCTCGGCAATGAGGTGGAGATGCCGTCCTGCTGATATACCCCACTGATGATTGCTGTCAGCTATCTCAGGTGATGGGTGACAGCTGTCACCTTGGCTGCTCCCGTGAGGCGGCGGCGCCCTCTGGTGCCTGGAGCCCGCACTCCAGGCAGGGCGCCCTCTGGTGGTGGTGGGCCAGCAGTACCTCCTCTTCAGCGGCCCACACAACAAAAACAAGACAAAAACATTTATTTTTAAATTAATGATTGGTTTGAATTGAGTTCAAAACATATTCAGTGACTTGGAAATGTTAATTTTTCAATCCCATAGCTTGTTTAAAGAAAATTGGTTGTAAAAGTGATGATTTCAATGTGATATAGAAGAAGGTATTTATGCATGAGATTATTTGTACTTTATTTTTTACTTAATTTGCATAATGTGGAGAGCTGTTTTAAAATTGTGATTAAAGGAAATAATTATTGTGAAGTAGCCTGTTTTTTTTAAAACCCCCATTTCATGCCATTTTTTGGGGGGGAGGGGGGTGCTGTAGATGAAATGATAATAATAATAATAATAATTCCCCCCCACCACCACCAGGCACAAATAAAAATAAATACATGAATAAATCACCAAAGGAGCCCATGAATTTCCAGCAAAGGGTGTGTGTCATATTGTGCAACTGTGGAAAATTAAAAAGAAGCATTGCAAAATGTGTGCTTACGTGTGGTCGAGTGTGCGTGCATGTGCACATGGAATTTAAAAAAAAATCTGTTACACATTTTAGATTTGTTCAATATTCTGTAAAATTCCACTTAAACGCAGATCCCACTGCTGTGACACCTCGTACTTTTTGATCAGTCATGCTTTGACCTGTGTTGAGGTCAGCCTGCAGGGTCACACCACTCAGTCTGACACATTCTGTCACAGATGGAGCTCTGGCTTCTCATGTCTTTAAAGCAAACAGAAACAAAAAAATGCCAAACTTACCTGACAATGACCGAGTTTTCCAAGCAGAACAATCGGTTGATAAATTTTATACAGTATTTTATCTTTCTGCTTCATTCATTCTCTCCGCTCTGGCATTGAATTAAAAAAATATATATCAGATTAACAAATGGATGGATTGTCATCTAAAATAATTCAAACGAACTGCGTGAATCATGCGTTCCACATTGTTTTGTGTCTGGGGTGAGCCTGTGTATTTCCTTCTTGGCTTCTTGGTTGCGCCGTGACAAAAGGATGGAGGGGTTAAATGTTTGCCCAGCTGAAACAACACAGTCAAACTCCTTCTCTCTGTCTCTGCAGCCCAGTCATCAGAGCATAGCACCTAAAAATAGCTGCACTGGCTCCACGCCCCTGGCTGGGGGACAGGTCAAATTATGAAGGAAGATGAAAAATTTAAAGGCACAGGCTGCTTTGCCACAAACCCAACCCTGCATCAGTGGTCACACAGAACATTTGACTTGACTTTTATGGGATGGAGTCAGATTATATTATCTATGGATCTTGGACAGTTGGTAATCGAAAGAGTTTCGCAACAGTTTTCTGTTATAGGTTGTTGATGCACTTTTAACTCGTGGTTATAAATTCAGGTCCTGAAAGCTGTTCTGATAACCTGTAACATCTGTCTGTCTCTTTGCCACTGTGGTTGGTTGTCAACATTGTTTGTCCTTCTTTCAGCTACTCCCGTTAGGGGGCGCCACAGCAGATCGTTTCCATCGCACCCCGACCTCTGTATCTTCCGCTGTCACACCAACCACCTGCATGTCCTCCCTCAGCACATCCATAAACCTCCTCTTTGGTCTCACTCTTCTCCTCCTGCCTGGTGGCTCCATCCTCAGCATCCTTCTCCCTATATACCCTGGGTCTCTCCTCTCCACATGTCTAAACCATCTCAATCTTGCCTCCAAACATTCCAACTGAGCTGCCTCTCTGATATGTTCATTCCTTATCCTGTCCATTCTTGTCACTCCCAACGAAAATCACACCATCTTCAGCTCTGCCTCCTGTCTTTTTGTTAAGCCTGGTTCACACAACAAGATTTTAAAATTATCTTTAGGTTTCCAAAACCTGAGAGACCACACACATGAAGATAAAAAATCATGGATCTGACAGGTTTGGTCGTACAGTGTGTGGTGTTCAGCCACACGGTGAGGACAACAACACCACACACAAACAGATTTCACACACGAACATTAACAGCTCAGACAGGAAATCTCGCAAAATCTCTAGAGATTAAACGTGACTTCAGAGTAAACAAACGGAGATACAGAGGGGAAAAAAGCAATACAAAAAGAAAAAGAAAAGGCGTTCTTTAAAAGAGTGGAGACAGTGCGACCACCGGACTTTCTGGTAAGTCAGAACAGCTGTTTTGATTTTATTTTCCGTTCTGTGCGTCCGTCACCTCGCTTTCTGATTGGCTGCACATCAAATTCAGCAGGCTGCGTGCACTTTGTGGTCGGGGGACAAAACACACGCTGCGATATCGGGCCAAAAAAATCCAACATGTTGAATATCCCTGATTTGCGATCGGAGCGCTCCTGACGTCCTTCCGAGCAGATCAGAGCGCTCTTAACACACCACACACGGCAGGAATATTTGATAAGATTATCTTTAGCGTCATCACGATTGTCGGAGCATCCTTAAGATTGTTGGAAGGGGAAGATCGGGTCCGATATCAGCCTAATTATCCTGCCGTGTGAACCCGGCCTTAGTGTCACCGTCTCTAAGCCGTACAGCATAGCTGGTCTCACTACTTTCTTGTAGACTTTCACCTTCACTCTTGCAGATATTCTTCAGTCACAAATTGCTCCTGTCACCTTTCTCCACCCACTCCACCCTGCCTTCTTCACCTCTCTACCACACTGTACATTACTTTGGACAGTTGACCCCAAGTATTTAAACTCATCTACTTTCACCACTTCTACTCCTATGTAACCATACTATTCCACCAGGCTCCCTCTCATTCACACACGTACTCAGTCTTGCTTCTACTGACTTTCATTCCTCTGCTCTCCAGAGCTTATCTCCACCTTTCCAGGCTAGACTCTCTACTCACTACAGATCACAATATCAACATTTCTGCTATATGTTTGGGTAATTCTACTCTTACTAAAGGCATACTTTTTATGTCACTCATGTTTGAACATTTTTGAACAATTTAGACTCAAAGTGATACTTTTTGTCTGAAATTTTCTTGGTCATAGGTCACAGAAAAGGTGACAGTTGCACCCCCCCCCCCCCCCCCCAAAAAAAGAAAAAAGTTCCACTTGTTAAATGCCTACAAATAAATTAAATGCAGCGTATGTACATACAGACCCTGCACTGATCGTGACGTTTTAAGTATGAAATTCAGAATTTCATATGGATGAACATTCCTGAACTGTCCAGCAGGTCTTAGTGTTCAACAGGTGGCAGCACAGGAAACAACGTTTTCTGTTTGATGCTGACTCCAGAACAATTTTCCCAAACACTGGTGTTGCAAAGATTTTGCAACATTATAGAATTCGAGTAAGGGCAGCATGATGGCTCAGCAGTTAGCAATGCTGCCTCACAACAAGGTCCCAGGGTCGCTTCAGATCAGGTCCTTTCTGTGTGGAGTCTGCGTGATGTTTCTATGTTTGTGTGGGTTTCCTCTGGGTGCTCCACTTCCAAAGTCATGCAGGGAAGGTGAAATAATGACTAAACTGACCGTGGGTGTGAATGTGAATGAGTTTGTCTATATGTGCTGGCCCTTCGACAGCCTGTTGGCCTCTCAAGGATGCACCCCGCCTCTCACCCAGTGACCCTTGGGATAGGCTCCAGACCCTCCCTGTGAGCCTTATCTGGAATAAGTAGGTACAGAAAATGGATGCATGAATGTTTCAAGTTAGCAATCACTGATTTACAGTACTGACCAAATGTTTTGGATACACATTCCTATCAACACCTTCCAGTGTTACAGTGTTACAGTCCCGTTCTGTTGTATAATTTATCCTGGATCTGGCCACATAGTGGGTCATTATGTTATTCCCTACTGTTGCTAGCTTAATTTGTGAAGGCAGGTGGTGCATTGAGCAGGTGTGAGATGTGTTTATGGCATGTATGGGATATTACAGAGGTAAAGCAAAGTCGCTGTTTCAATTTAGTTAAGTTAGCCGGCATCTAATCACTTCATCATCATGATGTGCTCTTTTAATATGGCAAGTTACAAGATAATAACATTTAGTTTTTTCCTTTTTTTGAGTTATTGCTACAGGGGTGGTGGCCAAGCAGTTAGTGTGTTTGTTTCCAGTGCGGAAGGTTCTCGGTTCAAAGCCCAACCTTGGCCATTCTCCATGTAATGTGGAGTTGCCTCAGGAATTGCATCTGGAGTAAAACCTGGACCAGTTCAACATACAAATCCACCTCAGATTTGCTGTGGTGACCGTGAGTGAAAAACAAGGGAGAAGCTGAAGGGACTTAAGCCCTGTTTACACATAGACGGTAAGAGCTCCCGGAAGAGTTTTTGGTCGTCTTAAGGATCACACGCCGTTGTTAACGCCAGCACTAGGGGGCGTGACTTAGTTCCGGCTTTACCAGGAATCGTAGAAAAAATTATTCAACCTGTCGAATAATTCCGGGAGCGCTCCTGGAGAATTCGCGTGATGATGGAGACAACGCGAACAACGGCGTTTGATACTTTTTAATTGCCTTTTCATCCTGCCCCTTCCTGTAGTGCTGCAGTTTACACCGCCGTAATTGGCGGCCGGCGTTGTATCCCTAATCAATGGCGTGTAAAACGGCAATAGAGCCCACATCGGCGTCCTCAAGGGTGTTTTAACCGGCGACAGAGGCAGACAAAACTGCAGCGCTAGCGGACAGTATGCTGTTCTAAACGCCACCTCCCGGTTAATGGCGTTCCAAACGGCCAATAGGCGGCGGTCAATATAAAAACACTAGCGCGCTGCATGCAGGCCTCTCACTCGCGGCCAGCTCCAGATATTTTTGCAGAGAAGCTCCAGTATGCCTCCTAAAAGAAAATTGGCAGCGGCAAGGACTTACCAAGAGAGGGTAGCCCTGTGGTGGAGACGGAGCAACACGTTGAGGAGGGGAAAAGGAAAGAGAAGAAAAGGCTGAGTATGCTCTCCCTCCCTCTGCAGTGACAGAGGCATGTATTCCTGCTGCTTCAGCCTATTATACTCTGGGGGCGGTGCCTATATGCAGAAGTTCCTGGAGTAACGCAGGATTTGCCTGGATAAATCCAGCGGTACACAGGGCATTATCGACGGCAGCAGAACACAGCTGTTCTCACGCGAGTCTTAACCTGCGATTGTAAAGGATAGAACTGGGTATTAACCCCCGTTGCCTGACGTGTGCCGGATGCTACGGCATCAAAACGCCACTTTATTCGGCGTATTTAGTGGCGTTTTATCCGCGTATTTGCGGCTAGTACGGTGGTCAAAACGCCGGCCAAATGCTCCACCCCTTTCCACCGCGAAAACAGCCGGAACTACAGCGAACTTCAGTCTACGTACTACCCACCGACAAAACCGTCTATGTGTAAACCATGCTTTAACCATTACTATTGCTTGCACATAGTATAATGCACATAGCATTAACTCACCTACCCACTCATGCACATGTTTAATGTGCAAACAGTATGCTAATACCAATGTAAATAACTGTCGAAGCTTAAATTTGCATCCTGTTTTTGGGCTACTAGGTTAAACATCATGATTTTGTCCCAGTATATTTAAAAAAACAACAACAACAAACAGAACAAGCTCTCATTTGTTTGCAAAAATCCATCCATCCATCCATTTTCTTCCGCTTTATCCGGAGTCGCAAAAATATTATAGTGAATTTAGTTATACTTTGTGTTATTTTATGGCCTGACGACAAATTAAATCACAGCCTGTTTACTTTTGATTTTGATTCTGGATGTACATACTATATGTACTGTATGTACATATAAGCTGATAATAAGTGAAATAATGAGCAATACTTTCCAATTTCTCAAACAATTTCCTTCATAACAAACAGAATAAACAGGTAATTTTACATAAATATAGCATCCTGGGGACGTGAAATGAATGGTATGTAAAGTCCACTGGTCATCACTGTAACATGTAGAGCTTGGCTTCATCACGGGAGTTTGGCAACATTTTTTTTCAGGCTGCAGGGAGAACATTTCAGTCAGAGTGAGTGAAAAAAATGATGAGACAGAGAGCACAGCTGCCAGAGAATGTAACCATTTTCAATTAAATGAAACTGTTAATCAGACAAACAAAACATTAATATCTTCTTGTTTCACAGTGATTAATCTGTCAAACACAAATAAACATGGACACATGGCAGGAAAGATTTCTTCACTCTGCATTTCTGTGCTTGTGCAGTGGAGTCTGAGTGATATGGATTTTTAGAGGCAGATACAGATATTAGGGAGTAAAAAAACAAAAACAAACAAACAAACAAATCACCCTAAAAGGATTATATCAACATGTATGAAAATAGTATGATGGAAAATGGGTGTAATCAGCAACAACTGGTTACAATTGTATGTAATTGGATATAAAATGGTAGGTAAGCATTAGCACTGTGATTACATATGAATTTTGGCTACACTTAAAAACAAACAAAGTTGCGCCTAATTTCTTCAGTTTTGAAGTTGGGACAGAAAACAGGGCCAAAAATTGGTAATGGGAGCTTGCGCTTAGAATGTGGCTACATTAGTTCCTGATAATGTCATTTCTGGGAGGGCATTAAATTTTAAAGTCCTTTACTTTCATTCAGCAGCAGACTCAGATGATTTCATTGGTGAGTCGGTAGTTTGTTCATTCTTTCTTTCTTTCTTTCTTGAGTCTAAAATATGCATCAAATGATGGACCTATAGATGAACAACAGATGTGTAGAATGGGAAAAGAGTGAAAAAGGATGTTTTTTTGTTTTATTATTTATTTATGTGCTCCTGTGTGTGTGTGTGTGTGTGTGTGTGTGTGTGTGTGTGTGTGTGTGTGTGTGTGTGTGTGTGTGTGTGTGTGTGTGTGTGTGTGTGTGTGTGTGTGTGTGTGTGTGTACAAAAATGTGTTTTTGTACACACAGACATCGTGACTGTTTTCTGCCAAAACAAGGAAACATTGATGCCAAATGCACAAATATTTTTCACCACTTTGTTGAATAATTCCAAATGTTTCTGCAGTTAGTTAGTAGCTTGTTTGTTGTGTTGCTAAAATAACCATTGTGACAAATGTGTCCCTTGAAATAAAATCCTCTGCCTTTGTAGATATTTTACTGTTTTTATTCATTATTATTGAAACTGAAGATGTCTAAACTTGAAACTAAGACATTTTCTTCAAATTTCACATGGTTTTCTGCCACTTGATACAAATTAAATGGTTCCTTTATCATATGTTCAATATTTATAATCCTTTTATTTTGTATGTCATTTGCTGAAAAACACTCAGAACGAGCAAGTCTGTTTTTGCAAAAGATTTGGGCTAAAACATATGAAAAAGGAAACTTGCATTTCTGAATGTTAAATGTGAAATGCATGTTGCATATGCTTGTGGAAATTCATAGGAATACGCGCAAAATATCACACTTAACTTTTAATATGATATCATAGAAAACCTGTATGTTGCATTAAGAAAAAAATCCTGAAATCAATTATATGCAGCTCAAATATGCAGATTTCTTATGCACTCTGCACTGTATTTTTTGACCTGTGTTGTGATTTGAGTTTTGACGTGACCTCAAATGCAGAGAACAGGCAGGATGTATTCAGTTCTTTAATCAAAGCCAGTTTTCTGTCCAAGATCATACATGGGCGATCACTTCAAGGCAAAAGTCCAAAAATCAAAAAACAGGCTCAGCGATCACAAGAGTGTACAAGTGTACAAGTTCAAAACCAGGAAGATATGAAGATTAAGGCATTGTTTATACTGACAGCTCAAATCAGACTTATTGCAAATCTGGTTCAAATCAGATCTCCCTGATTGACTGTCTGTATTGTACATAGCAAGTGACCAGATCTGATCTGTGTGTCCACATTAACAGAGTCTTATCCATATTGACTGCTATGGTAACAGGCTATGTACAGGAAAAACATGGACGGCAGCGAACTGTACCTGTTTCTGTTCCGAAATGGTTATGTGGCAGACAGCTAACAGGCACTTTATTTCCTCATCCCTCCACAGTTTATTATTCTCCTCCATGATCTTTTGCTTTTGATCATTTTCTTTGACTTTTTTCCACTTATTCCAACTCTAATCAAATCAAATGAAATCAATTTTATTTATATAGCGCCAAATCACAACAAACAGTTGCCCCAAGGTGCCTCATATTGTAAGGCAAGGCCATACAATAATTACGGAAAAATCCCAACGGTCAAAACGACCCCCTGTGAGCAAGCACTTGGCAACAGTGGGAAGGAAAAACTCCCTTTTAACAGGAAGAAACCTCCAGCAGAACCAGGCTCAGGGAGGGTCAGTTTTCTGCTGGGACTGGTTGGGGCTGAGGTAGAGAACCAGGAAAAAGACATGCTGTGGAGGGGAGCAGAGATCAATCACTAATGATTAAATGCAGAGTGGTGCATACAGAGCAAAAAGAGAAAGAAACAGTGCATCATGGGAACCCCCCAGCAGTCTAAGTCTATAGCAGCATAACTAAGGGATGGTTCAGGGTCACCTGATCCAGCCCTAACTATAAGCTTTAGCAAAAAGGAACGTTTTAAGCCTAATCTTAAAAGTAGAGAGGGTGTCTGTCTCCCTGATCTGAATTGGGAGCTGGTTCCACAGGAGAGGAGCCTGAAAGCTGAAGGCTCTGCCTCCCATTCTACTCTTACAAACTCTAGGAACTACAAGTAAGCCTGCAGTCTGAGAGCAAAGTGCTCTATTGGGGTGATATGGTACTATGAGGTCCCTAAGATAAGATGGGACCTGATTATTCAAAACCTTATAAGTAAGAAGAAGAATTTTAAATTCTATTCTAGAATTAACAGGAAGCCAATGAAGAGAGGCCAATATGGGTGAGATATGCTCTCTCCTTTTAGTCCCTGTTAGCACTCTAGCTGCAGCATTTTGAATTAACTGAAGGCTTTTCAGGGAACTTTTAGGACAACCTGATAATAATGAATTACAATAGTCCAGCCTAGAGGAAATAAATGCATGAATTAGTTTTTCAGCATCACTCTGAGACAAGACCTTTCTAATTTTAGAGATATTGCGCAAATGCAAAAAAGCAGTCCTACATATTTGTTTAATATGCGCATTGAAGGACATATCCTGATCAAAAATGACTCCAAGATTTCTCACAGTATTACTAGAGGTCAGGGTAATGCCATCCAGAGTAAGGATCTGGTTAGACACCATGTTTCTAAGATTTGTGGGGCCAAGTACAATAACTTCAGTTTTATCTGAGTTTAAAAGCAGGAAATTAGAGGTCATCCATGTCTTTATGTCTGTAAGACAATCCTGCAGTTTAGCTAATTGGTGTGTGTCCTCTGGCTTCATGGATAGATAAAGCTGGGTATCATCTGCGTAACAATGAAAATTTAAGCAATGCCGTCTAATAATACTGCCTAAGGGAAACATGTATAAAGTGAATAAAATTGGTCCTAGCACAGAACCTTGTGGAACTCCATAATTAACCTTAGTCTGTGAAGAAGATTCCCCATTTACATGAACAAATTGTAATCTATTAGATAAATATGATTCAAACCACCGCAGCGCAGTGCCTTTAATACCTATGGCATGCTCTAATATCTGTAATAAAATTTTATGGTCAACAGTATCAAAAGCAGCACTGAGGTCTAACAGAACAAGCACAGAGATGAGTCCACTGTCTGAGGCCATAAGAAGATCATTTGTAACCTTCACTAATGCTGTTTCTGTACTATGATGAATTCTAAAATCTGACTGAAACTCTTCAAATAGACCATTCCTCTGCAGATGATCAGTTAGCTGTTTTACAACTACCCTTTCAAGAATTTTTGAGAGAAAAGGAAGGTTGGAGATTGGCCTATAATTAGCTAAGATAGCTGGGTCAAGTGATGGCTTTTTAAGTAATGGTTTAATTACTGCCACCTTAAAAGCCTGTGGTACATAGCCAACTAATAAAGATAGATTGATCATATTTAAGATCGAAGCATTAATTAATGGTAGGGCTTCCTTGAGCAGCCTGGTAGGAATGGGGTCTAATAGACATGTTGATGGTTTGGAGGAAGTAACTAATGAAAATAACTCAGACAGAACAGTCGGTGAGAATGAGTCTAAGCAAATACCGGCATCACTGAAAGCAGCCAAAGATAACGATACGTCTTTGGGATGGTTATGAGTAATTTTTTCTCTAATAGTTAAAATTTTATTAGCAAAGAAAGTCATGAAGTCATTACTAGTTAAAGTTAAAGGAATACTCGGCTCAATAGAGCTCTGACTGTTTGTCAGCCTGGCTACAGTGCTGAAAAGAAACCTGGGGTTGTTCTTATTTTCTTCAATTAGTGATGAGTAGTAAGATGTCCTAGCTTTACGGAGGGATTTTTTTTTATAAAGCAACAGACTCTTTTTCCAGGCAAAGTGAAGATCTTCTAAATTAGTGAGACGCCATTTCGTCTCCAACTTACGGGTTATCTGCTTTAAGCTGCGAGTTTGTGAGTTATACCACGGAGTCAGGCACTTCTGATTTAAAGCTCTCTTTTTCAGAGGAGCTACAGCATCCAAAGTTGTCTTCAATGAGGATGTAAAACTATTGACGAGATACTCTATCTCACTTACAGAGTTTAGGTAGCTACTCTGCACTGTGTGGCATTAGAGACATAAAGAAGGAATCATATCCTTAAACCTAGTTACAGCGCTTTCTGAAAGACTTCTAGTGTAATGAAACTTATTCCCCACTGCTGGGTAGTCCATCAGAGTAAATGTAAATGTTATTAAGAAATGATCAGACAGAAGGGAGTTTTCAGGGAATACTGTTAAGTCTTCAATTTCCATACCATAAGTCAGAACAAGATCTAAGATATGATTAAAGTGGTGGGTGGACTCATTTACATTTTGAGCAAAGCCAATTGAGTCTAATAATAGATTAAATGCAGTGTTGAGGCTGTCATTCTCAGCATCTGTGTGGATGTTAAAATCGCCCACTATAATTATCTTATCTGAGCTAAGCACTAAGTCAGACAAAAGGTCTGAAAATTCACAGAGAAACTCACAGTAACAACCAGGTGGATGATAGATAATAACAAATAAAACTGTTTTTGGGACTTCCAATTTGGATGGACAAGACTAAGAGTCAAGCTTTCAAATGAATTAAAGCTCTGTCTGGGTTTTTGATTAATTAATAAGCTGGAATGGAAGATTGCTGCTAATCCTCCGCCTCGGCCCGTGCTACGAGCATTCTGGCAGTTAGTGTGACTCGGGGGTGTTGACTCATTTAAACTAACATATTCATCCTGCTGTAACCACGTTTCTGTAAGGCAGAATAAATCAATATGTTGATCAATTATTATATCATTTACTAACAGGGACTTAGAAGAGAGAGACCTAATGTTTAATAGACCACATTTAACTGCTTTAGTCTGTGGTGCAGTTGAAGGTGCTATATTATTTTTTCTTTTTGAATTTTTATGCTTAAATAGGTTTTTGCTGTTATTGGTGGTCTGGGAGCAGGCAACGTCTCTACGGGGATGGGGTAATGAGGGGATGGCAGGGGGAGAGAAGCTGCAGAGAGGTGTGTAAGACTACAACTCTGCTTCCTGGTCCCAACCCTGGATAGTCACGGTTTGGAGGATTTAAGAAAATTGGCCAGATTTCTAGAAATGAGAGCTGCTCCATCCAAAGTGGGATGGATGCCGTCTCTCCTAACAAGACCAGGTTTTCCCCAGAAGCTTTGCCAATTATCTATGAAGCCCACCTCATTTTTTGGACACCACTCAGACAGCCAGCAATTCAAGGAGAACATGCGGCTAAACATGTCACTCCTGGTCCGATTGGGGAGGGGCCCAGAGAAAACTACAGAGTCCGACATTGTTTTTGCAAAGTTACACACCGATTCAATGTTAATTTTAGTGACCTCCGATTGGCGTAACCGGGTGTCATTGCTGCCGACGTGAATTACAATCTTACCAAATTTACGCTTAGCCTTAGCCAGCAGTCAGCAATTTCCTTCAGTGTCGCCTGCTCTGGCCCCCGGAAGACAATTGACTATGGTTGCTGGTGTCGCTAACTTCACATTTCTCAAAACAGAGTCGCCAATAACCAGAGTTTGATCCTCGGTGTGTGTGTCGCCGAGTGGGGAAAAACGGTTAGAAATGTGAACGGGCTGGCGGTGTACACGGGGCTTCTGTTTAGAACTACGCTTCTTCCTCACAGTCACCCAGTCGGCCTGCTTTCCCGGCTGCTCGGGATCTGCTGGAAGGGAACTAATGGTGGCTAAGCTACCTTGGTCTGCACCGACTACAGGGGCCTGGCTAGCTGTAGAATTTTCCACAGTGCGGAGCCGAGTCTCCAATTCCCCCAGCCTGGCCTCCAAAGCTACGAATAAGCTACACTTATTACAAGTACCATTACTGCTAAAGGAGGCCGAGGAATAACTAAAAATTTCACACCCAGAGCAGAAAAGTGCAGGAGAGACAGGAGAAGCCGCCATGCTAAATCGGCTAAGAGCTAGTAGATGCGCTAAGCTGGCGGATTCCTAAAAACACACAAAGTGAATAATGTGTAAATAATTTAGAGGTGATTCAGCAGAGGGAGTGCTTTAGTTAAGGCATGTGAAGATTACACTGTGAAACAAATTGTTATCTAGTTATCTAGATCAATCTAACTGCGCAGATTAAACAGCTAACAGATACAGCAAAACACCGCTGTGCTCCGGAACAGGAAGTGATACAATACCGCAGTGAGAGCCAACCACCAGTAGAGGCAAGCCTCTACAGGTAAGCCGCCTCGAACCACTTTCCGTCTCTCTGGAAATGTGTCATTGTTGTTTGTGTCTTGCTGGGAGTGATGCAGAGAGCATGTTGAAATCCAATTTGAGCGACCATAATATTGAGATTGAAACAGATTTGCAATAATGTGATTTGAATTGCATTTCAGAATCAGAATCAGAATAGTGTTTATTAGCAAAGTATCTACAAGAATACAGAACTAAACCCTCCTTGAACAAGCATGTATAAATACTAAACACTGAATAAGTCACAGTAAAAATAAAAAATAAAATATGCAATAAAAAATGTGTGCAAATTTCAAAACACGTCTGTATGTAGTGCAGCAGTAAGTGAAACAATCATGCAAATGGTGATAAAAGCATCAAATTCGGCAGAAATACTCCTTAGACATTCTTCTTTTGAAAAAACCGATTGGCCACTTGACTTTTCAATCGGTGGTCAGGTAGGGGTCAATTGAAGAATTACACAGAGGTCAAAAATTAAAATATTGAAAAATATTCCAGATTATTAGCCTGATCATAAAGATTCCTAAAAGGTATAGTTTGGACTATCTGTGACTGAATTCTATGGAGTTACGGGATAAAAACAGCAAGAATGGTGACAAAGGTCAGTGTCATTTTGTACAGAGGTCAAAAGTTAAAGTTGCTCCAATTTTGGTAAAAAGTGATGCAGATTATTGGTTGAGCTAATAGGATTAATAAATGGAATAGTTTTGACAGTGTTGAATGCTTGGTCTCCAAAGTAAAGGTCAAACAAGGTCTCCGTCTATTGGATTCTATGACATGTGACATATGTTACCCTGTAACGTGATAAGTAAGGATGATACATGGTCCAAACCATTCCTTTTTAAAACCGTGTTAACTCAACTAGTAATTTCCATCACTTTTTTTTTATACCAAAATTGGAGCAACTTTAACTTTTGACCTCTGTACAAACCGACACTGACCTTTGTCACCATTCTTGCTGTTTTTATCCCGTAACTCCATAGAATTCAGTCACAGATAGTCCAAACTATACCTTTTTGGAATCTTTATGATCAGGCAAATAATGTGGAATATTTTTCAATATGATTGGAGCATCTTTTAATTTTGACCTCTGTTTAATTCTTCAATTGACCCCTACCTGACCACCGATTGAAAAGTCAAGTGGCCAATCGGTTTTTTCAGTGTCTGAGGAGTATTTCTGCCGAATTTGATGCTTTTATCACCATTTGCAGGATTTCCCTCTAAATATTCTCTTATCCGCTGCACTAATGTGGTTTGAATACGCTTTGGAAAAAATGGATCTCGTGGGTTTTTTTGTTGTCCAGACTACCAGAAAAAGTCTAGGTAGACACAATCAGGATATTCTAAAAATCTGATTTTGTGTGAACAAAGCTAAAGAACAACAAGGGCACAAGCAAGTGATACATCAGAAACCAGGAAACAGAAAAGCAGGGTTTTAGTAGACTGGAAGTGATTACAGTTGGAAGCAGGTGCATGAATGACTGAATGAACACAGGTGTGAAAGCAAACCAAACAAGAACTGACAAACCTACAGAATAAAAACAACAACGAACATTTAAAATAAAACGGAACTACAGTAAAACTTCAAAACAAGAAACCAAAAACATATTTAAATAATAAACCAGAACTAAAAATACTAAATAGTCACAAGGAGAAAAAAAACAAGTAATTACAAGATCGGAGAACACAAATGTAACAAAAACTGGAATTACTTAATTAAAAAAAACATGTTAAGCTGAGAACACACCACTGAATACTAAAAAGATGCAGGGACAGACAGCAGGGATGAGAACCACAACAGTGTGAGAGTTTTATGCAATTGCGAGTGTGATCTTATGTCATGTTGTGGCCTGATCCTTGGCTGGATGGAAGCATGCTTTCTGAGTGTAGCAGCAGTGCCCTGGATACATACTGAACCCCACACACATGCACTGAGCTCATGCAGTGAGGTTACACTCTGAGTTTTAAATGAACACAGCGTTCATTTGCTGCGACGCTTCACTTAACACATCTTGAAGAATATTTGTCATATGCAGATTTCGCCCGACAGCGTTCAGTTGTGCTGGTGAAAGCGTCCCCTCTTCCCCATCACTGGTACTGTACTTGGCGATTTTATTTTTGCCTCTTTAGAAAAAAAAAAGTATAATTTTTGAGAACATTTCTGAGACAAATATCAGTGTTGGCAGATGTCTGACGTAACGTTTTTGCTCTCTCAGGTGCATCAAGGTAAAAATGGATCTTTCCACCGGTGTACCTGAGAGAACAAAATGAAGACATAAATAGAGTGACTGTTTCAACAAACCACAAGGGGAGTGTGTGTGTGTGTGTTGGGAGGGGTGTGAATCAAGCCTCCATCTGCAGAGAGGGAGTCAGGAGACATGCCTTCTGGCAGGAGCTGAAGAAGACAGCTGTGTTTGGTGTGGTATTTTTAAACGCATCAATGCTGCTCCAATCCCCGCGCCTCGCCTGACCTATTTTTAGTCAGGGCTGGCCATTGTTCTATTTCTGTCACCTGTGGGGCCACGCAGTTGTTGATTCACATGCAAATGAAGCTTGTTCCCTCCCCGGACTTGCATTAGGGCTTCGGCGAGGTGTGTTTCAGGCACACAAGCGTTCCTCATTTGCACGCTCGGAAGAGAGGAGCAGCAGCTCCGGTTGGACATCTTTAGAGCCGAGGATCAGCGGCAACTAGAGGAGGGCAACCCTGCAGAGGGAGCGTGCTCTCGCTGTGCAGAGGAGGAGGCAGAGGGAGGCAGAGAGCCGCCCGCTGAGTGGCTGAGGGGTGGCTCTTGGTGACAGGAAGCAGGAGGCTTGCGATGAGACCCGAGAGCTGAGTGGAGTATGCTGCAGACAATTTACGAGGGCGAGTCAAGTTTCTCCACAACAGAAAGGCGCGTTGGACACCAGCAGCTCTTCTACCAGAGCAAGATGCACAACGTGAACAACTCAGGTGATCATCCACGCCACTCCTGAGGGATCTCAGCTTTCATCCTTCTTGTTTTTTTTTATGTTTGCATTCCAGTTCCTGTCTTCCCACTGTCTCTGAATCCTTGTATCTCACATCCTCTCACACATTCACTCTATGCCTCCTGTCTCTCTTTCTCTCTCTCTCTCTGTTTCACTCTCTTTTTCCTCACACACACTCTCTCATTCTGTGCAAAAAAAAAAAAAAGAGAAAAAAGAAGAGAACTGAGCCTCTCAGCACAGCAGCGTGGTAGGATCAGGCACTTCTTCCTCAATCAAAGGTATTTACTTGCTACGGCAACTTGTGTTCTTATTTGCAGCTTTGATCCGTGCGATAGGTGAGTTTAAAATAAAAGTTGTCACAGTGTCTTCCGTGTAGTTTGATAGAGTGGTTATCCTGCTGAAACACTGCAAGGAGGAAATGTGTTAAGGCTATTCTTAAACTGTAGTTGCCTGGAGGGAGTCACCGTGAACATGAAAGGGATGTTGTTTTGTTGGGTTCTATGTCAGCGAGCACTTTGGAGGCAACAGGAAAAACTGTGACACAAATACAGAGGGGACATCTGAAAGCTTCATTTGCTCCAGACGTTGACTGTTCTATTTTTATGCCGAGAATTGAATTGAAGAATACGCGTCTGACATCACTGTGAGTAATGCCTGTTCCCTGTATTGACTCGAGATGAGTCACAGCATGTTGCACTTTGATTTCTTGTCAGAAAGCAGGTATTGATCAAACAAGGAAATTAGTACAAAGCTGACACGTTGTGTTTGCCGAGTGCTTAGAAGTAAATCGGTGCATCCAGAAAGTATTCACTGCGCTTCACTTTTTCCATATTTTCTTATGTTACAGCCTTATTCCAAAATGGATGAAATTCATGTTTTTCCCCACAAAATTCTACACACAACAACCCATAATTCCAATGTGAAAAAAGTTGTTTTTTTTTAGATTTTTGCAAATTTATTAAAAATAAAACAAAACCTAAGAAATCAGAAAGGCACACACCTGGAAAGGAAACCTAGAAAGGTAGGGACACACCTGTCTACGTTTAAGGTCCCACAGTTGACAGTGCATGTTAGAGCACAAACCAAGCATGAAGTCAAAGGAATTGTCTGTAGACCTCAGACAGGATTGTCTCAAGGCACAAATCTGGTGAAGGGTACAGAAACATTTCTACGGCTTTGAAGGTCCCAATGAGCACAGTGGCCTCCATCATCTGTAAATGGAAAAAGTTCTTCCTAGAGCTGGTCGCCTGCCTGAACTGAGCGATCGGGGGAGAAGGGTCTACATCAGGGAGGTGACCAAGAACCCGATGGTCACTCTGTCAGAGCTCCAGCATTCCTCTGTGCAGAGAGGAGAACCTTCCAGAAGGACAACCATCTCTGCAGCAATCCACCAATCAGGCCTGTATGGTAGAGTGGCCAGACAGAAGCCACTCCTTAGTAAAAGGCACATGGCAACCCACCTGGAGTTTGCCAAAAGACACCTGAAGGATTCACAGACCATGAGAAACAAAATTTGCTGGTCTGATAAGACAAAGATTGAACTCTTTGGCGTGAATACCAGGTGTCATGTTTGGAGGAAACCAGGCACCATCCCTACAATGAAGCATGGTGGTGGCAACATCATGCTGTGGGGATGTTTTTCAGCAGCAGGAACTGGGAGACTAGTCAGGATTGAGGGAAAGATGAATGCAGCAATGTACAGAGACATTCTGGATGAAAACCTGCTCTAGAGAGCTGTTGACCTCAGACTGGGGCGACAGTTTATCTTTCAGCAGGACAATGACCCTAAGCACACAGCCAAGATATCAAAGGAGTGTCTTCAGGACAACTCTGTGAATGTCCTTGAGTGGCCCAGTCAGAGCCCAGACCTAAATCCATTCTAACGTCTCTGGAGAGATCTTAAAATGGCTGTGCACCAACGCTCTCCATCCATCCTGATGGAGCTTGAGAGGTGTTACAAAGAGGAATGGGCAAAACCGCCCAAAGATAAGTGCACCAAATCAATAAATTTGCCAAAAAAAATCCCTTTTCATGTTGTCATTATGGGACGTTGTGAGTAGAATTTTGAGGTGAAAAAATTAATTTACTCCATTTTGGAATAAGGCTGTAACAAATAAAATGTGGAAAAAGTGAAGCGCTGTGAATACTTTCCAGATGTATTGTACACAACCTCATTTAATCCATGTGTGATTCATTTGCAGGCTTTACCGTTGCTTGTTCCAATCTGTGTGTACACATTTTATTTCTGTGTAATGGACTTAATTCAGAATATTAATGTACACTGTACGTGACGTCAGGTGGTTATAAGTAATCCAGGAGCATGACGGTGTGTGACACACAGACCAGGTTAACAGACTATCAGATGACTTTCTTTGGGGTCTGTGAGGCAAACAACAGATAAACCGAGTGCCTGAATTCTTGCTTCTTGCTTATTCTGTGGGTCAGCTATTCTTAGGTGAGTTATTTTCAGCTTATGGCATTAGCCTGCTAAGATTAGGCGTCTGTGCGTTATCATTCCATCTCAGCATGCTCCTGATAAAACAGTGGTTTGACAGTGATATTTATAGAGAATTTAGTCTTTTCCCCTATTTAATTTCTTCTTTCCACTTCATCATAAATCACTTGATGGTGACTAACATTATCTGTCTAAAAATGCAATGTTTTTATGTCAGCACACAGCAGTGTGGGTGCACACATACATTAGACTTAGACTTCAGAACGGCTTACACACTGTGTGTACAATGGTGTGAAGAAGTACTAGGGTTTTGATAACAATAGAATTTTGATGTTTTCATTTTTCATTAATGGAAAATCAAATATGAAATGTCCAACCACTCATGTTCTAGAAAAATGTATATTTTTGTATTTGTTAAAAACTAACTTGGTGTCGCCAACTGAAATCGGTCCACGCTGCCTTCACTGTGCATGCGTCATTTCTGTGCATCAGCCGTGGTTCCCAGATTATCACTATCTGAAGCTTTTGTACAGCAATCATTTCCACATAAATTCCCACCCGGAAACCGAATGTTCTTTGAATGTTCATTGAACGTTTGCATTAGAACGTTCGCAAACGTGGCATGAACACTGCACGAACATCATATGAGCACTATTTCATAATAAAAGATGGAGGACGCGATCAGAGCGTCGCAGCCAGACGAGCTGCTAGCTGCTGCGTTCACTGCGCCTCCATCATTTCAAAGTGTCAGAAGCGACTCACAGATTATCGCCTCGATTCTGCTTAAAACGGCCTCATTTCTGATTAATAATGACTTTAGAATGATTTAAGAGGTTTTACCTTGTCATCTGATGGTTAATAATTACATTATTCCCTTTGATCGCTTTGGGTGTAGAGACTCAGTCTCAGACGAGCTGCTGTGGTCACAAATGACGCATGCGCAGGGAAGGCAGGGCGGACCAGTTTTTAGGGGGGGGACCGTTTGGTCTGCGACACTGGAACATACTCTAAAACTGGAACATGCTCTAAAAGATTAGAGGAAACCTGCGTTCCCCTAATTATATTGAGCAGTGTATGGACATCACAAATGTCGTTTCAAATAAATAAAGAAATAAATAAAAATTAAACAAACATCTTATTTTGTGCAGGTGTGCTGCCTGGAATGACAAAACCGTTATCAATGGACATCCAATAAAAATGTGAAAACCTGATTAAATGAAAACCCAATTTGTTATGCATTGGTGAAACTATATATATAACTATAGCCTTAATAATACTTCTTGATTATACTCCTCAGGATCTCTCACATGCTATATATATATATATATATATATATATATATATATATATATATATATATATAGATAGATAGATAGATAGATATATATATAGATAGATAGATAGATAGATAGCAATTTTAGGTCCACAAAATGAGCCTAAAACTTTTGTACAGCATATTCTCTCTCTCTCTCTCTCTCTCTGTGCACATGTACATACATATATATAGCATTTTTCAGAACTCTTAGGCACCCTATTGCCTCTGTATTTCTTTCATGATGTCCATTCAATAGTGGGTAGATGAAGTACTGTACCAAATATGGTTTCCAAGCGTTCATTTTATCATCATCTTCAACAACATTATGGAGAATTTTTTCTTTTTATTGAATAAAACAGTCTAAGTTATGGACATCTCACATGAATAAACACCTGATTACTGTGTAGGTTTTCATGTATGATTCCACAGAGACAGCAAATGGGGGGTAATAATAAATGATGAAAAATGAATTGGCAACATTATGTTCTTGTAAAACCTGGGGATTGTTTACCTGAACAATTCAGTATAAAATTAAAAAGTAGTAACAAGAATTATTTTTTTTTGTCTTTAATGCTTAACATTCTTAATAAATTACTTGATATTTCAAAGCTTGTCATTATTTTTGCAACATCTTTGCTTGATTAACAACTTGGGACTGTGTGCCGTGCCAGTTGTGCAAAGAATACCTCCTTGGGATTGTCGTGCCAGCCCTCCCCCTTGATTTCAAAAATGTTGCATGCATGTCCCTCTCTCAGAGACATAAATTGGACCCAAAATTGCTGCAAATGAAGTCCTATGAGGTCATTTTCTATTGTCCCTGAACCACAGATGTTGGAATTCTAACATCATGTACAGAGGTGGTGACCCACAAAACTTACTGGTCACAATTCAAGATAACCCTTTCTTTTATTTTGCAAAAAGAAAACCAGTAACAAGCCTTAATAATACTTCTTGATTATACTCCTCAGGATCTCTCACGAGACATCATTTGTCCTAATCTGTGGTGTTATTTACTCATCTGACATCAAGTAACCTTTCCTGCCAAAAGTGAAGGATGCATTTGATGATCGCATACATCATAGTGGTGCATCTCTGCTGTCTCATTTTAAAGGCTCCTAGGAATTTGCGTGATAAATACAGCCTTATTTCCACATATTTCCACCAAAAATTAAGGATACAGCAGGTGTATTCTTCATGGCCCAAACCATTCCATGAGTCATTTTTTTTTTTTTTTTTTTTTTTTTTTTCCTCAAGACAAAATAGTTGTTAAATTAAAAAAATAAACAGCAAAAGGACAATTTTGGGCCACATATGTACAATTATAAATAAGTAATGCTTATGCATAAAGTATAAGTGCAGAAAAATTACTGAACTATGGGTTACTCCCAATATGTGCAGTTATTAAGGTTGCTAGGTAAAAGGGGGTAGGGTCAGGATAAGCTAATGACGCAATGACAAAATGCTCCATGGGCTAGACATCTCATTTTACAATGGCTGGTTTGGCCTTTGTGGTCTCAGAAAGCCACCTGCGGCCCCTGAATTGAGACACAACCTATTTCTCTGTAGTATTTTTTAAGTAATCTGTTACTTACTTGGCAACCATCTAAAAGCATGTTGACAGAACAGTCACAAACTAATATATTTAATGTATACTTGAAAAGTATACTTGATGCAAGACATTTCTGTGCTCTGTGCACAGAAACCTTCTGTCAGGAGACATAACCAAATCACAGCTTAAATTAGTGATATTTCACCAAAATCACTCAGTTCTACATGTCTCATTTAAAATTTTAGCAAAAATAAACTGCATAGATTTATTACTCTATCCAGATTCTGTAATAAAATAAATTCTCTGCAACTGTGAAGTCTTGAATAACTCGGCTGAGACAACACTCTTGTGCCAAAAATTCAGTGAATCTTTGACTTAATTCCAGGTTGATGCAGAGAGAAGAGGACGGAAAGAATGTAGAGTAATGGTGAGACAGAAAATGGAACACAAAAAGAGACATATTCATAATATATGTTTAGCATCTGGAGTCCCCCTCTCCCCATTCCCACATCAATTGTATTGGTATATATAGATTCCATATTTCTTCAATTTTCATAAAATACGCAAACAGAAAAAAGAAATTCAACATACATTTTTCTTCCTTTATGATTTATGACATTGTAACTGTGTTATAGCGCACAAAAGACATTTTTTTGAGGTATACATGCTTCGAGCCATGGCTGTGCTGTTTCCATAGAGGTGCAGGACTTGCAGGTGTAGTGAAAGTTGAGCTCACAGTGTGGCAGGAGCAAAAGAAAACAAGCCAGAAAACTACTTTAGATTCAGAAGGTGAAAGAAAGAAACAAAGAAATACACATGGATGGTCATTTCTTTTTTTACAGTAATAAATATTTATGTAATTTGTAAAGCTAGTTCATATGAATCTTGCACAGTACTGTATGTACTGTTTGATACACTACATGATTATGGCTATCAGGTCAGGATGACTGCTTGATGAACGGATCCTCGTGTCGACCAAATGCTTGCAAATGCTTCCCTAAAGCAAACTTCTTGACATTTCATATAATAGGTCCCCTTCTCTGCTTTTACGTCAGTAACATCCGAGTTCTGATAAAAACAGTGCTCACATAGGTTCTTCAGTGGGGGAAAACTAATTAGTTTCTAAATACAAAATACCATGGAAAGTACCATGCAAGTGCTCATCAATAGCAACCTTTCAGACAATAACAATGCCGCAGCTTTCAAGTCCACTTGTCTACAGCCTGTATCGCTTCAAAGTGCCTTAATAAAAGCACTTTTCAACAGCATGTTTTATTCAGTATTGATAAGTAATAACTGTTCATTATAGCACTTATCTTACTTATTGTTTGCAACAGTTGTTAATAGCTAAAGCAGATATGATGAGGAAGAAATGTTCAATATTCATTTTCATTAAAAAAAAGGACATTTAGAACAAAGCATTATGGTTTTGAGTCAGGGATGCTTTTCTCTGGTTGGATGTTGATGTATGAATCAGTGCATTGTGGAAACTAGTGCAGTGCCCATAGGAAGTATGTATTCCTATAGAACAGTGGAAGCTTTGTTGACAATGTTTGTCAAAGCTGGTGTGTGAGAGCATTCTGCCTTGTGCCAATAATGATGGTGACTTCATAATAAAGGTTTTGAAAATTAAATGGACTGCATTTATATAGTGCTTTTCCATCTGCATCAGACGCTCAAAGCCCTTTACAGTAATGGCTCACATTCACCCCGATGTCAGGGTTAACACCAAAATTAATTCCAAAAAGTTTCATAATAAAGGATGCACATTATTGTGCAATGTGCAAGCCATATCCGAAAGCTGAAGGCTGATCTGACAGTCAGAGAGATATGTGAGCCACAGACACACACACAGACGCATCTTGATTTATAGATTGTGATCCAACTATTGTTTTTTTTTTTTACATTTAATTTAGTTAAAAATGACCCAAAATGATGTGACCATAAAAGGTCTTGCTCATAGGAACTGGAGGAGATCACTTTCATTTAGCTGTTTTTGCAGTTTTGTTAACAGTATGCGCTTGTTGTTTGTGAGATGATTTGGCGCGTCAGCACGATCGGAGACGACTGTCTTCTGGCTTCTCTCGGTGAAAGGCCTGCAGAGGTTATGCTTAGCTGTCTTTGTTAGCAGATAGCCTGCACGCCGCAGCTCTGGCTCAGCTGCAAGGACGAGCCCGAGTCTTAAAAATAAAGACCTGTTTCCTGCTTTAGACATACCAGCTGCTCAAAATAACAAGGCACTTAATGAGAGATCCAGCACCACATTGCAGTCCCATGCATCAGCTTATTTTTGCCCTCAAACATCTTCTGTATCTCTTGCTCTATTTTTACTCTTAGAAAGAGAATTTGGATCAGCGACCATCTCCACCGCGCACCAAATGCACGCAACATGCAACATGTTTAAAGGGTAAACACAAAGTGTGCCATTAGGGTGACCGCAAACATTGGTTTTTCAGAGATAAAATATACCCCAAAGAAGAAGATCCACGGCTAACGAAGATGTTTTGAACACCCGCCCATTAAATGCACTGTGATTCAGTGGAACAACAACGCTTCCTTAAGTACTAAACAGCAACTATGTGCTTAAAAGTTTTTTTTAGTGAAAATGCATACTATATCTACACAAATTCTTATCTTTACGACAAAGATTTTCCAATGTAGATATTTTCTATAAAATAAGGAACCAAACAAACAAAATGGCAATCAAAAGAGAAAGTCTGAAAATATTAAAATGTTAAAGTAGCTCAATTTGTATGAGGCATTACAAGAACAAAGAAATGTTTTCATTGCAATACTGGAATCAACTAATAAGTACGAGGTCTGTCCATAAAGTATCGTACCTTTTTATTTTATTTTTTAAACTATATGGATTTGATTCATATGTTTTCACGTCAGACAAGCTTGAACCCTTGTGCTGCGCAGCGGCTTCGCGCTTCACGACCGATTCGCTTTGGAAGCAAGACAAAGGAACACCTCCGTTTCGGCGTGTCAGAGGACAAGTTTGGACATGTCTGTCTCGGCTTTCAATGCTTACCAGTCCAGTAAGTATCAGTGAAATTGTGGAGAGCTGGACATGTCCAAACTTGTCCTCTGACACGCCGAAACAGAGGTGTTCCTTTGTCTCGCTTCCAAAGCGAATCGGTCGTGACGCGCGAAGCCTCTGCGCGGCTTTCCATGACAAAATCTCTTGTTAAAAGTGAAATCTGCCAGAAAATGGCTGATGTCCAGCTCTTGTGATAACCAGAGAAAGAGCACACGACAGTCTCATATCCACAGAGCCATCAGCTCAGAAATGGTCTGGTGGCTTGTGCCGGGTCGTCGGAGCGCGGCGCGCTGAGCGTCCTTAAAGGGGTCCTTAGAGCTGTACTAACAGACCTTATTCTCTGTGAAGCCCGTAAAATTTTCACCGAAAGCCAGATAAATTTTTCGAATAGTTTCCAGGTGCCAGTCTCTAACAGCTTCTGAAAAAATTCTGATGGAAAAAAAACCCAAATCATTCCGCCATTTCCAGACAGTGAAAATCTGACGACAGGGTGGAACCACTCCTTCCACAAGGCGTGCTCACAGGCGAATGACGTCACCGACAGGCGTGGAAAAACTCACGCATGCGCACGAGGGTTCAAGCATGTCTGACGTGAAAACATATGAATCAAATCCATATAGTTTAAAAAAAATAAATAAAAAGGTACGATACTTTATGGACAGACCTCGTATACTTAAAAATACTCAACAAAAATGATTCCACAACTTGTGTGATATTTGCTACTGTTGCCACTAAAAAACAAATCAATCAGGTATGGGCATTCAGTGAGTAAGACGCCTGTGCCTTACATGTTGAACAGATAGTCAGGTAAACTAATTCTTTGTGATTTATTGATACCGTAGTACCATTTGGCTCTGTGTGGTCTTGACATTTCATGAATTGTGTCCAAAATTGAAATACTTTATTCTTGATTAACATACAACCCTTCCAGCATATTTAATATTGTTCCAAGTTGTTTGCATTAAATTTTTAAGACTTTGAATTTGACTTTTCACTCATGATCAAAGGTTGTGGGACCAATAGAAAGGTGATATATCATTTCATATTAGTGTATAGTAAGCATAGGCGTATCTTTAATCCGTTCATCCAAATAGCCATTCTAAATAAGTTTGACCTTTCAAGGCCTCTCAAGGTCAAAGGACATGTGGCTAATAGAAATGTGATATATTGTTTAGTGTTTAATAGTAGTCATCGGTGTACCTTTAAATACTTTCTTGAAAAACAATTTTAAATATCCCTTATACACACTGAAAAAAGTCCCAGTTTAAAAAGTTGTTTTGATTGGTAGCACCTGAATGAATTAAGTTGTTTGAACTTAAGTTACTAAATTAGATCAACTCTAACTTACAAACTTAAGTTCAAACAACTTCATTCATTTAGATGTTAACAATTGAAACAATTCATTTAAGTTGGTTCATCTATTGTCTTTTTTCAGTGCATATACAACGTATAAGCAAATTTTGGCTTTGACCCATGACATGGACTTTTAAATGATTTTTCTCAAAATCAGATAATTTTGTTCTTAGGTGACCCTCTGTTATTCCACCATAATTGTCCACATCGAATCAAAATTCTTTGAATTATGTTACACAGATAAACACGCAGAACCGTAAATAATACCCCCATGTGTGCTACCGTGCATTTGTGTAATAACCATAAAAGCTGAGCATAACATATAACTTATGTTGAAAATGTTTATTGTAAAGTGAAGTTATTTATGTGTTGAGCTTTCAGAACATATAAATGCAATGTGACCTTAGTTTGTGCAACATTAAAGGATTTCTTTGATAGGAATAGACTATTTTGAGTTGTATCCTTTTTAATTAATGCTGTGTGTTGTAGTTCAGGTGCCAGTGTGATTAAAAAAAAAACAGGTGAAATGTGAAGATGATCTTTATACTCCATATTAATGATGACTAATGTTAATAGTGTTAATTTCCTAAATGAAGGTCATGCCGACTGCAGGGGTTCCCTGATTAGCCCTCACGCCAGCAAAAGAAAGAGGCTGATGTGTGCGCTGCCTGAATGGCCACCTGTTGCATGTCCCACAGGGTTACATGTTATTACCTTGTATTTGTATAAGTGCTGTATGTTAACAAGCAAGAATATAGTTGAAATCTGATGTGGATAACCATTTATAAGCTGTTCTGTTGCTGCTGCTTTTTGAGCCAACCAAAATAAACAATGTATCACGTTATTCAGCTATGCCACATAATCTCATTTTATAAAATTCTGTTATATGAAAATACAGGTGCATCGCAAAAAGTTTTGAATATCATGAAAAAATTCAGTATTTTTTGTCACTTATTCTAGAATGTGAATTTTTTTTTTTTTTTAAGATCCATAAAAAAAGTTTATCATACAGAAATGCTGAACTTCTGAAAAGTACTGTATATTCATTTGTGTGCTCAGTTCTGGTCTGGGGCTCTTTTTGAATTAATTACTGCAGCAGTGTGATGGAGTATGGAGGCGATCAGTCTGTGGCACTGCTAAGGTGTTATGGAAGCCCAGGTTGCTTTGATAGCGGCCTTCAGTGTGTCTGTATTGTTGGGTCTGATGCCTCTCAGCCTCCTCTTGACCATACCCCATAGATTCTCTGTGTGGTTCAGGTCAGGCCAGTTGGCTGGCCAGTAAGGTCCCAAGTCCTGCTGGAAAAGGAAATCAGCATCTCCATAAAGTTTGTCAGCAGATGGAAGCTAAACTCTCGTGGTCGACGGTTGCATTGACTTTGTTGGACCAACTCCAGCAGATAGCGTGGCACCCCAAATCATCACTAACTACTTCACATTCACTAATTACTGGGACATTGATTTATAAATGAAATACAAATTTTGATTTCATTTGAAATGAGGACTTTGGACCACTGAGCAAATGTCCAGTTCTTTTTTCTCCTTAGCCCAGATACTAAAAGGCTTCTGATACTGTCTCTAGTTCAGGAAAGGCTTGTCAAGCCCTGTATCCCTATAGGGATATGACACTTGTATCCCAATTGCTGGATATTGTCGGTGCATGGTGACTCTTTATGCACTCACTCCAGCCTCAGTCCACTCCTTGTGAAGCTCCCCAAAGTTCTTGATAATCTTCTCAATGTTGAGGTTATCCCTGTTGTTTGTGTAGCTTTTCCTACCACACTTGTCCCTTCCAGTCAAGTTTCCACGAATATGCTTTGATCCAGCACCCTGTAAACAGCCATCTCTTTTAGCAGTGACCTTTTTTGGCTTACCCTCCTTGAGGGTGTCAGTGAGTGTCTTCAGAACAACTCTCTGTGAGCCTTTTCATGATCTTCGATGTTTTTAAGATGCACTTTATAAAGTGTTCCAAAAAAACAGATATGTTTGGTAATTATTTGCAAAACTATATTAATAGTACAACATTTCATTAACATAAAATTTGAATGATTATCTGTCGTTCCTGTGCTAGCTAGCTTGCAAAACACACTCGTTACAGTAATTACACTCATTAGCGAGTTACAGTAGGCACACATCTCATCCCATTAAGCTCCTGTAAAAGTAAATTGTGTTTGCTGTTAATGTGCGTTCATCTGGTTATGTGCTGCTACTCAGTTCATGAGTTTATTGACTTGTTAACAATAGAGTTGTACTTTGGATATTTTTTGTATGATTAGCTCCACGTTGTCAACACAATAGTGAATGCCCCTGTGTTTTGTTAAGCTGCACAAAAATAAAATTTGCAGTGTGACTCCCTTAACACCTCTACAGCATTATTGACTTTAATAATGTTCAGCTTTAAACTTTTGAAACATAACAATGTGGCATATTCCACTTACAATTAAATATTAAAAGTGCTGAAGGAAAATTGTTTAAAATGATCAGAAAACACAGAAAATACATTTTTTAAATTAAATTACTTATATATTTCAGGCATGGGAGCCCAACCAGCTCCTGCCTTAGAGTTTTTTTTTTTTTTCAATTCTTAACACATTCTAATCCAAATATAAGACAGCGCTGATGAAATGACTAGTGTCTTCTTAGCTCTTGGCCTGTATGTGTTTTAATAAATATTTCACAGTTTTTATCCAAATGTTCATATGTACTTGGAGCATATTGTAAAAACGTAACTAGTTTAATTGTTTTTAACAATCTAATGAATAAGATCAATTCAGGACACACCGCATGAGCATTTCTAGTGTTTCAGTGTATCTCAGACTGCTCACACGATGTAATAATGTCACTGATGATATGTGATGTGTTCTCTTGTTGGGTGGGAAGCATGCAAATGTGGCCCCGAGGCAAAAAAAAAAAAAGAGAGAGCCATCCAACGTCTTAAATTAAGGCTGCTTTTCACTCTAACCACCACCAAAGCTATTAAGAGGCACATCGATTATAGAAATAAACACATTGGGGACACTAACGGTGTGACACTGCTGTGACAGCCTGGTCCCAGACTATGAAAATTCCTCCCCTTGGCAGTCCCTCCAACGGGAGGAATTTGGACACGGGACAGGGTGCTTGTCACTCCCTTGTGCTAAAAACAAAATTGGGAGCTGTCATTCATAAATCTGTTGCTTCCCAGTGCATACAGATGCAACTGACAACCTTTCACTAATCATATATTTTCACAGCCCTTTCAACTACAAAAAGAAATTTATACATATGGTCACGGTCACTAATGTGACTCTGAACCTGAAGTGGCAAGCTCTTCTATTACAGGGATCATTGCTAAAGTGACCTGAAAGTTATATAAATGCAACACTGCGCTTTTATTTTTGTCTGTGTTAAATTGAGCAGGCGGCCTCACAACTGTGACAGTCTTTCGCACATTGTCTATATTAAGTCTGTGCTCAGAAAAGCATTTATATTTAGCCCTAGTTACCGGTGCTTCCGTATTCTCCTTTGCCTAAGGAGTATTTTTGTAATACAGAAACAGCAGCTTTCAGTTTCAGGTAGTTTCAGGGTAAATTAGATGTAAATGTATGAAATGAAACTTTGCATGTGGTTCAGTGTATTTGTATGTTTAATTTGAGTAAAGTTTGAAGTTACATGCCATTTTCAAGCATTTCTTATCTTCAGTGTGACAGCTTTAAAAACAGGTTGCATCAAGTTTGGAAGCCTGTGGTAGTGCCGAGTGCCACCACCACACTGCCTTGAGTACTGGATGGCAACCTTCCAGGCAATCAACTGGTCCATCCCTAGTTATCTGACCATTCAAGCACAATGTGATACGTGTACTGTTGCAATGGGCCGGCAACTTTGAGCTGTTGTGTCAGGCTGATCCTCTATCTGGGGTGATAGATAGACATTTCCAGTGCCAGGGATCTTGTGGCTGATTCTCCCGTTAAATGGTGGTGGAATTGCAAAGGCTATAAAACACATGAGGGAAGGGAAAGCTCCAAGGATCTATGGCATTGGGGCATGGGGAGTTGGTAGTGGTATGGTCTTGGTCTTGAGATGCTTAGTGGTGGAGATGGACATGCTGGTCAAGAAGCTTTTTTTAAGGAAACATGACTTCAGTGTCTCTCAAGTACTTTGACTTCAGTTTTTCTTTTTTTGAAAGCAGCTAGTGATAATAACTTCCACAATTGCTAATGGTGCAAAAACTGCTTCTTTTATTCTGCTTTCTGGTGGGGTGGAAGGAGCGTGGAGAATTGGTAGTGGTATGGTCTTGGTCTAGAGATGCTTAGTGGTGGAGATGGACATGCTGGTCGAGAAGGTTTTTTAAGGAAACATGACCTCAGTGTCTCTCAAGTACTTTGACTTAAAATTTTTTTTGAAAGTGACTGGTGACCTATATTAACTTTCTGAAAAGGTGTATACACGGCCCCTTTAAGCCAATAAATCTGTCATTTAAGTTACGAAATCCACATCACACTGAAGTCTCAGCGAACCTCAAATGGTGCCTAACTACCTTGAGGACCTAATTATGTTCCCACAACACTGTCACTCCATCCATCTTTATTCTTGACAACGCGGTTGTCAGGAATAGAACAGGCACATGAGGCTGCTGTGGTTCCCTTAAGGGTCATTTTATATAGCCGTGGTCATCAAACCCGGCGTCGGCGTTTGCCTTCCACCTCCAGATTTTCTGACGGAGGCTCAGCTTGACGTACTGATCAAAGTGGTGCTCCTTAATGCCAGTCACAGTGAGCGCGCAGAATGAAATATGAGATTAATTAGATATCACAGTCACAATTTCTCTCGAGCAGCAGGTGTTTTTGTTGCTATATTTAGGTCCATTAGACACAAAAGCAGAACTGAGGCTGTCTGCCTTCCCTTTGAGCAGTTCACAGGTTTACGGCTGCCTCTGAAATAGCGCCTGCAACAAAAGAGTCCTTTGTCACATAATAAGATTAATATTCGCTGTCAGCAGAGAAAAGTGTGTTCTACAGGTGTTGGGTTTGTGTGCCTGCTGGGCCGTCACCCTCCTCTGTGGAGATGTTTTTGGAACAGAGAGAAAAATTACAATACAGGAGTCCCCTTGAGCTGTTGTTACACTTTGAACATGTTTAAAGAGTGTACATCCTGAATCTATACAAGATGTGTTGGAATTTTTTTTGGGGGGGGTGTGTTTCCTTCACCTTCTCACGTTCTCTCTGCTGGGGACTCCTTTCTTATATAAGAGCTGAAAAGCTGATATTATAGTCAACATGTCACATTGCCACTGTAGGCAGGAGATGACATGCTGTGAGACTTGATATCTGCAGGATGGGGAGACATAACTACGTCGCCAGCGTTGTCATGGCAGCAGCAAGTTAGGGTGGTGGATACGAGGGTGTGGGGGTTGTCACAGACCAGGATTGCGCCACTTGCTTTTATGTTTCTATTTATAATCATCGCCGCCGCATACGCGAGGAATGGTGGCAATGAAAATCAGGCTCGATGGCAAAAACGAATGGGTGCCAGTGCACAGTCACACTAATGGAGAACAACATGCTTCTTATTGATGGCTACTGCGGACTGACGTAGCAGGTTTAAACTGCTTTATTGGCACTTTATTACAGGTTCTGACAGAAAAAAACACAAGAGCATTAATATTTTAAACATAAAAAGTGTTGTGCATTAGTTTTCTGTCAGTCTCCCACCAAACAGGCAGCATTAGGAACACGGCCTTTTGTTGTGACCCCTCAGATGATTAATGCAATGAATGCATTTAATAAATCTCCCTCCATCCACTGGAATTTTAAGTCGGCTTGAGAAGCTATTTGGTCTCCAGTATAAAACCTAATCTGAATGCCACATCGCAATAACATACAGAATGACTCATACATCTGTGACTATACATTTAAATTTGGTTTTATCATTAAATCTGTAAAAAGCTGGATGTTCAGCAGCGTGGATGAATTCAGAAGGATAAACAAGACAAAGAAAAAATATTTTGCAATCATACTGTGTGGAAGACAGATGAAGTATTGCCTCGTCTTCTATTTTCTTTACCCGCAATCGATTTTCTCTGTGGATCAGCCTATACAACCCCTGGCAATAATTATGGAATCACCGGCCTCGGAGGATGTTCATTCAGTTGTTTAATTTTGTAGAAAAAAAGCAGATCACAGACATGACACAAAACTAAAGTCATTTCAAATGGCAACTTTCTGGCTTTAAGAAACAGTATAAGAAATCAGGAAAAATAATTGTGGCAGTCAGTAACGGTTACTTTTTTAGACCAAGCAGAGGGAAAAAAATATGGAATCACTCAATTCTGAGGAATAAATTATGGAATCACCCTGTAAATTTTCATCCCCAAAACTAACACCTGCATCAAATCAGATCTGCTCGTTAGTCTGCATCTAAAAAGGAGTGATCACACCTTGGAGAGCTGTTGCACCAAGTGGACTGACATGAATCATGGCTCCAACATGAGAGATGTCAATTGAAACAAAGGAGAGGATTATCAAACTCTTAAAAGAGGGTAAATCATCATGCAATGTTGCAAAAGATTTTGGTTGTTCACAGTCAGCTGTGTCTAAACTCTGGACCAAATACAAACAACATGGGAAGGTTGTTAAAGGCAAACATACTGGTAGACCAAGGAAGACATCAAAGCATCAAGACAGAAAACTTAAAGCAATATGTCTCAAAAATTGAAAATGCACAACAAAACAAATGAGGAACGGATGGGAGGAAACTGGAGTCAACGTCTGTGACCGAACTGTAAGAAACCGCCTAAAGGAAATGGGATTTACATACAGAAAAGCTAAACGAAAGCCATCATTAACACCTAAACAGAAAAAAACAAGGTTACAGTGGGCTAAGGAAAAGCAATCGTGGACTGTGGATGACTGGATGAAAGTCATATTCAGTGATGAATCTCGAATCTGCATTGGGCAAGGTGATGATGCTGGAACTTTTGTTTGGTGCCGTTCCAATGAGATTTATAAAGATGATTGCCTGAAGAGAACATGTAAATTTCCACAGTCATTGATGATATGGGGCTGCATGTCAGGTAAAGGCACTGGGGAGATGGCTGTCATTACAGCATCAATAAATGCACAAGTTTACATTGATATTTTGGACACTTTTCTTATCCCATCAATTGAAAGGATGTTTGGGGATGATGAAATCATTTTTCAAGATGATAATGCATCTTACCATAGAGCAAAAACTGTGAAAACATTCCTTGCAAAAAGACACATAGGGTCAATGTCATGGCCTGCAAATAGTCCGGATCTTAATCCAAAGAAAATGGTCCATGACAAGGCTCCAACCTGCAAAGCTGATCTGGCAACAGCAATCAGAGAAGGTTGGAGCCAGATTGATGAAGAGTACTGTTTGTCACTCATTAAGTCCATGTCTCAGAGACTGCAAGCTGTTATAAAAGCCAGAGGTGGTGCCACAAAATACTAGTGATGTGTTGGAGCGTTCTTTTGTTTTTCATGATTCCATAATTTTTTCCTCAGAATTAAGTGATTCCATATTTTTTTCCCCCTGCTTGGTCTAAAAAAGTAACCGTTACTGACTGCCACAGTTTTTTTTCCCTGATTTCTTATAGTGTTTCTTAAAGCCAGAAAGTTGCCATTTGAAATGACTTTAGTTTTGTGTCATGTCTGTGATCTGCTTTTTTTCTACAAAATTAAACATCTGAATGAACATCCTCCGAGGCCGGTGATTCCATAATTTTTGCCAGGGGTTGTATATAGAGCTTGTACACCAAAGGGATGCCCTTTCACTTTTTATCTGGCAATTATGTATAATGGAGGCAGCTTTCAGAGATACAGGCACATCTTATACAGATGTGCACAGGCAGTTAGTGCACCCGCTAGTAGAGATAAAAAGAATGTGTGTGTGTGTGTGTGTGTGTGTGTGTGTCAAGGTAGAAACTGCGATTCTTGTTGTGTGTTGGGGGGTGTGGCTGGATATTTTGGTGTTCTTTTCTTTTCTTTGCTCTTCAGGTGGCATGGAAACTGATTTGTCTGTGGAGGTGCTGGCTGAAGAATCCTCACCCTCATCAACATCATGTGTAGCACCTGTGACGGGTGCTCACATACAACCTTAAAGACTTTCAGCTGAAGCAGATAATTGGATGGCGTTCTGCATTTAATTAATGTGTGATTCAAGCAGAACTGCCGGGAACTCAACCTTGTGATGTTCGTTTGTGAGACGCTGAGGACCGCGCCTGTGTTTGACACATCGAGCCCATGAAGCAAGGAAGGGTGAGGGACACATGCTGTCAGCACACATTAAAGGTAATTAAGTGTTTGACTAATTGTTGATAGTAACTTGGTGTTTTGTTACACAGTATACTTGAATTGTGATGAGAATTGTGCAGTTTGCTTCTCACTGCTGTGGCGTGCAGGATAAGTGATCCTCCACCTGTTATGAGAAGCTGCTCATTTGCATAAAGTTAAAAAAGATACAGACCTGAATGTGTTGCTGATAGCGTGTGTCTTTTGAAAGATATTGTTGTAACTGCTGACTTACCTCACCTCTTCTTTGCTTCACAGAGAGTCAGTTTGTCGTGTCCACCTGGGGGGTGTTTGGTGGTGGTAGTGGGTCCAGGAGCGCCGGGCTTTGATCCTTGCGGGCGCTGGAGAGCGTGCCAACAGTCACTCCACCAGAAGGACGCTATTTTTGTTTTTACACTTTTTATGCACAGCGGGTGTAATAAATATATTGTTTTTGGAACCGCTTTTCTGGTTATTTGTAGCGCTGGGTTCTGTCTGACGCAGGTCCGCTCCTCAACTCGCGTCGACACATAACAATTCTACCAGTAGAGATTGCGATCATAATCTCTGCTACCATCACCACTTGATATGTGTCAAAATACAATTTAGGAATTTTTTTCTTCTGTATGGAACTGTACATAATGTTTGTGCTTGAATCTGAATAAAATGCATGATATTGATCAATTACATTTCCTGTGTTTTTTCCTTTACTTCCTCTGAGTGCTACTTTGACAACATCTGAATCAGAGTTTCTGTTATGTGTCGGACGCAGCCCGGAGAACCGACCAGCGTTTGAAGGACCCAGTATAAAATAAGCAGAGCACGGTACAAAGGATAACAGAGTTTAATGAACATAACAGTGCTGTGAAAAATCTAAAAGTGCGCGGTCTGGCGTGGTGGATTGCGGTGCGCTCCCAGCAGCGCTAACGGTCCGGAGCCAGAACTGGTTCGGACCCAAGGACCCCGCCGACACCCCCCAGGTGGCCGCGACAAACCGAGTCTGTGAAAGAAGGAATCATTATGTGAGTCCACACTCCACACACAGAGAGAACGCTCAAAGGTGCACAAACAGCAAACACTTCCTGGCTTAATTACTAATCAGCTTCCCACCCTGCAGGCATGGAACATCCAGTTCACAAACTCACTGCAGCGGAAGCTGATTTAAACGACCATCATACAGCTCAATATAATAAGGTGTGAGGGACACCACATTTACTGACTGTATAAATGTTAGTCACAAAATCTAACGTACCTCAGGAAGTGTGCTGACGAGCGTGAGACCTCACCCTCTCCTCCTTCACAGACCATGCATCAAACCTGGACGTTCTCTGCATCCACTGATGATGAGATGGCTCCCGAGACGACGATCTCACCCGTCTGGTCACAAGGTCGAGTCTCTGGCAAATACACACTGTGTACTCCAGTCTTAAATGCCACCATGTTCCAATCCATGTAGATGCACCACAGCTGTGAGTCCTGATGAGCCGCAGGTGATCAGGGTGAGGTCCTGATAAACTCAGCTACACAGCCACTCAGTCCCAAATGCAAGCCACCTGGAAGGAAAAACAAAAGACAGAAACAAAAAGGCAGCCAGGCCCCCCAGCCATACAACAGTTTCTGCCAGTAGAGACAACAACAACAGAGATCAGCTGTCTTCAAACATTGTATATTTATGTGAAATGTGAAAATTTTAAAATCACAAACAGTTGAGTCAATATGCCAAATGCCATTTTGGGTATATGACTATTATGTATTTGTTTTTATTTATTTATTACTATGGCTGCTCAGTTAGTACTTCTTTTATATCTGCAGTTATACTATTTTATTGCTGTGTGGTTTGCGTTGTATGTTTTATAATGTTTTTATGTATGTGTACTCCTGCTACTCATAAATTGCTCTTTGAGGGACAAAGAATAAATTGAACTTGAACTTGAAATGCAAAAAAACAAACCAAGCAAAAAACAACAAAAACAAAACAAAACAAAAAAACCCCACAACAAAAACTGGTTCTTGTATTTACTGTGACTTGATCGTATCAATGCAAGATATTTCATGTTTTGTGTCATCAAATTAATTTAATTGCTTTATATATATATATATATATATATATATATATATATATATATATATATATATATATATATATATTTTATTTTTTTATTTTTTTCTGCATTTAAGGCCTGCAGCACGTTGCAAAAACATTGGGATGAGGGCAATTTATTCGAAATATAAGGATGAAATAATCACTTTTACAGCCAGCTTTCTTGAGACAAGTCAGGGGATGGATACTTGAACATTTGTCTTGTATGTATTGTTCCTTTTCTTATATCAATCATTAACAAATACAAACAGTTTGGTACTGTACTGTAAAACTGTTAAGTAGGCAGTACTCAAAAACTCATTAACCAATGCCCCAAAGGAGACTAATGAGGGAAGCCAAAAAAAAGACATCCAAACAATTCTGAAGGGTTACTGGCTTCCATGGTTGTGGCTGAACCACGTGTTTGTAATTTTTCCATAATCTGCCCAGCATCCACTAATCATCCAGCAGGTGGCAGACATGTCTATGGGATATTACATAAGAAAAACAAAAGTGCTTTTTAAGGTGATATGGTATGTCAAATTTCAAAACCATCAAACATGAATTTATCTTCATTATGTGCTGATTTAATGTGCTGAGTTACAAAATGAGAGGATTTATTGTTTTTGAGTTATTACTTACACAGTCTAGCTGTGATGGTCAAACTCACACACTCACTCATTCACCCACTCATCTACATTGTATCTGTATAACGCCTATGCTTTTACCAGCAACAGAAATTATTGTTAAAACCAGATTAGGTATGCTAGACTTTCTTGTAAAATGCAGAAAAATGAGTAGTCCTTATAATAGTACATCTATATGTATTTGTTTTTCATCAAAGTATATTTATACTATGAATAAACTTCAAATTCTAAGTTACTTTGAAAGAAACTAATACATTTTGGTGTAAAAAAAAAAAAAAAAAAATCCAGTAATTTTTTTTTTCAGTTAGTCCAAGATTAGGTTGTTTCACTGCAGAAAAGAAATTATGTATTTTATTCCTGAAATAAATGTATTTTTGAAGGTGAAGCATGGTCGTACTATATATAATATATATTTTTTTTTCCAACAAGATTTTTGTGTAAATACTTTAAGTGATCATTTCAACATCTCGTGCGAAATGTCCATTGCTTCTGTTGTGCAGCTGCTCCCAGTGGACTGTGCTGACGGATGGGATCCTGTGTTTGTTTATAGAAACTGTAATATAATTGCAGGTTTCCGAGGGAAAGAAAGCTGTGTGGCTCATTTCTGAGCAGTCTTTCTTTTCCTCTCTTTCTTCCTCATTCTCAGAAGAATCTGCCTCCCTTTGAGAATCTTATTATTTCTCTGCTGCTTTAACCAACAACATATTTGTTGTTATATTGTACTTTCATCCACCTGCAATATAGGATTTTCTAAACTCTTTGTTTCCACTCTTCTTTTACCTCTGTGGGCCACAGTAGACATTAAGCCAGAGGAGCCACTAGCGGTGGATCACTTGTCCCCACTGGACCTGCGCACAGACCTCAGGATGCTGGGACCGGGCTCGGACATGGGACTGTGGGAGAGACAGCTGCAGCAGGAGTTGCTGCTCATTCAGAAGCAGCAGCAGATACAGAAACAGCTACTTATCAACGAGTTCCAGAAGCAGCATGAGAAGTTGACCCGTCAGCACCAGGCTCAGCTCCAAGAGCACCTGAAGGTCAGCACTGCACTGTAAAAAAACAAAAACAAAAAAAAAAACAGCAGAGCAAATCCGAGATGGCATTGTGCAGATCAGTAGACATTACACAAAGTGCAAAAAAGACAAAACAGCTCAGCACAAAAAAAAAAAAGGCCCGAGGGCAATACAGTATGGTCCATCTATTTCTCAGTGTGTTCCATCACTCTAATGTGAGACGTGCATGTTCCTCAGCTCCAGCAGGAGCTCCAGGCCATGAAGCAGCAGCAGCAGGAACTTGCAGAAAAAGAGCGTCGCTTGGAGCAGCAGCAGCAGCAGCAGCAGAACCAGCAGGAGAAGGAGCAGGAGAGGCATCGGCGAGAACAGCATGTCTCCAGCTTGAGCCTCAGGTGTAGGGACCGCTCCCGAGAAAGTAAGAGCTCAACAACATCATCGCCACGCTACTTCTTTCAGAAGACCCTTATTGATTGAAGAAGCCAAGATGTACTTGTTTTCTTAAAGCAACAGTGTGTAGGATTTAGTGGTGTTTATTAGCTTTAAAAGGAATATACAGTCTGTTCATTAGTGGATAATTATTGCAACATGTGTTTTCATGAGGTTAGAACGGAAGCTTCATATCTACATAGGAGCAGGGCCCCCTCATGGAGGCCGCCGTGTTGGTATAATAACCCAAAAAGGCAACTTATTCTTAAAAGATTTTATCGTAAAATGTCCAAAAAAGTGGTGCACAAACTTTCATACATATTGCTTTCGTGGAATTCATCTACACTTTCTCACTAGCAAAGCATCACATTTTTACACTCGCTCAGTGCCCCTTTCCATCACGATGTATCGGGTTAGGTAGCCCCATTGTGTCATGAGTGACAGATTAATTTTTTGACAGCTGCGTTAGTAACAGATCCGTTTTTTGACAGCTGTGTCATTCCTCTCTGACATCTGCTTCATTATGTATCATAGGAGAGAATCTATGTTTCGGTTGTGGTAATGGTCATGACTAAGTTTATGGTTAGGGTTAGGGTTCGTGTTTCCCTGCGCATCACACAGTGACACAACGTTACTTCCTGACTTGTCACGTATTGGCGTTCGGTGAGAATGTGTTGTTTGCATTAATGTGACAACTTGTGTGTGAGACTACACTGAATTCACACATATTCCACATATCTTCCACCGGGAGGGGGTGATGATTTTACCGACTGTTATGAGAATATGTGTTAAGTTTTTTAACTTCCACTTTTGATGCTCTGTGTGCTTCTTACTCTGTGTGCTACTATACAATGCTTCTGGAACCTCAATTTTCCAGAGGGAGTCTTCCCAAGGGACCAATAAAGTTCTGTATAATCTAATCTAAAAGCATACTTTCTCTACTTTTTGTATTTTGTAGTAAGGCCAGAAAACTGAAGAAAACAAAACAAGCAGAAGCAGTGGTTGCTCCCATATCAGTCTACTGGTAGCTAGTGCAGGCTAACAAGTTTGCCAATCCTCATTTTTGTCAAATGGCATCACATTACAAGGAAAAGTAGCATAAATCTCCATCACCAAAGAAGCAAAAATGTGAAGTTAAACAGTCTGCAACCTCACCACTAGATGGCATTAATTCCTACACACTGTAGCTTTAAAGCTGAATCAAAACATGCCTGGAACATGTTCTGTTTTACAGTTGTCCATTTGGTGATTTAGCACTGGTTTAGAGGTAAACTTATATTCTATTACAAGGAAAAATCTTGTAAGCTGTTCATGTTTAGGGGCAAATCAATAATTTTTAAACAGAATTGAATGTTCTCCAGGAAAACTAAGATGACACATTGAGATAATGTTTCTGACAATACTGAAAATGTTGAAGATGATGATGATAATGATGATAACATGCTGTTTAAAATAAATATTCTAAATGTGCAATTGGATAAATGCAACTTGAGCTTTTATGACTTTGAAGAAAAATATCTCTCAATAGACAAACAAATATAGCTGCAGATATCATCTTTCATTTCTGTTTTTACCCCATAGCTAATAATAGAAAAGATTTATGACTTTGTCAGGGTAGGCCATTTGAAACTGTGTACAGGGAATGTAATCCAACAGGAAAGAACATCCCGCTGCATTATCGCTTTAGCAGTGCCTTTAGATCACTAGGGGGAGCTCTTTCTTCATAAGCTGTGATTGCTCAGAGACATGCTGCAAACTCTCACAAACCATAAGAGGCATAAAACAAAATAAAAAAAAACATGTTCCCAGTTATATATCAGTGATGTAACTTGCAACAGGGTGGTAGGTCAGGAGTCACAGCCCAAAGGTGACCTCCCGGTTCCTTTTTTCTCTGACTTTTGGCGTCACAGGTGCAGTGGCCAGCACCGAAGTGAAGCAGAAACTCCAAGAGTTTCTGTTAAGCAAGTCAGCTAAGGAGCCTGCAAGTAACGGAGCCACTCACTCGTTCATCCACCACCCAAAACTCTGGTACACGTAAGTGTTTCCTGTTGTTTCACAGTGTGATGATGATCACCTTGATGCATTGTATTCATCAACACTTCCTCTGTGACCAGGTCCTCTCACCACATGTCATTGGACCAAAGCTCTCCACCTCTGGATGGCACGTCCCCTACTTGTCCGTACACGCTGCCTTCACCTGTAGAGAGCAAGGACGACTTCCCCTTGAGGAAGACAGGTTTGTTAGTTTACACACTCACACATATAAGGTCAGCTTTTATATTTTTATTACTATTATTATTAATTGACCACATTTGGGTTATTAATAGTGCATTCATTCCAGAGGATGCTGATGAACTGCTAATAACATCATTTGGGTTCCCTGTGACCTTTGACCTCTTCCATATGCCTGCAGGGCACATCACAAAGCTTCCAATAAGTAGTGATTCTGCCTTATTTTTCTTATTAGAATTATTATAAAGCATAAACAGCTGATGCTACATTGCACATTGACACATACCTTTGCAAAAAAACATTCATAGTCAATTTTCTCCAGCTTTGCACATTTCACGGTACGATGCGATGCACCGTACGATAAACGTGCTTCTTCTGAGGTCAACAGCCTGGTAAGTGGTGCGCTCTCTTTTAAGTGGAAAATATCATTAGCTGTGATGTTGAGTTCTCGTGGACCTTTAGAATGTTTGGAAATTCCTCGTTAATTCGGGCCTTCTTCCTCAGTGATATAAAGGCAGTATTGTCACAAGCGTCTTATATTTTTGTATAATAATTCAGTTTGAGGCTGTACAGTTAGTTGCCCCTGGTACCTTGAATCTTGTAGACATAGCTCTTCAGGAAGAACCAGACCATGGTTCAAATTACATGAGCTTCCTGGGGGATTTGACCACCCCTAATTAAGACTTGGACACCCTCCAAAAAGATGTAAAAACAGCAGGTTGTGAGTTCAAAACATTTATATATCTGTCTTACCTGTGACTGTAAAGATAATTTAATTTTCATATTCATACTTGGACAGATCTTCTAATATGATTTCATACACCCCTAAAGTGGACCCTACCATTGCTTATCCTTAGTTGGGCCTCTTATCTGCCCACTATTGGAATGGCTTATTTAAGTTTATGATCCAGAGGATACTGTAGTAAGTTAATATAAGTAGCTGTCTAGCTTTTTTAATACACTTTAATTTCTCACCATCAGAGTCTCTGAATTAGATTGTGTCAAATGTCTATAGTTGAACCCTAACATTAGGCAGTCTCTAAAACATTTGTCTTATGTTACAGTGTAACCTTAAGAATAACATTTGCCTTTCTTAGCATTAGCTATCTAATATTAGGTAAGGATCCGCTGATAGGTAAGACCCCGCTGCCCACTGTCATTGTATAATTCGCAGTTCAAAAGTGTGGTCCGGATGTCTTGGCTTTTAATTCTTGAGGTTTTTTCCTCCTCTCAAAGCAAGAAGCACTGGGTCGACACACAGCTCCCAGTACACCCGAAGGCTACCCAATTAACCTTTAATTCTTTCAATTTGTCATTCAGAAGTTTTTTTTAAGTAATTCTATTAATTCCTGTAATCATCTGGAGTTTTCTGTGCTTTTTTTTTTTTTTGCTTTGCATTTAAAATGTAATTACTGTTATTTGTAGTGAGTTACGTTGGTTAATTTTAAAAAGAAGCTGTATTCGCCTGTATGATACAATAATAAACCAAGATCCAATGCCTCTTTCAGCTGTTTAGTAGTAAGTGGGAAAATGAAAGAGTCTTAATTTGTCTTGAGTCACAAGTTCTGAAAACAATCCTGAAAATGTGCAGGTTCCCACTAAAAAGCAGCTCAGGTTTGTTGATCTTAAAGTTCGAGAAACCTTCTGGGGATAGTTATATAAATAAGAATTATTCCTGCCTGTTACTTTGCACAAGCACAAGTGCCCAACTAAAAACTTTGTAATTTTGTAGCAAGGTCACCAAATTACATTATGTTATTTTCCCTTCAGCGTCTCTTTTAATTACAACAGAAAACAGTTGCACTTGTGGAGTTGTTGGACTGCACGCCTGTCATGTTGTGTGTTTGTGCAATTTAGAGATGAGGCAACACAATTATACATTGCACTATGCATAGTCAAATAAATAAGAGAAAGGTAAACAAATGCTTCTAAAGGTTTATTTGCTCTGCTTCTCTTTGAAACCATCCATACTCTGGAAAAGAAACACCTCTAATTTATTGATGTTTCAGGATATGCATTCAAACTCAGAAGGCACAGTGTGTATATATGTGTAATGACACCAAAATGAACAGAGTTCTTGAATTGTCTTCGTGTTTATGGTAGAAATTAAAAGAAAGTTTCTCAAAAAAAAAAAAATCAGAGGATATAATATTTCAGTCTGCCTAGTTCTCAAACATGACATTTTCATGCTTTCATTCACGGTCAGATTGCCACTCTGACTCTCGTGCACTGATAAAACCTTTTCTTACCCTTTGGATTCCTGAATCTATATGTGGTCATTTCCTGTGCAGTGTTTGCTCCCCCATTTCCTGTCCGTCTTCATTAAAGTCCTCAGACGGCTTGGCACGCGAGAGGGACTCACAAAGGTAGCGTTGTTTCCCGAGCCACCGGCTGTCACTGATAGCTGATTGGCAGGTGTTGCCGAGTTCAGACTGGCACAGGCAGGATGAACTCATATGGGATTGTTTGTTTAAGCAAAGATAACCCTCTAAAAACAGAGCAGAAAGGACTCCACAGCTCCACGTTACACTTCCCACAGCTTTATTTGGCCAGAGGGCTATGGACCATCTTTTCTTATGGAGCTCAAGTTCAAAAGGTGTGTGAAATACTGTAAACGGCGAACTTTCATGCCTTTTTTGCACTTGAAATCTTCCCAATATAATTGTCAATAATTTTCTGTTTTTTTGTTTGTTTGTTTTTTAAATGAACATGAACAAATTATGATACTGCAGATAGTGAGTAAAGTGCAAATGTTACTAAAATATTATGATGAATGTGGAGTCTATGGAGTATACCAAGCGGTGCACACTCATTTTTCTTTGTGATGAACAGGGTATACATAAGAATAATATAGTTTATCATTCAGTGAGTCAAGGAGTCAGTGGGTCCTCAAACATTCCATTGGTAACCACTTAAAAACAAAAGCATATTCAGCTCTGAAATGTTGTATTCTGGTAGACACAGGTGTGGACCAGTGAACCTCCTATTTTGGGCTTTATTTTTCCAAAATAAAATGGTAAAAATGGACCTCATTTATATAGCGCTTTTCCATGTGAATCAGAATCTCAAAACGCTTTACAATGATGCCTCATAGTCATCCATTTTCACACACGTCAGGGTGGTGCTATGCAAAGTACTCAGCTACACAATGGGAGACTACGGACTTTGTCCTAGGGCCCTTAGTGACTTTCCACTCTGTCAGGGGTTTGAACCCAGAGTCATCTGGTCTCAAGCCCAACTCTTAAACACAAGACCATCACCTCCACATGAAATGAAGGCAGTCAGACCTGCCAAGTTGCTTGTAAAGCCTTCTCACTAATCGTAGGGTCCTCTTGGCAAACAGAGGCCACTGTTGCTTGCTTGGTAATATCAACTTGATCTGTTGTTCAAAGCCCCCTTCACTCGTCCATGTCATACTGCAATTACACTAGAAAACCCTGTGTTAAAGTTAAATGGACGAGGGTGGTAGCTGGGTAATGTTAATGGGACAAGTAGCGTCTCCTGTCATATAGATCCATACTTCTCTATTTGTGGTTCCTGCTAGTCAAGCAGTGTCGTAGGTCAGAAATGCATGATTGGATGTCACTTCACAAACTTATTTCTGCTTTCCACATTGCAACAACTGCGGTCAGAGAAGCTGAATTTGTTTATATTGAAAAGGCTAGTCTAGGTGACTCTATTGTCTGTTGTTACTGCAGGGTATGGTCTTGTGAATGGGATGGCGTTGGAAGCTTGATGACAGTTGTTATGGTTGCTGAGTTGCTACATGTTGGTCAGTGTGTTGCAAATCGTAACACAAGAAACTGTAATATAACAACTACCAGGTTAAATTAATTCATAAAACTATCTAGGTAAAAGCTCAACACGTTCCTTTTGGTGCCAGCTACGTACATGCTAACTAGCCAGACTAGCTGGGGGCAGACTAGCAAGCTGTCATCCTTACAGTGCTAGACTGGTTAGTTAGCTAGCTCTGTTCTTGCCATAATATTAACCCCTTGAAAGTGATGTATTTATATTATTCTGTCGTCTTACAACTGACTGCAACCTCTAGCATATTGATCTGGTTTTGGATAGGTTTATACAATAGTAAGGGAGAATTTAAGACTGCATGTTCATAGCCACTAATATAACAACTATTTTGACAATGTTCACTCAACATCAGTTGTATCAAGAGGAATTGTGTGTTGATTTGCATGTAATACAGTCTCAAAAAATACTGCTTCCTGGCATGAAATGAGTGAATCACCATCTTAGTGAGATTTTAATTGAAATTATTTAAAATTTACAAATGTGACTGTGGCTTTATACAGTATATACAACTGAGTATGTACACTCAACAAAAATATAAACGCAACACTTTTGGTTTTGCTCCCATTTTGTATGAGATGAACTCAAAGATCTAAAACTTTTTCCACATACACAATATCACCATTTCCCTCAAATATTGTTGACAAACCAGTCTAAATCTGTGATAGTGAGCACTTCTCCTTTGCTGAGATAATCCATCCCACCTCACAGGTGTGCCATATCAAGATGCTGATTAGACACCATGATTAGTGCACAGGTGTGCCTTAGACTGCCCACAATAAAAGGCCACTCTGAAAGGTGCAGTTTTATCACAGCACAATGCCACAGATGTTGCAAGATTTGAGGGAGCATGCAATTGGCATGCTGACAGCAGGAATGTCAACCAGAGCTGTTGCTCGTGTATTGAATGTTCATTTCTCTACCATAAGCCGTCTCCAAAGGCGTTTCAGAGAATTTGGCAGTACATCCAACCAGCCTCACAACCGCAGACCACGTGTAACCACACCAGCCCAGGACCTCCACATCCAGCATGTTCACCTCCAAGATCGTCTGATACCAGCCACTCAGACAGCTGCTGAAACAATCGGTTTGCATAACCAAAGAATTTCTGCACAAACTGTCAGAAACCGTCTCAGGGAAGCTCATCTGCATGCTCGTCGTCCTCATCGGGGTCTCGACCTGACTCCAGTTCGTCGTCGTAACCGACTTGAGTGGGAAAATGCTCACATTCGCTGGCGTTTGGCACGTTGGAGAGGTGTTCTCTTCATGGATGAATCCCGGTTCACACTGTTCAGGGCAGATGGCAGACAGCATGTGTGGCGTCGTGTGGGTGAGCGGTTTTCTGATGTCAGTGTTGTGGATCGAGTGGCCCATGGTGGCGGTGGGGTTATGGTATGGGCAGGCGTCTGTTATGGACGAAGAACACAGGTGCATTTTATTGATGGCATTTTGAATGCACAGAGATACCGTGACGAGATCCTGAGGCCCATTGTTGTGCCATACATCCAAGAACATCACCTCATGTTGCAGCAGGATAATGCACGGCCCCATGTTGCAAGGATCTGTGCACAATTCTTGGAAGCTGAAAATGTCCCAGTTCTTGCATGGCTGACATACTCACCGGACATGTCACCCATTGAGCATGTTTGGGATGCTCTGGACCGGCGTATACGACAGCGTGTACCAGTTCCTGCCAATATCCAGCAACTTCGCACAGCCATTGAAGAGGAGTGGACCAACATTCCACAGGCCACAATTGACAACCTGATCAACTCTATGCGAAGGAGATGTGTTGCACTGCATGAGGCAAATGGTGGTCACACCAGATACTGACTTGTATCCCCCCCCCAAATAAAACAAAACTGCACCTTTCAGAGTGGCCTTTTATTGTGGACAGTCTAAGGCACACCTGTGCACTAATCATGGTGTCTAATCAGCATCTTGATATGGCACACCTGTGAGGTGGGATGGATTATCTCAGCAAAGGAGAAGTGCTCACTATCACAGATTTAGACTGGTTTGTGAACAATATTTGAGGGAAATGGTGATATTGTATATGTGGAAAAAGTTTTAGATCTTTGAGTTCATCTCATACAAAATGGGAGCAAAACCAAAAGTGTTGCATTTATATTTTTGTTGAGTGTACAAGTTGCAGAGCAAAATAACAATAATTGCCTTAAAGTGTACATAAACCAAATGCAAACGTTAATGCCAGTCGTGCTAAAAATACCAGCCTATGCTTTGATGTCTACTAGGTGCTCTATTAATGGTTACCCCTAAAGAACAAAATGTTCTTGGTTTTTTATTGCTCATCCTAGTTGAAAAAATTTCACGTGATTAAGTTGTTTACTTGGCGCATATCCTCTTTGTTTCATATCCAGGGACTAGAATAGACTGGACTGACACCAGGCAGTAGTCTGTGGTAAGAATAGTTGCAGCTTAGCAGTAAGAAGTGCAGCACCCTCCCTGGTCTTGACCCAGTTACCAAATCTTTACATTCAGCAGGTGCAAGTGAAGTATTCTTGCAAAAGTAACATTACAAAGCCCAGCTCAAAAGGAATACTTTATGGAAACGTCTTATCGTAACTGAAAATTACACATATTATACTTTTTTTTAAGGGAAGTACCCTATAAAGGGTGAGGCACCCCGGGGAATCTTTGGCCCCAGGGTATCCTGAGATGTCTGTCGATTTGGACCCCCCCCCCCCCCCAAAAAAAAACATAAATAAATAAACACATCTATCTGTCTATCTATACATTTATTGTTATTTAAATTAATTAAGATCCTATTGACTTACTTACAGTTTGTACATGTTTAATAAAGCCCCTCAATCAATCAATCAATCATAAACAATATTTAGATTTGAGTTTTTGACAAGAGCATAAGTTAGCTTTGAGTTAGCGGAGGTTACCATGTACGCTGACGTCCGCGAAATGTCATTTAAATTACTGTAGAGATGTTATCAGGTTACAAAAAACAATGTTTTCAGTTTTAGAAGTGTTTATTTCTCACTAGCTTTTACATAATATATGAAAAAGAGGTTATGTTTACACACAAACAAAATGGAGTTTGCAGCTACCTACCAGCCTGTGACGTCATCACGCTAACGTCTGCTAAATGTCTTGTAAATCAATTCAGAGGTGTTATTAGGTTCCAAAAACAGGGTTTTCAATTTTAGAAGTGTTTATTTTTTTCGCTAGCGTTTACAAAATATATGAGAAACATGTTATATAAACACATAAATGAATCTGTCTGTCTAATATGTTTCAGTATCTGTCTGGTACTTTTCAATTTTCAATTTGTTCTGCAGTCGGATTCTCTCTAATGCAGTAATTCTCAAAGTGTGGGGGACAGCCCCTTGGTGGGCCGTGATGGTACTGTAGGTGGGCCATGAGAAACCATTAAAGATAAATTTTACAGTAATGTCTTTGAATTTCAGTTTTCTAATAAAGTTTAAAATTACATAAAACTATTTGATTAGTTTTAAAATTTGATCTGAAGTAATAAAACAAACCCATGGGATTTTAATTGTGCTATTCTTCATTTGACTGACCTAGTTTAACATAACAGATATATGGAAATATCTCAGGTGTCAGTCAAAATATGATTAATGGGTTGGGAGGGCCCCAGATGGTTTTTGCATTTCAAACTAGGTGCCGCCATTCTTAAATTTGGGATTGGCTGCTCTAATGTAAAACCCTTTGAACTGCTATCACTTTATGAATTGTGATGTACAAATAATGATGATGATTACTATAATGATTATTATTAATATTACACAACAGCTCTGTGCACACTGTATCCCATCAGCTCTTGGAAGTTAAGCAGTGTAGGTCCTGATTACCTGGCTGAGAGAGTGCTGAGGCAAACCTGGACTTGTGTACATTTCTCCATGTAGAATTGGAAGGCTACCCAGAGTAAAAATTTGCCAAATCCCAATGCGAATCACTATCAGATCTGCTGCAGCAACTGGGGGCAGCCAATAGGAGAAAATAAAAATCATAATTAGGCCCTGAGCCCCGTTGATGCTGGTACCTATCCCTGGATACCATAGTGTGAAGCAAATGAATGCCTATGCCTCTCCCTCGATGGGATGCCAGTCCATCACAGTTTAATTCTCCTGGTACCTACATACAGCTGGTGGTCTGCATATTGGTAGCTCAACTTCTTCTTGCACTGAGCAACCTGCATGGCACATTAATGTTATTACTATTCACTCACTCATCTTACACCAATTAAGGGTCACAGGGGGACTATCACAGTGTAACGGAGGCCAGCAGGTGTCGCTGTGCAGATGTAGTTAGTAAATCTCACTCCCAACAGCTCAAAAGGATTCTCTGGTCACAAGGTCAGAGCCCTGGGTTTTAGCCTTCTGGTTAGAGAGTCCGACTCCCATGCTGGAGATCGTGAGTTCCCGTCCCGAGGGGAGCGAATGGGTGGAGTCATAACACAACGCAGAGTGCAACTGCTACACCAGCAATTGTAGGGCGTGAGGTGTGAGTATGCCAGTCTGTCATAGGGACACATGTAGCCAAACAAACACATTCACAACGGCATGCACACCTGCGGACAATTTCAAGTTTCCAATCCACCTAACCTGCATGTCTTTGGATGGGATGGCGTTCTAGTGCTGCCGGGCCGCTCCCCTGTTGGTTCGTTGTGCTGCCCCGGTGGCTCTACTGGCCCCTGTGCCCTTCCGCTGCCCTTTTTCTCCTGGTTTCTCCTGGGGCCCTGCGTCCTGGACCCATTTCCGTTGTTGCTTGCGGTCGGCCGTATGGCTTCTGATGTGCCGGAGTGGTCCATGTCATATGGTAAGGTTCTGTACTCTTGTCTTGGCCCAACACACCAGCCACAGTAGTGATCGGATATTTAGCTGTGATCTGGGTGTCTGTGTGTGGGTGGTTGCGTGTTTGTGGCCGACTCCACAATTTGGTTTTGGATCAAGACTCTGGTGTCCTAGATTAGGGTATGGATGCTCACTAATTAGACAACAGACTGTTGCAGTCACTGTTTGTTCATGTATGGTTGTTTGTCCTGGTATGTTGTATGGTTGGGGCTCCGTCTCCTCGATGTCTCACTTCAGTTACTGCCTTCACCACTTGTGTTTCGTTCTTATCCGTCTTTGTGTTGTTTTGGTGGTCGGCCCTTCCTGATAGAAGTTGTCAGTTGGCTGTGAGTAGGATGCTGGTTGGTTGTTGTAGGTTGATCGGGAAGGGCGGATGTTGGTCTCACACACACCACATTCACTTGCGCACTACATACCTTCTGTCTTGCAAGAATAAATTGCATATATGCGTATTAATGTTCATAAATGGTTCTGCCAGTGTGGCATTTACCATTACTATACATGCAGACAGGGGGGAAAATAATAATAATAATGATAATAATAATAATAATGTCTGTACCAGGTCCAGACTCGACTGGACACATTCTTGCTGGCAGCAGTTAAAATTCCTGTTAAGTGGATACAGCAAAACACGTTGACTTGCAAAGCCATTAAGCCTGCAGCTCCGCTTTCCAGCGTAATAAGGTGATTGATTCATGGCTCTAGTTTATTGTAGACATACTGCATGTTTTTGTTAGCTGAGACGTCTGGGCAGCGTTTCAGTGTTGGCTACCCAGGTGTTCGGTGTATTTGCTTCGCTGCTGCCATCTTTGCCTCCTGTTGCACTTTGCACCAGGGTATTTTTTTCCTCCCCATGGAGACCAGTGAGAAAGTGTTTGTTCCTGTGCTGCTGACTGGCGTTCCCGTGGCGACCAATTGGGATGTGTAGCTTGGTGGCAGGAGTGGGTAAAAATAGAAAGCAATCAAGGCAGCAGGGCGTGAAGCAGATTCATACGACTCCCAGCAGCGTTTTCTCTGCATTTATCACTCTTGCCTCTCTCCTTCCACTCTCGCTCTCTTTCATTTTGCCTCACACCGACAGGATTAGAGGTCTGTGCCTCACAATTTCAGAAAAGTCAAAAATAACTGCATCTGGCCCACTCTGTTGTGCCTCATCGCTGCTCACGCCGCGCTGCCCTGCAGCGCTCCAACATCATAACCCTACTTCCTGTATTGTTGTACACGTTGCAAACGGCCTTTCTAAATTATTGATCTGAACTGAATAATTGATAGCTATTGTGTAAGGGAAGGTTTGCATGACATCTGTGCAGCTTTGTGCTTTGGCTTCCAGTGTGCAGACCGTGTTATCTGTTGTGGTTGTTCATTAGAGTGTGTAAGATTTCTTGTGGGACTCTGTGGCCGCAGGGTTTCTGGGAAGTCCATGTGAGACAGCAGAGAGAGAGCATGAGTCACTTTCAGTATAAGTAGATAAGATAGTTCAACAGTCAGACTAGTATGCTTGATTGCACTTGCAGTCCACATTATTTTGAGTTAAATCTTTAGTGGGATTTTCCCACTATTTTTCATACAGTGAAAATGCTAACTGTTACTTTAACTGGTGTGCTTAAATTACAAAACCCGCATTCAAGAGTCAAGATTCACAATTTGTGATGTTTTTATTGTCATCCTAGGACATGTCAAGAATGTACAGGTTCTTAGGTATAGAGGACCCATAGTAATGAAAGTATACTGTAAAAAACAAGCTATAACACAATGCTAAAGTACCCTCGGCCATATGAGCATCGTCTTTATAATTTAAAGTTGTTTAATTGGTATCCCAGTGCAAAGTCTATCTATCTATCTATCTATACAATTATACATTTATTGTTATTTACATTAACTAAGATCCTATTGTCTTACTTACAGTTTGTACATGTTCAATAAAGCCCCTCAATCAATCAATCAATTATAAACAATATTATGTTTGAGTTTTTGACAAGAGCAGAAGTTAGCTTTGAGTTAGCGGAGGTTAGAGTATACGCTGACGTCCGCGAAATGTCATTTAAATTACTGTGGAGGTGTTACAAAAACAATGTTTTCAGTTTTAGAAGTGTTTATTTCTCTCTAGCTTTTACATAATATATGAAAAAGAGGTTATATTTACACACAAACAAAATGGAGTTTGCAGCTACCTACCAGCCTGTGTCACTACGCTAATGTCTGCTAAATGTCTTGTAAATCAATTCAGAGGTGTTATTAGGTTCCAAAAACAGGGTCTCCGGTTTTAGAAGTGTTTATTTTTCACTAGCTTTTACAAAATATATGAGAAACATGTTATATAAACACATAAATGAAGCGCTTTTAGAGCGACCTACCACCAGTGTCACGGTGCCACTCTACTCTGATTAGCTGCCACCTCCGCCACTCAAAAAAAACAAACAAAAAAACAAAAAACAAAACAGAAACAGAATGTGACATTTTAACCTCTTAAAATAGGTCAAGGTTAGCCATCTTTGAACTTGTCCAAGGTCTCTGTCCCGAGAATGTTCCCTGTGAATTTGAAGACTCTGGCACTAATAGGACTGAACTTATGCTGAGCACAGACAGAAGGACGGGCAGGCGGATGGGCGGACGGACAGATGCAAAGTCTTCACAATACTCGATGGCCATATTTGATGGCCTTGGGTAAAAATGAAAAAGCATTAAAAATAGTAAATACATTGTACTTGATACGCATCTTAACACAACTGTAGTTGGATTATCATTGTGGGACGGTGCTTCACATGGGATTTATTCATACCAGAGGTGGATTATGTTTTTGTCATCTGATCGATGTTGCCAGCACGCAGCGCAGCCGGGTGAAAGGGACTTGACCAGCTGTCTGCGCTGCACTGTGGAACGTGATGTACAACTAGGTGAGTTACATGTTTATTTATGTTGGGGTCCAGCAGAGGTGGACAAACGTGGCACAGCATGTCGGCAGGCTTTGCTGTGACCGATCGAGCTCAGAGCTCAATCAACCATTAGATCGTTTCAGATGCTGTTTTGATGCCGTCAGATTATGTAAATTGTGGTCAGATGGTCCTCAGATTACACATGGGTCGCTGGCGGATAGATGTCCCATCTCAATGGCGCGAGTTTTGAACATGTGCGTCACACTCCGGCGCCGGCCGATTTTGACCAACTGTGTCGACTTACGCAGATGGCTTTCAGAACGTTTTGGAACTGAAATCCAACAGTTTTCGGATGTGCGTTGATTCATAATTCCGATGCCACTCTTCGTGATTCCGGCTATGTGTGACAGGGTATAAGCGTCTGTAATCTTTCATCACTATTTGTTTTTAGTTTTAGAGAACAGAGCACAGGTGGTCTGGAACGCTGGGCCTTCTGGTTTTTTGGGGGAAAGCATACTAACCACTTGTGTCGCCTGTACAGTCTGGTTGCCCCTTAAGAATAATCCACAATAAATATCCAAATTTAAAGGAAAATTTTAAAAAAGTATAATCTGTGGATCTGCTTATGAGTCTAATGATCACAGGTTTTTTTGTTTAACGTTTTATCCTACTTTCATTTTAGTGTGGTTTTTAAAGCATATAACAAAAGTAAGACACAACAGGTCAATGACTGTATTCCAGGATTTTTCGATTTGATCAAACTTGGCTTTATTTTTGTATCATTACAAGCAGTTTGCAAAGACGTCAGTTATTATTTTTAAATGCAGAGCAGGATGCTCTGGAAAAGGCTGTACATGATCAGAAAATCTACTAGATGCTGAATTAAAAAAAAAAAAGGAGAACCAAATTTTGACAAATGTGTTTAAGTTTAGAAGCAACTGAAAGAAATAAAAAAGTGACATCAGAGTTTCATTCACAGGGTTGCATTTAAGTGTGGATGGGTTCCGGGCAGCCTGTGTGTGAGCATGTGTTCTGATTGTGTATTTCTGTTTTGCATTAGTTGAAGCGGGCGTGGGGAGAGCTTGAAACATCTGCCATGTTTTTGTGTTAGTTTAACTGCTGCTACTGTATCAGACTGTGGTCACCAGGCGGCAGGTAGCGGACTATTTCACTTAGAGTCTGCATGTTGCTCAAACTAATTTAGTCCAGATGAGGTGGAAATGGGTCCAGTCCTGACTCATTTCATTTATCTGAAACCTGCTCTGAGTTGCACTAAAAGTGGAAGAGTTACACATCGAATTGTGATGACATTGATTATTGTTAACTGATTTCTAGTCTTTGTCTCCATGTTTTACTCAGACTTCATGCTGTTTCAGGTTTAGTTTTATTACATTGTATAAATACAGTGGTGGCTACGTACGGTATGGAAAATAATTTGAAGCTGTACGGTCTTTCAAATTTCACAAAACTAGACGTATTTACTTCTTGCTAACTTTTACAAAATATATGAGAAACAGATTTTTCTTTACGTAAGTAAGCTGTTTTGGAGCATTTTCCACCATCTATTTTCTTTGAGCAAGCAGCCAGCTGACATCACGCCACCTTTCTTGACTCGCATTGGCAGTCGCAGTGTCCTTCCCAGCATTCCTTGTGCAGATCGGGGGAAGCACCCATGTGATCAAACGTCACTATTAAATGTAGGTCATGTTGTCTGATTATTTGAATTTCTCCCCTTCAGGGGGAGAAATTCTAAATTGTTACCAGACAGCACAAATTTTGATCATATTTACAATATCATATTCAATCCCTTATTTAATTGCCAAGGACTAAAATTATAGTGGTGCCCAAGAAAATTATTTTTATGACTTAAACCTTTAAAAACCCAGTGGCACTATACCTTTAAGCTTCTTAATGCATTTCCTCTGGCTTGACTTCCTTCTCTTCTGTCTCCATGAGGTGATGCTTGTTGCCTTCACCTTATGTGTAAATTTTCATTTACAGGTTTGTGTTTAAGCTCCAACAAGAACAAGCATGTATGATTTTAGGGTTGACAAATGTTTTGACCATTAAACTTCAAGTTTAAAATTTTAGCTGACTAAAATTTCACAGAACTAAATATAGTGGAAGCTATATTTAGCATGCACATGCTTTTCCAAGTTATCTGAAAAGCTAATCTGCTCATGAAGAAATTAACTTTGTTAATTAGCTGTTAATTGAGCTGAACTGTGGCCACCACTGTGTAAATACAACAGTTTGATTTGAATAATTTATTAATCATGATATGAATTTTTTATCATCTAAAAGGTGAAAAGAAAGGTACAGAAAAAAATGTTTTTTTTTTCCCATTTCTTAGTCTCTGAGCCCAACTTGAAGGTACGATCCAGACTGAAACAGAAGGTGGCAGAGAGGAGGAGCAGCCCGATGCTGAAGAGGAGAGATGGAAACATTGTGACGCCTTACAAGAAGCGGGCCCTGGAACTGATGGGTATGTAATCTGGCCAGCCTGTTATGATTGACAGTCTGTGTCTCACAAACACTGTGGGCTGATGGTACATGTGGCGCAGATTGTTTATATGTGAAAATGTTCCCTCAAAAAATAGTGTATATGTTTGTTATTTTTGTGGTGATATATGCTAATCAGTCACACTTTGCAACAGCGTATCCATCACGATATTACACTTTTATGGCAGGAACATTAAGGTGTTATGTAAAAGTTTCAGGCACTCTAGAATTTAGATGAAAATGCAGGGTATTATGTTGTTTTCCTTCAATGGTCGGAATTGGAGATTTTTCTTTTGTTTTGGTAAAGAAACTAAATGTGAATTGGTGGCCTACAGATTAGAGAAGTAGTCTTGTGAGCCGGTGGTTGTACGTTTGTTCATTGGACAGATAAAAAAAAGAAGTATTTGTATTGTCTCACCACGAATGTGCCATCGAGCATCATGAATTAATCCTCAACTTGTTCCCGGTGTGCAGAGTGGCACAGATTCTAACATCAGTGTGTGAGGGTGTGTGAATAATGATAATAATAATAATAAATAATGCATTTTAATTATAGGCGCCTTTCAAAATATGCAAGAACACCATTACAATGCAGCAATAAGCAAATTAAAAACATAATAATATATAATTTAGAAGTAAAAAATTTAAAAGGAGGGCATTTAACAGTTAAAAAGAAATGATGTAACAATTTAAAAACAGAATGTGGAAAGGTAGAGCTGGGCATTGTCCGCATAGCAGTGAAATTGAATGTTTTGTTTCTGGAAAGTATGACCGAGGGGGAGAATATAGGTAATGAAAAGGATGGGACCAAAGGCAGAGCCTTGGGGAACACCGGAAGAGAGGGGAGATGGCTGGAATGAATGAATGAATATCACTCTTCATTATACTTGCCTTTTTACAACTCATTAATGTACATCTCCATTTTGAAAATAAACAAAAACCTTGATTTCTTTGTAGGCAGATTCCCCAGTATAGTCATCTTATTTGTCAACCATAAAACAGATACAGTTGAGGCTCGACTCTCCCATTGCTTTCTAGCAAACTGTAGCTGAGATTTGACATCTTTGAAAATCTATCTCTGTTCCACTCCACCATGATATTGTATAACATGTGATGCAACAGACAAAAAGCTATAACTCCTTCAGTGTTGTCATGGGTGTTTTGGTGGCTTTCCTCACTAGTCTCCTTACACGGTCTGCACGGTCACTCCATTTTTGAAAGCTGCCCACTCTGCACAGATTTACCATACAGTACTGCACTGTTTGCATTTCTTAATGATTGATGTAAATGAAATCAAAGACATATTTGGTGACTTGGAAATGTTCATGTATTCATTCCCTGATGTGTCTTTAAAAAGAAAGAAAGAAAGAAAAAGTAATCTGTAAAAGTGAGTGTTTATATTAAAGGGTATTTTGGCTTTGATATTTTTAGACAGTTGCTGATGCTTTCTTGATTTAAAAAAAAAAAATGACTGTAAAGATCAGATTTCTGCAATAATGCAGCTGAAAGTTGCCATGACTGTGTACAGTACATGTGGTGCATGTAGCATGTGAAAATCGATACTCTGTCTAACTGCCTGATGTTTCATAGACTCAACACCCACTAAAAGTGCTCCTGGCTCAGGCCCCAGCTCACCCATTGGGGCCTCCAGTGCCTTAGGGGCAGAAAACGGACCCTCCTCTCTACCTACGACCACAAAAACAGAGGTATGTTAAAAAAAAAATATATATATATATAAGTCAGCTCATTACTGATGCTGCATGCCGTTAGTTTTTTGTCAGGGTGCAAAAAGCATTTGTTCTTACAGCTATAAAAACAGCCAGTTGTCCTCTGTGTGTTACACTCCAGTGAAAATATCTCCCCACGCTGAAATTAAAGAAGCACGGCGTGACCTGCGCGCTCGTGCAACGACGTCACAATGTGCAGAAAGATAAATGTACTTCATCAACATTAAAATGTTGATACAACAGAGTAGAAAAAAAAGACAAAAAACTGAAAAAGCTGCCCTTTTAAATCTGTGAGGGTTTTTTTTTCCAGATGTGGTGTAAACTTTTCTGTTGCACCCCCCCACCCCACCCCCCCTTGGGGTTAAAGGGGGGAATCTTTATTTTGGCTGTGGGCTTGCTGTTGGCTTGTCATTGTGTTAGTGTCGTTAGCCTGGCCGCACGCCTGTGCTGAGTTGTTCTGAGGCGTTTCCCAACAGATTCATGGCCGAGTGAGCGAACACAGGTCCCAGCGGACCGAGCTCACAAAACCGTCTATTATGGAGGGTGGCAGATATGACACATCTCTGAACAATCTTGACAGAGCAGCTGTGTTTTCCTTAACCACCGCTGTTTATTCTCCCCGGGACCTCCGGTGACACGGAGGAGGGAGAGATGGCCTGACATCAGGCTGAAGGTCGCGGCGCAGGGAGACCAACAAACTGTGGAGTTTAATTGATATCCCAGGCACTGGTAGCCAAAAGACACCCACATGCTAGCAACATAAACACGGCGGATTGCTATTGTATCGGTCTCATGAAAGTCATCGGTGGACCGCGGTGCTGCCCGTAAACCTTGTGCCTCTTGCAAACGCAAGGCGTGTTTGTGCATCGTTACATTAGGTATCCTTTTTCAGAGGGAACGGGTCCCTCGGGTCAAATATGGGGCGGATATCCACACACAGGTCACTGAGTACTGGTAGGGGTTGGAAGGATAAACACGATCGTTCCAAAACCACATGCTGGTCCGCCGCTCTGCAGGGTGCAGGAAGTATGCCCCAGTGCTGATGTTCTCTTGGAGAGTCGCCTCAGGGTGGGGAGCAGGGAGTAGGAAAACGGCCGAAAAAGTGAGGGAGGAGCTTGCAGTTTTTAAAAAAACAGAGGTCTAGGTTATTTTTTGATGCCTTCAAATCTTCCCCAAATTATAGTCTGTATGTATACCTACCTACCTACAACAGGTTGGGGCATGTGTCATTTCTTATGCTGTCTTATCACTGCATCTAACTTTAAGGCGTTTATGGTATTTAAAGTTAATTTCTTATATTAAAGATGCCATACACAATAATAACTATTTTTGCTGCAACTGTATTAGTTTTTTCACACAATAAATAACAACAAATAAGCAGAGAAGCATCTCCCTGCAGCCAGTGTCGCAGACCAAACGGTCCCCCCTAAAAAATCGATGCGTCCTGCCTTCACTGCACATGCGTCATCAGCTGCGGTTCACCAATTATCACCTCGTTTCTGCTCAAAACTGCACTCCAGTCATCATCTATCTCAGCGACAGATATGTATAGCTTTTCTACAACAATCATTTCCACATAAATTCAGCATTATTTCATTGTAAAAGACAGAGGAAGCGATCAGAGCGCCGCAGCTACACAAGATGCTAGCTGCTGCGTTCACTGCACCTCCGTCACAGATTATCGCCTCATTTCTGCTTAAAACTGCCTTGTTTCTGCTTAAAACTGACTTTAGGATGATTTAAGAGGTTTTACCTTGTCATCTGATGGTTTGGGGAGGATCTGATGGAGTGGTTAAGTGTTGGGCGTCAGACCAGAGGATCCTCGGTTCAGATCCCAGTCTGTCCGGAAAATCACTAAGGACCCTTGGGCAAGGTCCTTAATCCCCAAGTTGCTCCCAGTGTGTAGTGAGCACCTTGCATGGCAGCACCCTGGCATTGCCGTGCGAGTGTCTTTGTGTGAATGGATGAATGTGAGGCATAATTGTAAAGCGCTTTGAGCATCTGATGCAGATGGAAAAGCGCTATATATATGCAGTTCATTTACCATTTAATAATCCCATTAATCCATTTGATCACTTTGGGTGAAGAGAGTCCATCTCAGAAGAGCTGCTGTGGTCCCAAATGACGCATGCGCAGTGGAGGCAGGACGGACCAATTTTTAGGGGGGACGGTTTGGTCTGCAACACCGGCATTGGACATCAAACATCCAACTTGGATCCTACATCCATGTGTTGGAATCAGTTATATCAGAAGCCACACCTATGTCCAATAAGTCGAACTGCGTTCAGAACACTCCGACATTCGGAAAGACCCGATATTAAAACTACTACTTCTGGATTCACTGATGAGATTACCTCAGTAATTTGAGTCATCAACTACTTACCCTATACCACAGTAGAGCTACGTAGATTAGCATTATCTGTTGGGCCAAATTAAATTGTCAAAGACATGTTTGCTGATGTGTGGTGCTGGTAACGTAACGAGAATGTGAGTATATTACACACAGCAACAATGTCTTGTTAAAAATTCATTTATAAGTGCATTTTTAACATTACGTTTCAGCAGTAGCAAAGGGGCTGCCATGGCTGTAACGTTAATTCGGATACCTCAGGTTGCTCAATTTCGTCATGAGGTTCTGAGTGAAAATTCTGGCCCTTTAGGGCATTTTTCCCCCAGCTAGAGGTTGGAATCTCTGAACTTCAAAAGGTTCTGAGCGCAGCATTACTTCTCCCACTAACCTTGAAGCAAGAAGAAGGGTCAGTAGAACAGATTAGAGGCTAATCTGAGTTCTCTCCAATCTAAAACAGCGTCTGTTAGCTGCAACTCAGCGTTTCTCTCCCTGCTAAAACAGTGTCTGTTAGCACCAACTTAGAGGTTCGCTCCCTATTAAAACAGAATCTGTTAGCCACGACTCAGCGTTTCTCTCGCCGATAAACCAGGGTTTGTTAGCTGCAGCTCAGTATTTTTTCCTTGCTAAAACAGCGTCTGTTAGCACCAACTCAGAGGTTCTCTCCCCATTAAACCAGAATCTGTTAGCCACAACTCAGTGTTTCTCTCGCCGATAAACCAGGGTTTGTTAGCTGCAGCTCAGCGTTTCTCTCCCTGCGAAAACAGCATCTGCTAGCCACAGCTTGGAGTTTCTCTTGCCGATAAACCAGTGTTTGTTAGCTGCAGCTCAGCGTTTCTCTCCCTGCTAATACAGTGTCTGTTAGCACCAACTCAGAGGTTCTCTCCCCATTAAACCAGAATGTTAGCCACAACTCAGTGTTTCTCTCGCCGATAAACCAGGGTTTGTTAGCTGCAGCTCAGTGTTTCTCTCCCTGCTAATACAGCATCTGTTAGCACCAACTCAGAGGTTCTCTCCCCATTATAACAGAATCTGCTAGCCACAGCTCGGAGTTTCTCTTGCCAATAAACCAGGGTTTGTTAGCTGCAGCTCAGCATTTCTCTCCCTGCTAAAACAACGTCTGTTAACACCAATTTAGAGGTTCTCTTCCCGATAAAACACCGTATGTTAGTGGCAGCTCCGATTCTTTGATCCCCCTAAAACAGCCGCTGCTAGCGGCAGCCCAGAGTTAAAAGTGCACATTACACTGCATATTTTTTATTATTTAGCCTCTGTTTCCCGCCACTCCTGCACATCATCTATGTGAAACACCTCTCCATTTTTAGGTCACAGTGCATTAACAGTTATGCCTCTGCTCTTCTGCTCTTCTTATCTTTTGAAACTGTCCATACACGGATTTCTAAATCTTTCACCTCCTCCTAAATCTCTCTCTCTTCTGCTCCGTGTCTGTGTTATAGAGATGGCCTTCGCAGCCCAGACTGTTCGGATCCGAGGCCTCCGTGTCCATGCTGAGCTTATACACCTCCCCCTCCTTACCCAACATCTCCCTCAGTCTCTCAGCTGCAACCTCACCCATTAGTGTGAGTACGATTTCTTTCCCCCAAACTTGTACTTTCAGCAAAATCAAAGCTTTCTGAGGACTCAGCTGAGTGACGTCAACTTTCCAGTGTGCTGTCAGTGACTGCCTGCTATCTGTGCATGACCACAGGCCGCTGACCTGTGACCTCTAATGATTTTATCACTCCTTAGATAAATATCGTTCTGTAGTGTCTTGTGTCAGATGTGCTCTTATCTTCCTCTATTACCTCATTTATCACAGGTTTTTTTTTTTTAATAGTCCAAGTGCAGCTCCTGATAGCACAGCATGTAATATATCATCTCTTAGCTCGCTGGCAGATTCCGCAGCTGCATTCCACAATTCATCAGCTGCAGTCATGTCTAATCCTTAAGAGTGTTTGATTTGTCCAGGGCACAATTTGCAAATAAAGAAAATATACTGACTGACAAAGCGAGTTAATATCATTTAATAATAGTGCTGTGACAAACGCTGTGACCGTGTTGCAGGGAGCAGCATGTGCACTGTGAAACTGGGTTTAATTCATGGTCTTCCCTCAGGCTGCCATGGGGTTAAAGGACAGATCAGCAGAAATAAAGCACGGTCTGGCCGCGTACCTCCTGGGTCCTGTGCCGCTTCCAACAGGCCTGGAGTCAAAGGTGAGCCCCAGTCATCAGGCTCTCCTCCAGCACCTTCTCCAGAAGGAGCAGATGAGGCAGCAGAAGATCCTCTCTGGTGAGTCTACCTCACCCGATGACGATTGTTGAATTTGATTGATTGATTCATTTAAGGGTTGTAAACAGAGCTATATCACTCTTTTTAATTAGGCCAAAGCTCCGCTGCTTCGCACCCACAGTCCCCTCTGGCGATGAAAGACCGCCCATCCAGTGGACGGCCTAAACTCCCAAAACACCGACCCTTGAATAGGACCCAGTCTGCACCACTGCCTCAAAACACGCTGGCACAACTGGTCATCCAACAGCAGCACCAGCACTTCCTGGAGAGACAAAAGCAGTATCAGCAGCAGGTCCATATAAATAAGGTATTGTCCTGCTAAATTCAAATCCATAGATGGCATATATACTGGACACACCCTCCATGACATCACACACAGGGCTTTTGAAGAGTTCTAAATGTTGCCATGTTGGCAGTGTCTCATGCTGCCTAACTCCCAGTCTATCTATAAATAGGAAAAGAGATGGAGTGTGCCAAGACCAACATGGCCTGGGAAAGACCGACAATGTCTGAACACGTCCCCATCTCAACACTTGCTAAAGCCAACAGGCTAACCTTGGTTTTCGTGTTTGATTGAGGCATATTTTTGTGAACTGGGTGTTGGTTTTTATAGCGGGTGGCTTGAGTGTGGTATTAATGTTTATGACTGGCATATTGCTTTTGGAACCATGACAACATCACAGAGTTAACACTGGCAAAAGATTGATATCCAATAATGGGTACTAACCGTGCTAACATACCAATTAAATCACACTGAAATATCACTCAGTGGAAATACTAGAGTACTAACATCTTTGATGGTCTATTTATACAGTTAACCACACAGTCCACAGCAACTATCCATCACTGCTAGTCGCCTGTCCTAGCACGCTCTTCGCTCACATCACTGGGACACAGCTGTCACTCCCAGTTATTCATAACTTTTATGTTTTAAATAGCTTACACTAATGAGTTATCGCCCCCTGCAGTTGTTGGGAAAGGGGAAATTAGCTATAGAGCCAAGACATTTTTTTTTTTGGCACCATGCTGTAAACATGTTTATTTCTGCTGTCAAGTTGTGAATTTTAACATGGGTGTCTACGGGGATTGACTCGTCTCAAACGGCCATTCAGGGAATGGCAAGATTTGGCACTTCTGCATTGGCTTCATTTTTCAGTATCGGATGTTGGGATTTGTTCAGATCACAACAGATGATATAGTGCTCTTTGCAGCATTATACACGGCTCCCTTTTTTTTGCAGGGAGTCTTATTTTATTATTTCAAACCCACAAATGCAGATCTATTTTTAGCACAGTATAAAAACATCTGTTGTAGCATTCCCGGGCTCTTGCCTGTTCTTCCCTGGATTCCTCGTGTTATTTCTGTCAAGTAAAGAGCGTCTGCCTGCCCGACTTCAAATGCAAAATAAATGCTTCCGCTGGAATAATTCTGTTATCGTAGGTTAAAGCATCAGCGCAGCTCTGGTGCTAACGCTGTGAAATTCAATTCAGCTAAGTTCAAATGAAGGCAAAAGTGTCCAGAATACATTTTGTTCCTCTGTGGCAATATTTATGTTTCTGTAAGCTGGCCGAGGTGACCTCGCCTTACACAGAGTGTAATTATTCTGGTGAGGGACGTGTGTGAGGTGGCAGACGCCGTGAAAGGCAGCTTTGTGAAAACTCACATACTGATGTGTCTCAACGCTGAGCCTTGAAAGAGCCATGGGAACCGTAGCGGAACTCTTAGCTAGGAGTCATAAAAAGCACAAAGCGCCACAGGCAGTTATTGGGCTGTGCCGTACAGATCTACAACTGGAACAGTTTCAGTTTCCTTTATTTAAAAAATCTCCTCTATTTAAAAAAAATTTAAATCAAGACTGAAGACCCACTTTTTTAGACTGTCTTATCATTAATTTAATTTGTTTTGTGTTTGCTTTGTAATTTCTTTTTATTCTACTGTGTTTTATCTTTTTATTGTGCTTTTCTTGCTTTTCATTTTGATTTTAAATTAATTTGTGTTGTTATGAATTGTGTGAAGCGCCTTGGGGCGACTTTGTTGTGAGTTGGCGCTATATAAATTGAAATTTGAAATTGAAAAAAAAAAAAAAAACCAACAGCTCAAAATTCTGCAGAAGCTGGCAATTTGATGAATTCATTTCCCGTATCAACTCTATAATATCACAAATCTACTTTGTGAAGTTTGACGTAGCTGTGAAAATAACAGCGGCGTCTTATGTGGGGAGGCATCGCTCAGGCCAATGAGATCGCCAGCCAAGCCTCTTTAAGTGGGGGTTATAAATGGCCACTAATCAGGGATGAGCCCTCAGTGCTGAAAGAGACGCAGCTCCGAAACGTTGCCCCAATTAATAACCATGCAAAGGCTTTCCTACTGTTGTTTTTAAACACACTCAGCAGGGGCAGAAATGGAAATTTAGCAGAGCTTAGGAAAACCAGCGAACAGCCTTTGCGAACACCAGCCTAAAGAGGATAATTCCTATAGCTGAAGAGATATTTATATAAGACCTACTTACAGGAGTCTGTAATGTTATTTGTTACCAGCTGACAAGAGGAAGTGCAGTTCTTCCTGTTGGTGGAGGAAGGACACCGCGCACACACACACACACGCGCGCACATGCATTGGCCACTTTATTAGGTACAGCTTGCTAGTAGCAGGTTGGACTCCCTCTTGCCTTCAGAACTGCTTCAGTTCTTTGTGGCATAGAATCAACCAGATGTTGGAAACATTCCTCAGAGATGTTGGTCCATACTGACATAATAGCATCACACAGTCTGCCCGTTCTCCTTTGACATCAACAAGGCATTTTCATCCAGACTGGCTGTCTTCTCTTTTTCGGACCATTCTCTGTAAACCTTACAGATGGTAGATCAGCAGTTTCTGAAATACTCAGGCCAACAACTGTGTCACATTCAAAATCATTTAAATCCCCTTTCTTTCCCATTCTGATGCTCCGTTTGAACTTCAGCAACTCGTCTTCACCACATCTAGATGCCTAAATGCATTGAGTTGCTGCCATGTGATTGGCTGGTAAGCTATTTGTGTTAACATGGAATTGAACAGGTGTACCTAATAAAGTGGCCGGTGAGTGTACATACATAAATAGTTGTGGGTAATTTTAAATTTTATTACGAAATTGAAAATCAGAGGGGTTTTTTTCTGTTTAATCACCTCTCACGGTGCACGTGCAGTACCTTTGTGGCCCGCATGTGAGGAATCACTGGAATATTGTCAGTCCTGCTTTCAGAATTGAAATCTGTGAGGTTTATAATTTATGGAGCCCAAATATTTATGTGTGTGACATTTGTGCTGATAAGTCTGATTGTTTAAACAACAACAACAAAAAAAAACACTGTTGGCGACAGAATGTCATCATTAATTTGGAGCCAATGTGTTTTGCAGCTGTTGTCCAAGTCCATCGAGCAGTTACGTCAGCCGAGCGCACACCTGCAGGAATCTGAGGAAGAGCTGGAGGAGCAATACAGGGAGCAGGTGGAGAGCATGCAGGAGGACACACTGCCCCCCAGAGGAGTCATCAGGAAACACATGCTCAGCAGTAGCAGCAGCGGCGGATCTAACGGGAAGCTCCCCGAGGCTCACTGCGGGGTCATCAAGGTCAAGGAGGAGCCGGCTGATAGCGAGGATGAGGCTCTGGCCAATCAGAGCTTAGAGTCAGAGCAGAGTGCCTATCTTCACCAGGTCAAAGGACGACTGGTGATAAGAGCAATGATCTGAGAGGGGAAGAAGACGAGGTCTCACACACACTCTCGGCAACATTCGCAGATAAGCAAGTCTCTACAAACGTGCATCTACATCCTTGTAGTTTACACACACACAGAAATATATCCATGCACAGCGGGTACCGGCCGGCTCTGCTCGCGGCGTCACGTGACCGTGTTTCACTGCAGCCTCACTCGTTCCACACTCTTTTTGTGGTCTTTGTGCAGTGATCTCTGTAAAATATGTATGTTTCACTCCTCTGTATATAATATGAAGATAATTTAGACTTTCTTTTTAAAGAGCTGCTTTCATCATCTCAACTCTGCCCCACTGACAAAGCATTTTATGTACATATATGTGGATTTAACACAGAAAGGAAAAAAAAATATTTCTAGAAGGAACGTTGAACAGGTGTACAGCTTTGAAGAACCGACTTTTTGTCCTGTTGTGTACATTTTGCCATATGATATTTAAACTCTTCAACTTTATGAAGTCCTTACAGAGAGTATGCTGAAGACTTTAATATGCTCTGTCATGATGTTCCATGTTAAGTGGTCTCTGAACTGAAATATTTAACGGCCTTTCTGAGAGAGAATGTAAATTGTAGCTGAAGACGCTCCCCAGGGCTGACTTTTTGCACAAGGAGCGATCTTGCCATTGGAATAATGTTTACTGCGTGAATTGCAGTTTGGAGGATAAAGCACTAAATCTATGCTTGGATGTGCATGCACGTCTAAACACATCCACAAGTCTCCCACATGGATGCATGTGGATAGATGCATGTCCAGATTTCCCAGATAGACCCATCCCAGTTGGACGTGTATCTGAATTTCCTAGGAAGATGCATCCCAAATTAACCCATCCCAGTTGGACGTGTGTATAAATTTCCTAGGAAGATGCATCCCAAATAGACCCATCCCAGTTGTACATCCGTCTAAATTTCCTAGTAAGATGCATCCCAAATAGACCCATCCCAGTTGGACCTGTGTCTAAATTTCCTAGGAAGATGCACCCCAAATAGACCCATCCCAGTTGTACATCCATCAAAATTTCCTAGTAAGATGCTTCCCAAACAGACCCATTCCAGTTGGACCTGTGTCTAAATATCTTAGGAAGATGAATCACAAATAGACCCATCCCAGTTGTACATCCATCGAAATTTCCTAGTAAGATGCATCCCAAATAGACCCATCCCAGTTGGACGGGTGTCTAAGTTTCCTTGTAAGATGCATCCCAAAGAGATCTATCCCAGTTGGACGGGTGTCTAAGTTTCCTTGTAAGATGCATCCCAAATAGATCTATCCCAGTTGGACATGTGTCCAGTTTTCCCAGTAAGATACATCCCAAACGGACACATGCTTCCAGAAGTGTAGACCCATTAATGTAAACATAAATTTGTCTTTTGGCTAAGAAGAGTAATTACATGTAAGCGTGTATATAATATGTATGAAATACATGTATATGGTCAATATCTGGCAAGAATATGGATTAATCAAAAATATAAATTTCTTAGTTTTTAACGTAGATGATCTTTCACTAAAAACTTGAGAAGCTGTCATTCTCCAAAACAGTTAGATTTGAGGAAAAACTACCTTACATCCACCTTGACAGCAATGTGTAGAAATGTACTCCCTAACAAAATTGATGCCCCAATTTATGGTGAACATTAACCCATTTTGCCCCACTGGCAACAATTGTTGCCGAAGTACATTACTGTCATTTTCTACTCACAATAAAAAAAATATCAAAGGTACAAATTTGAATATTTGTGAAGAATAATTGCATGTGAGTAAGGCCAAAATCTGAAATTCCCAAAAATTGCATGCTGCAAAAAATTGTCATGATTTGCATTATCTGGATCTGGGGGGGGGGGGGGGATTAAAGTGTCCAGGTTAATGGGATCTGACTCATCTGAGTCAGAATATTTGGCACAGATATGTGTCATACTTGGACAAAACCACACAAAATGTTGATTTGGACAAATATTTCATATTTCAAAATGTAGTTTTGAAGCATATGCAACATTCAGTGAATGCCACTTTTCCAACAGATGTAGCAGCTCAAACTGACTTAGCTACTCAGCATTACTTGCTTTTGGTACCAGGTACGTCCTTTTCCACTGCTGATTGTAGTACCAATTGAAAACCAAAAAAGGTGGGTAGATTTGAGTTGAGCAAGTACCATGCAGTGGAAAAAAGCCAATGATGGAAGCGTACGTGGTATATTGGACAGGTCCTGAAGTTGGACCACCGCCCATTCTTAGTATCATATAAAGCTACTTATACTTATGTTCATTTTGGGCGTTGGTGCCATCATTTAACACAAGCAGACGAAATCTCGCATGGTGTATTATTTCAACATCATGATGATGTAATAGCTTTGTATGGAACTGAACACGTCCCCGTCCCATTATTACAGTCCCACTATTACAGGTGATGTAATAGCCTTGTATGGAATTGAGAATGGGTGGTGGTCCAATTTCAAGGCCAGTCCATTATAGGTACACTTCCCTATAATGTTCAAATATGACATAATCTGTACATTAAAAGCAAAATATACACTTAGGGCGTGTCCAACTGGGGTTTGTCTATCTGGACGTAAACCTTCTCCGTGTCTTTTCGAGGAGTCTCAGAACCAGGGCCCTGTGCTGAGCTGGGCATGTCCTCCCTCTGGATCCAAATCAAAGCTCAGCCGCGTTCCTGCCCAGCTTTCAGAAAAGAGAGAGAGGGGGAAAGATAGAGAGAGAGAGAGAGAGAGAGAGAGAGAGAGAGAGAGAGAGAGAGAGAGAGAGAGAGAGAGAGAGAGAGAGAGAGAGAGAGGATTGGATCGGGCAGGAAATGCCTTCTCGAAGCCAGTAGGTTAGAGTGATTCATGTGTGCAGGAATGTTGAGAAAGGAGGACCTAGGGTTGGAGGAGTCCAAGGGGCCAGGTTTGAGAATTGATTTACTGTCAAGGCGAATTACAAAGTGAGTGGGGATATGGTTAAGGGAGTCCTTTTTTTCTCTTTTTCTTTTTTTAAGAGAATCCCTTCCTTCGTATTCCCTAGTGGCATGCTTACCTCAACGCGCAGGTTTGATGTTACTTGAATAAAAAAAAAAAAGAAAGCCTTTGCTTGTTTCTTTCGAGTCCATTTCCCCCCAAAAGTGCCCATCGCAACATGCATAGTCTGTCTTAAAGTGATCAATCAAATGTATTGCATAGACGCAAACCTTCCTGTTTCATCTGTTCTGTCTACTAAGTGTAAAGAAAAAAAAAAGAACTGTATGGGGTCGTGTGTTTTGATTCATGTGAAAATCAAACCTGTCTTATTACTGTACATTCAGACGGTCCGGTTTTAATGTTTTAGTGGAAGTAAACACAATCGGAACAATGTGAGTCTTGTTCTGTTGCTCCTTTGATTTGCTTGTAATGAGAACCCCTTTGCTGCCAGTAAGGGGGGAGTGAGGTGGTGGTAATGGGGGCGGGGGAGACCTGTGGTTTGTTCATAGCAGTTTGCATTTCTTCTCTTTTTTCCCTTGCTTTGTGTGAAATTTTTTCTTTTTTTTAAAGAAAATAAAGTTGATTTACCTCTCATCCTGTTGCATTGTGTTCATTATTTACATTTTGTTTGTTACAGGTGACCACACAGGATTTATAATTATGGCTTTCAAACCTTTTTTTTTTTAATGTGTGGGTGTGTGTGCGTGTTATTCACAAATGACATTAATGACCCGTCTAAATCATTAGACAGCTATGTTTTTTTCCCACACTGCATCTCTTAAAGCCCGCCCTTTACTTCCAGGGGCTCTTTGTGACCCTTTAAAGGCAGCTTAAGAGGCTTTAACAACATTTCTTTGATGTAAGGAAGGTTTCTTGTGGCCGTGTAAGAACAGTCGCGATAAGGTGAGCTGTGAGAGGGTGATATATGACTTTTAAACCAAGCTTAAGCAATTTCACAGCCGGCTTAGCTCACGGGACGGATATGATACGTTATACACGGAACCAAGAGACTGGAAACGTTTGCTTGGTTTAATGTTGCTCTTTACGTTGCACCGCTCAGCACCAAAGCATCTGAAACATTTGCCATGAATAGAAATATAGATTTTATTCAAGCAGGCTCACTATTTCAGTTCGTAAAGAATTTTCACAAAGGTGTCGAGTTACTTCACTTTAGAACTATTTGAGTTAAATTAGACAGGGGGACTCTTTCTTAAGTTGCTTCCATTTGTCTTTGGGCTTCAGGCCAGTGTGTTTTAAATGAGCTGTTACAAAGGCAGAAAAAAAAAATAATAACAAAGCCCAAATCCATGTGCGCCCCTCTCTCTCTCTCTGTCTCTGTCTCTGTCTCTCTCTCTCTCTCTCCAGCTGCCCACTGACTCACTTGGAAAAGCAAACAAACATTTTTTAAGCGTAAGGAAGTGAGGAAGACTTAAGCAGGGTCGGACTGGGAACAAATTTCGGCCCTGGCATTTTTCCTCTGGACCAGCCCACTATTGGCCCGACGAATCCACCCCCAAACACGCACACCCACACTCACAATAAAGTGAAAATTTTACTCAAATAAACCTGATTACAATGAAGATAAACCCTACTGTATCTGGTGAATGCACCAGAATGATCAATAGAGCAACTTTGTTTTGCCTGTGTAATATCCCATAGACATGCCTGCCACCTGCTAGATTCTGGTTAAATTATTTAAAATTACAAACAGCTCTGCATGTCGTTGTCATTGTGGAAATCCCTTGGTGGCAAGGAAGATTATCTCTTGATTGATTCCTGGATAGGGTGGTGGACCCAGAGATCACAGAACAGCCACAGTCTTGACACACACTATTGTTGACAGGCTCTGCATGTGGTTGCTACAACCTGGTCTCACAGCAAGTCGTGATTCAGCAGCACGAAATATACATTAATGTATTGGTTTGTGATACTGTGATGAAAAGCGCCTCATTTTCATCATGGCAGCACAAATTCATTCTAATTCATTCCATGATAGCTGCATGAAATTAAAAGTGAAGCAGGGGGTCGGGGTGGTTATGGTTAGGGTGTGTGTGTGGGGGAGTAGGGTTAGGTTATGGTTAAGGTTAGGGTTGGGGGTAGGAGTAGGGTTAGTAATAGTGAGCTAAAAAAAAACCTGTCTCAAAAATTTGACTCATTTTGTCATGGGAGCACGAAAAAAAACAAAACGTGAGACTGGGCTGGGTTGCTACGGGAAGCTTCTGCTGGTCAGCATCTTGCTCTCACTCCGCATTTTTTAAAAATAAAACTTTCACTCCAGTGTGGATCATTGCTTGCTAGCTGGGTCGGTCCCTCACTTGTTCTTTCCAGCGCCTGGTTTCATAAAGTGGTCTAATCTTGTTTAATCAACTAAACTCACTTAGTCGACTAATCTTTTGACGTTGGTCATTGCACAATGTGCTTATTCGGCTAAAGTTTCTCCTTAGCCAACTAAAATTTTATTTGCCTGCTACAGAGGAGGCTAATCTGATTTTAGATGACAAAACTTCAGTGTCTTACCTCAAAACTGTACTATACTGTACTGTCAAAACTGTCATGTACCACCACTTGAGCAAGTGTACTGGGACTGGAATGTTTACAGATGTCGAGGTTAAACAGCGATACCACGTCCGTCCGCTTAAAATCCCCTTCATCGAGGACATGATAGGTCCAGCCATCAACCACCAAATAAGGAGGAACAATGCCCTGTTAGCCCTTCTTCAGGTTTTGATTGCGCTGAGCTTTTATGCCTGTGGGACCTTTCAGAAGGTTATTGGTGACACCATCCATCCTTGTCTCCAAGCAGACAACCAACTCAGAAGCAAACAAAACTCTTGTGAATTGTAGGCATTTCTTGGCAATGGCACTCGCGAGGCCACTTATGCCAGTGAAAATCATTGACTAACGTTAGACGGCTAATCTACAAGATTAACCGTCTAAATGAAACAAAGATTAGACAGCTAATGTTGGTCGACTAACCTTAATTGACTAAGTAAGTTTAGTAGACTAAAAGACTGGTCTTCCAGTCGATGGAGCAACTCTTGAGGTTGTGCTTCAGGAGGTCCTTGTAGTGTTTCTGTCCTCCTCTGGAGGGTTTTCCTTCCTGATGACTGGGCAAATTGTGTGCTCATCGCTACATGCCATCTCGCTAAGAAGGTAGCAACCACAGAGAGAAACCTCATGCCTACAATACTGAAACGGGAAAGTAAAAATGGAATTCGAGAATGGATAGAACGTGTGGCTGGGGAAAGTTTCAAAACTTCATTGGTCCTACAACTCCTCTAATGGCTAACTGCTCTGAAATATTTCAAAACTTGTGTTAAATGTTGTTCTTGTGTCCGTATGTAAAGGAAGCATCACATGTTGTTAAAATGGGGTTTTAGTACGTCACCAATTGATTTGAAACAAATGCTTCAAAATATTCCTGTTGATTTTCCCCTTCTGGTGTTGAAACATATTAAAAACAACTGAACGAACAAGTGTTGCATCACACTGTTTGTTAACATTCCATATTTCAAACCTGCAGTCAGTGCAGAGACTGTACGTGCACTGGTAAGTATGTTGTTTAAAACCCTAAGTGCTGTAAAAATAATGTGTGCAATGTGCATTACACATGCATTAAGGAATATACATATGCACAAGGCTCAACAGACTTTATTTTTTGACAGACATTAATGAGCAGTTTGCTGAGAATACCTCTTGTGATCATGTGATCAACAAGGCCAATATGAACTCATCTTGTGGCTTAAATCACATCCATAAATTTGTGTTCATTTCTGGTATCAGCACCTGGACCGATGGAATTTTTAAAGGTTTTGGAGAACCATTTATTTATTTAATCTCAAGGTCAAAGTGTAGAGAACAATGAGCAGAGACTGACAAGATTGACATTTGAAGAAGCACCCCATCACTTCATTTGTCCCACATCTCATTGATGTATGGCCCCCGAGACGAGACACCAGGTTACAGGTGTTGGCATCAGAATTTTGGCTCTCTGTTGGGACTGTTTACACAGAGACTGCTACCTGCTGCTTTGGACTTGAATTAACAGTCTTTTTCAAGACTTTTTTACTTTTTTACCTTTTTACTTTTTTTTTACTTTTTTACTGTGCTCCAACGCCTAAGGAAGACCTCTAACGGTCAAAACATCGCGACGGAGCACTTTTATCAGCTAACTTTCATCAGCTTTCGTTTTTATTTATTTTTTTTATTTATTTTTTTTTATTGTATTTTTATTTTTTTTTTCTCTTTTAGCACTGTTGTCGTGCGTTATCTGTGCTGCTCCACAGCATGTTTAGTTGATTTTTATTTTATTTTAGCACCGTTGTCGTGCGTTGACTGTGCTGCTTCATGGTCTGTTTGGTGCCTTGATTGGGGCACTCCTTCTGCTGAATCACCTTTAAATTATTTACACATTATTCACTTTGTGTGTTTTTAGGAATCCGCTAGGTTGCGTAGCTACTAGCTCTTAGCCGATTTAGCATGGCGGCTTCTCCTGTCTCTCCCGTACTTTTCTGCTCTGGGTGTGAAATGTTTAGTTATTCCTCGGCCTCCTTTAGCAGTAACGGTACTTGTAATAAGTGCAGCTTATTCGTAGCTTTGGAGGCCAGGCTGGGCGAATTGGAGACTCGGCTCCGCACTGTGGAAAATTCTACAGCTAGCCAGGCCCCTGTAGTCGGTGCGGACCAAGGTAGCTTAGCCGCCGCTAGTTCCCCCCTGGCAGATCCCGGGCAGTCGGGAAAGCAGGCTGACTGGGTGACTGTGAGGAGGAAGCGTAGCCCTAAACAGAAGCCCTGTGTACACCGTCAACCCGTTCACATCTCTAACCGTTTTTCCCCACTCGACGATACACTCGCCGAGGATCAAACTCTGGTTATTTGCGACTCTGTTTTGAGAAATGTGAAGTTAGCGACACCAGCAACCATTGTCAATTGTCTTCCGGGGGCCAGAGCAGGCGACATCGAAGGACATTTGAAATTGCTGGCTAAGGCTAAGCGTAAATTTGGTAAGATTGTAATTCACGTCGGCAGTAATGACACTCGGTTACGCCAATCGGAGGTCACTAAAATTAACATTAAATCGGTGTGTAACTTTGCAAAAACAATGTCGGACTCTGTTGTTTTCTCTGGGCCCCTCCCCAATCAGACCGGGAGTGACATGTTTAGCCGCATGTTCTCCTTGAATTGCTGGCTGTCTGAGTGGTGTCCAAAAAATGAGGTGGGCTTCATTGATAATTGGCAAAGCTTCTGGGGAAAACCTGGTCTTGTTAGGAGAGACGGCATCCATCCCACTTTAGATGGAGCAGCTCTCATTTCTAGAAATCTGGCCAATTTTCTTGGATCCTCCAAACTGTGACTGTCCAGCGTTGGGACCAGGAGGCAGAGTTGTAGTCTTACACACCTCTCTGCAGCTTCTCTCCCCCTGCTATCCCCTCATTACCCCATCCCCGTAGAGATGGTGTCTGCTCCCAGACTACCAATAACCAGCAAAATCTATTTAAGCATAAAAATTCAAAAAGAAAAAATAATATAGCACCTTCAATTGCACCACAGACTAAACAGTTAAATGTGGTCTATTAAACATTAGGTCTCTCTCTTCTAAGTCCCTGTTGGTAAATGATATAATAATTGATCAACGTATTGATTTATTCTGCCTAACAGAAACCTGGTTACAGCAGGATGAATATGTTAGTTTAAATGAGTCAACACCCCCGAGTCACACTAACTGTCAGAATGCTCATAGCACGGGCCGTGTTGGAGGATTAGCAGCAATCTTCCATTTCAGCTTATTAATTAATCAAAAACCTAGACAGAGCTTTAATTAATTTGAAAGCTTGTCTTTTAGTCTTGTCCATCCAAATTGGAAGTCCCAAAAACCAGTTTTATTTGTTATTATCTATCGTCCACCTGGTCGTTACTGTGAGTTTCTCTGTGAATTTTCAGACCTTTTGTCTGACTTAGTGCTTAGCTCAGATAAGATAATTATAGTGGGCGATTTTAATATCCACACAGATGCTGAGAATGACAGCCTCAACACTGCATTTAATCTATTATTAGACTCTATCGGCTTTGCTCAAAAAGTAAATGAGTCCACCCACCACTTTAATCATATCTTAGATCTTGTTCTGACTTATGGTATGGAAATAGAAGACTTAACAGTATTCCCTGAAAACTCCCTTCTGTCTGATCATTTTTTAATAACATTTACATTTACCCTGATGGACTACCCAGCAGTGGGGAATAAGTTTCATTACACTAGAAGTCTTTCAGAAAGCGCTGTAACTAGGTTTAAGGATATGATTCCTTCGTTATGTTCTCTAATGTCATATACCAACACAGAGCAGAGTAGCTACCTAAACTCTGTAAGGGAGTTAGAGTATCTCGTCAATAGTTTTACATCCTCTTTGAAGACAACTTTGGATGCTGTAGCTCCTCTGAAAAAGAGAGCTTTAAATCAGAAGTGTCTGACTCCGTGGTATAACTCACAAACTCGTAGCTTAAAGCAGATAACCCGTAAGTTGGAGAGGAAATGGCGTCTCACTAATTTAGAAGATCTTCACTTAGCCTGGAAAAAGAGTTTGTTGCTCTATAAAAAAGCCCTCCGTAAAGCTAGGGCATCTTTCTACTCATCACTAATTGAAGAAAATAAGAATAACCTCAGGTTTCTTTTCAGCACTGTAGCTAGGCTGACAAAGAGTCAGAGCTCTATTGAGCTGAGTATTCCATTAACTTTAACTAGTAATGACTTCATGACTTTCTTTGCTAACAAAATTTTGACTATTAGAGAAAAAATTACTCATAACCATCCCAAAGATGTATCGTTATCTTTGGCTGCTTTCAGTGATGCCGGTATTTGGTTAGACTCTTTCTCTCCGGTTGTTCTGTCTGAGTTATTTTCATTGGTTGCTTCGTCCAAACCATCGGCATGTTTATTGGACCCCATTCCTGCCAGGCTGCTCAAGGAAGTCCTACCATTATTTAATGCTTCAATCTTAAATATGATCAATCTATCTTTGTTAGTTGGTTATGTACCACAGGCCTTTAAGGTGGCAGTAATTAAACCATTACTTAAAAAGCCATCACTTGACCCAGCTATCTTAGCTAATTATAGGCCAATTTCCAACCTTCCTTTTCTCTCAAAGATTCTTGAGAGGGTAGTTGTAAAACAGTTAACTGATCACCTGCAGAGGAATGGTCTATTTGAAGAGTTTCAGTCAGGTTTTAGAATTCATCATAGTACAGAAACAGCATTAGTGAAGGTTACAAATGATCTTCTTATGGCTTCGGACAGTGGACTTATCTCTGTGCTTGTTCTGTTGGACCTCAGTGCTGCTTTTGATACTGTTGACCATAAAATTTTATTACAGAGATTAGAGCATGTCATAGGTATTAAAGGCACTGCGCTGCGGTGGTTTGAATCATATTTGTCTAATAGATTACAGTTTGTTCATGTAAATGGGGAATCTTCTTCACAGACTAAAGTTAATTATGGAGTTCCACAAGGTTCTGTGCTAGGACCAATTTTATTCACTTTATACATGCTTCCCTTAGGCAGTATTATTAGACGGTATTGCTTAAATTTTCATTGTTACGCAGATGATACCCAGCTTTATCTATCCATGAAGCCAGAGGATACACACCAATTAGCTAAACTGCAGGATTGTCTTACAGACATAAAGACATGGATGACCTCTAATTTCCTGCTTTTAAACTCAGATAAAACTGAAGTTATTGTACTTGGCCCCACAAATCTTAGAAGCATGGTGTCTAACCAGATCGTTACTCTGGATGGCATTTCCCTGATCTCTAGTAATACTGTGAGAAATCTTGGAGTCATTTTTGATCAGGATATGTCATTCAAAGCGCATATCAAACAAATATGTAGGACTGCCTTTTTGCATTTACGCAATATCTCTAAAATCAGAAAGGTCTTGTCTCAGAGTGATGCTGAAAAACTAATTCATGCATTTATTTCCTCTAGGCTGGACTATTGTAATTCATTATTATCAGGTTGTCCTAAAAGTTCCCTAAAAAGCCTTCAGTTGGTTCAGAATGCTGCAGCTAGAGTATTGACGGGGACTAGCAGGAGAGAGCATATCTCACCCGTGTTGGCCTCTCTTCATTGGCTTCCTGTTAATTCTAGAATAGAATTTAAAATTCTTCTTCTTACTTATAAGGTTTTGAATAATCAGGTCCCATCTTATCTTAGGGACCTCGTAGTACCATATTACCCCATTAGAGCGCTTCGTTCTCAGACTGCGGGCTTACTTGTAGTTCCTAGGGTTTGTAAGAGTAGAATGGGAGGCAGAGCCTTCAGCTTTCAGGCTCCTCTCCTGTGGAACCAGCTCCCAATTCAGATCAGGGAGACAGATACCCTCTCTACTTTTAAGATTAGGCTTAAAACTTTCCTTTTCGCTAAGGCTTATAGTTAGGGCTGGATCGGGTGACCCTGGACCATCCCTTGGTTATGCTGCTTTAGACGTAGATTGTGGGGGGGTTCCCATGATGCACTGTTTCTTTCTCTTTTTGCTCCGTATGCATCACTCTGCATTTAATCATTAGTGATCGATCTCTGCCCCCCTTCACGGCATGTCTTTTTCCTGTTTTTTTCCCTCAGCCCCAACCAGTCTCAGCAGAAGACTGCCCCTCCCTGAGCCTGGTTCTGCTGGAGGTTTCTTCCTGTTAAAAGGGAGTTTTTCCTTCCCACTGTTGCCAAGTGCTTGCTCATAGGGGGTCGTTTTGACCGTTGAGGTTTTTCATAATTATTGTATGGCCTTGCCTTACAATATGGAGCGCCTTGGGGCAACTGTTTGTTGTGATTTGGTGCTATATAAGAAAAAAGTTGATTGATTGATCTCATAGTACAGTGATCTCAATGAGAAATGATCAGTTCCTGAGTAGGAAGACAAGGGACAACCAGAAAGGATATATTTTGGCCAGACATATGCCACATGAAATGATCATATCTAAGCAGTGTTCCATAATTAGACCATTTTTCAACAGTGATTTTGAGGGCAGTGTCCTTATATTCATGAGAACCAAACTATGGATCCAACTAGGGTTGGCATTTTGGCTGTTCGGATTCAGGGATGGTTCCATAGTAATATATGTAAAATGCCTTAGAATAGGTTCGGGTTTGTGAAGTGTCACACGGGCTGAAGATAGCAGACACAGAATATTTGACATCATATTTAACATCACTTTGAGCAGATGAGATGAGTTCATCAGTGAAATCACCTGCTGGAGTCAGTGGCTGCAAATAAAACCTGCACCCCCTTGGCCCTTTCTGGAATACTTTGGGCACCATTGCTCTACACTGTCACAATAGCAGATTCCCTGCACTAATTTCCACGCTAGGCTAATGGATTCCACAGCCACATTAATAGTAGGCCCTGCAGGTTCTTTAATCACCTGCTCCATGGCCTGCTGTACAGTCCTAATGTTATGATTGCCATAGCAAGCAGGACTTCCAGTCAGTGGGCTTCATGTGTAGCATGGTTATGTCATGGATTGCTGGTGTTTGTATTCTGTTTCTTGATGTTTTTGATAATGGGGCAGCACAGTCTTGTTTGAACCCCTACGTGATTATTTGACCGCTTCTGGGGACAGCCTGCCATTGTGCAACACAAACACATCATCACTTCACATGATGTGTACTGTTTTGTTTCTGGCTACTATCACTGGAGCAGTTGTGAAAAGCGCATTTTTTTTCAGCTCCCAGTGGAGAAGGGAAGACAAGGCAAATGGGAGAGGTTGTGTCGGTACATTTTAGCGAGATTTAATGTGAGTAATGAGGAGTCAAGCATGGACAGAGTAGCTGTGGTCTCTCATCGACACCTCATCATAAACAAACCACCACACATGTCCACTTTTCACCACATTTTCACTTTGTTTGCCATGTAATTTGCCCAAAACTCAGAGAAAGTGCCATGTTTCTGATGGGGACAGATGAGTAATTGGGCAATAATGAGGCTGTCCCCGGAAGTATATTTTTTGTGTCATATGCTATTTCATTTAACCCCTTTATCGCCCACCCTCAAACGAGACTACGGTGCCCAATTATCTTCCAGTGTTTACTTACCATATTAGTGAATTCTCCTCCCTGCTGCCATTTCCTTGTGCTCTCACACATTTCTCCTTCATGTTTATTATTCCTCACATTTTCCAAGTGATATCTTCTTCCGTGTTAGTTATTCCTCCTACTCTTATTTTGACATCTGCTGTGCTCTTGGCTTTACTTCCTGTCAGCTGGCTTCGGGGTTCATGTGCACTCTGATGTCCTCATTGATGATTGTATCATGTACTATGGAACTATCCACAGCCCATCCCTCCAGTGCCAGATTGTCTTGCTCTCATGTCTGCTTTCTCATATTCTTTCCTTGTGTTTGTTCCACAGTTGTCAACCTTTGCTGCCTTTTTATATTTCCTGACTTTAGTGTGGCGTTTTCTGATCTGTCACTCTGTTTGCTAGTTGTGTATTGACCCTCTGCTTGTTTTACTAGATTACTAATTTGCTGCTTCCCAGATGGACACTGTTGCCGGGCAGACTGCCTTCCTGTGTACCAAACTCTCACTTGTATCTGAGACCAGCCTCATTGCCTGTTTCCACCTGGACATTGTGGGTTGGACATCCTCTGCTGTATGTACTGACTGTTCCAGTTGCTGCTGTGCAGAATAAAATCAGATCTTACCAAACACTAGTGTCGCTCTTTGCTTTGAGGATCATCAGTCCTGCCATTACAGGTTTTAAAAAGCAGGAAAAGGGGTGATGTTAGGTTTCTTTTGGAAGCCTGTGACGTCTGCGGTTAGTTTTCTTTGTTTGATGGCCTGTGTGCCTGTCATTTCACATTAAACTTTATATTTTCCAAAAATATATATACGAGGTCTATTAAAAAAGTATCCGACATTATTTTTGTCAAAAACCATATGGATTTGAATCACGTGTGATTACATCAGACATGCTTGAACCCTCGTGGGCATGCGAGTTTTTTCACGCCTGTCGGTTACGTCATTCGCCTGTGGGCAGTCTTTGAGTGAGGAGTCGCCCACCCTCTAGTCTATTTTTTCATTGTTTAGGAATGGCTCAGAGACTGTTGCTTTGTTTGATAAAAAATTTTTCAAAACTGTAAGGCACAACTGAGTGGACACCATTCAATAAATTCAGCTGGTTTTCGGTAAAAATTTTAACGGCTGATGAGAGATTTTGGTCTGGTAGTGTCGCTTTAAGGACGGTCCACGGCGCCTGACGGCGATCTGCGCTTCGAGGCGGCAGCGTCTCGCCGTTTCAAGTTGAAAACTTCCACATTTCAGGCTCTGTTGACCCAGTAAGTCGTCAGAGAACAGAGAACTTTCAGAAGAAGTCGGCATGAGGAGTTTATTCGGACATTCCATTGTTAACGGTCATTTTGTAATGAAAGAACGTGCGGGCAGAGTCACATGTCGGGCCGGACCCGACCGCGGGGGGGCGCGGCAGGAAAAACACCTCCGTTGGAAACCTTAACGGGCAAGTTGGAACATGCCCAAGCTGTTAAACAATTTCTCAGTTACTCACTTGCTGAAAGCCATTAAAAGCCGCCTGAATTTTACAAATGGTTTTCAACACGGAGGTGTTTTTCCTGTCGCGGCGCACACAGATTCGCCGAGTCGCGAATTTGCGCGCACGTCTTTCATTAAAAAAATGTCCTTAAACAGTGGAATGTCCGCATAAAGTCCTCATGCCGGCCTCTTCTGAATCTTCTCTGTTCTCTCACGACGTCCTGGGTGAATTAAGGTGTAATTGGTGTAATCGCACGTCATTCAAATCCATATAGTTAAAAAAAATAAAAGGGTTGGTTTATTATCTAATAGACCACGTATAAATAAATAAAATAAACTAGAAATAATACTTAAAATAGATTTGTCTAGTGTTGCAATATGGTTTATTTATAACATTAAAAATAGATTTTTCAAGGCAGAGGAATAAATAGTTTCTCTTTTTGTCTCCCGAATTGAAACATAAATGACCCAAAATAGATAGCGTTTTCACTGCTGTCAGTGTGTCCCTGACTGGTGTCATCCCTACTGTTATCTTAGCCCTTTAAGGATTAATGCACCTTTTCAAGTTTAATGAGATAAGCCAGCTGGGGGAGTTGTCCCCCTGCTGTGTTCAAAGACCATCCGGCCTTAGGAACTGCTTTATCTCAGCTGCCGATTGACCTGCCTGATAGGTGATACTGAGGAAGCACAGTGGTCTATGGATGTAGCCTCTGCACTCAGGCTGAGGGACTGAAAAACATGTCTTCTCCCGTCTGTGAGAATCCCATCAGTTGGGCTCCAACATCACTAGGACGCCGTCTCCACCCTTTGATTCTTGTGACCAGGCACTTTTACGCGGCTGCCTCCCTCGCACCATCTAACCAGGAGCCCATAAACCAAGTCTGCTCCTCTCCAACTAGTTGGACAGGACGTGTTTGTTAAGTGGTGCCTGAATGCACCGCAAGGCAAAATGACACCCCGAGGACTCGTAAGCCTCGTGATTTGTTCTCAAAGCCCACGCCAGGAAACCATTCAGAGTTCCAGCTCAGTTCTTCTAAAATGTTGCCATTTGTGGCTTGTGACCATCAACCACTGGGGTCTGTATCATGATCCATATGGCACGGACATAAGTAAGCCGATAATATTCTCCAAATAACAACCTTACTCTTCAAAATAATGTTGTTTTAAGAAATATTACAGTCTAGATGAAATTATAATGAACAAATTATGTTATGTCAAACATCAGCACTCTGCACTGAGCTAATAACATATTTAGAATGCAGTCATGTGGCTGATTTAATCATATGAGATAAATGCATTTTTTCAGGAAATGCAGCTTAATAGAAGTATGCTCCTGACAAATATTTCTCAAGCAGACTTTAAAGCTACAGTGTGTAGGATTTAGTGTCATATAGTGGTAAGATTGAAAATTTGATGATACCATTGCTGGTCACAGCTTTGCTTCCCTTCACATTTTTGCATCTTTGGCAACAGGGATTCATACCTCCCCACCTTTTCTTGTGGTGAGCATTTTGTTAAAAAAAAAGAAGAAGATGCCTGATGCCCAATTCAGCTTATATAGCTGGGGTTGTGTTACAAAAACCAGATGAACATTTGTATTCCATACCAAACTTCAGGTGGTGGCCCTGAGCAAAATGGGAGCAGCACAAAAAAAGTATTTTTTAATCATATAAACTACAGATTCTCAACCTTATTAACCTGCACTGGCAAACACTTGACAGTGTACAGGAGATCAACCACTGATTCTGCTTGTTCAGTCCTGCAAAATTACAAAGATGGACTAAGTATGTCCCTTTTGGGCTACTGTATTAACACGGAGGTGCAAAATGGCAGTTTCCATAAGAGGGCGTGGTCCCAGGTAGATGTTCAGGGCTCATAAAAACACACAGATTTGTTGTTGCAGACAGTTATCCACTAATAAACTGATGCTTACTATATTCCATTTCTGCTGAGAAACAGCCCTCAGTCCAACACTGTGTAGCTTTAGGGGCTCAGCTATCATCACTGTAGACTGAGAGAATACAATGAGGCCTCTTGGAAAGGTCCTCGTGGCAACTGTGTGCAAGGAATCTGATTATCCTTCACGCTGCACGCTCTAATCTCTGAGGGAAATGCCTGTGTGTGGCTACACGAGGCACGTGTTGGAGCAGCAGAGCAGCAGGTCGGAGACAGTGGGAAAAGCAGGCCTCCAACCCCCATTAAAGTTTCTGCTGCCATGCTTGCTCATCTGTGCAATTTCCAAATAACGTCATCACTCAAAAGCACCACAAAAGCACACGCCTGATGCCTCTGCGTGAATGTTTTACTTCTGTCTGAAGGCTCATGAAAGTTTTTTTGTGAAATATGAAGCAAGCCTGCAGCTCGGGCCAGGGGGGGAAGGGGGGGTTGACATGCTGCTCCGATTCTTGGATACATTTTAAATAAGTGTACAATGATTTTTTTTCTTAGCATGATATTGTAATTTAGAAATTTACTGATAAATGATCGATACAAATAAGGTAGTTCAATGGAATAAGGGGTTTGTGCTGCCAATTCACAGTTTTAGAGTATCCCAGAATCCTTTGCGCGCAGGGGAGGAGAGACTTGATAATGGCTCAGCTTAATGCTAACTTTAACATTGAAAATGCCATAGACATTTTAAGTTATAAAATACATCTATCAACTGTTTCAGAAGACCATAACAGGTTGGTTTAACATATAAAAGGTAAATATTCCTCACAGACATATGCTTTTTAAGGTTTTAGCGGGGAAAAACTAAGATAAAGTGAAATACAACAAAGAACCAACGAAGAAGCAGATCGACGATCGAAACTCTGCTTCACTGATTCAAGGTTTAAAGCAAAGCCGCATTGCAGAAATGGTTGATTATACAGACCCGCTGCAGGGTCTGTAATCAATGTAGAGAAATGATAATTTGCCTGACAAACATTGTATGAATTGAATTGCCTGAATTGAACATTGTATTAGCCAAGTACTAATAATTATTATAATACTAAGTGAAACGATCATGTAACTGATATTTGATCAGTGGTCCTTGATTGTTTGTGCTCACACATCATAATTCACTTCAGTTACGAAGCTTATAATAAAAACATCCTTTTATTCATGGAAACTGGACTCATCAATAGTTAACTTTTCCTCACTTGGTCTGGCGTGTGATCCCAGCAGGACCATGCCAGAGAACACCTCTGCTATGTGGTCAGCAGTCTTATCTGTTTATCTAAACAGGGTGGTGATGGTGAAATGGTTAAAGCAGTGGACTTGTGACGAGAAGGTCCTCTGTTCAAATCCCCGTCAGACCAGGAAATCACTCACGGACCTTGTGCAGTGTTCTTAATTCCCAAGTTGATCCCGGTGTGTAGTGAGCACCTTGTATGGCAGTATCCTAACATCAGTGTGTGAGTATGTGCGTGAATGGATGAATGTGACACATCATTGTAAAGCACCCTGACCATATACACAGTCCATTTACCATTTTTACAATTTATCTCTGTGTGACTGGGTCAGAGTGTGAATGTGTTTGTCTACATGTGTTAGCCCTGCTATAGCCCAGAGTGTACTCTGCATCTCACCCAGTAACCACTGAGATACAGGCTCCAGCCCACCAATGACCATTAGGGCCCATTCAGACTGACAAGAAGTGGTTGACGCTGGCTGATGTAGCAGATTTTTAAAAATCTCTGTGAGACACCAGTGAAGGCTTGCTCCAGGGGCCCAAATTTCCTGTCCTCAACGCAGGTCAACATAGCTCAGCAGATGACAGCATTTCACTTACTACTGGACGTAGTTAAACTTTCACCGTCAGAGAGCAGGCACATTGGTCGTGCACTCCATGGTGCAGTAGCGTAGCTCGGCAGAGTTGATTATCGACTCAGTGTGTGAGATGTCATGTGACGTAGCCTAAATGAATTTGACGTAACTCTCTGATTGCATCACTTGCTACTGGTGCAGAAATGACTAGTACGCAAAGTTTAATGTAAAAGCTTCAGGCAGAATGTTCAGGATGTAGAGACTGTGAACTCTCAAGCCAGTTTTTGAACATTTCAAGAGATATTATTCCACTTTTTTGTTCTATACCTGTATGAGGAAACGTGAGAGGGACGTACCAAAATTTGAACCACACCGTGACCTTAAAGGTGTGATTCGTACCAAACCATGACAGAGGCGTACCATTAGACCCAGACAAGCTGAGCCAAGGCCCAAGAGTCTGTCATCACTCAAAGGTGGGTTCTTAAAAAGTGTCTGATCTCACTTGTTAAAGAAATTTCAATTTCACTTTCAATTTATTTTAATTTATATAGCTCCAAATCACAACAGAGTTGCCTCAAGGCACTTCACACAAGTAAGGTTTAACCTTACTAACCCCCAGAGCAACAGTGGTAGGAAAAAACTCCCTCTGAGGAAGAAACCTCAAGCAGACCAGACTCAAAGGGGTGACCCTGTGCTTGGGCCATGCTACAAACACAAATTACAGAACAATTCACAAAACGACTATACAGGAAATGCTGTTGGTGCACAGGACAGGAGGGTCTCCAGCACAAATACCACACCCATCTCTGGATGGAGCCACACCTTAATCAGAGAGAAAAAACAGAATCAAGCATCAAGAAGACAAGAAATACAGTATAATTTGTCAGCATTAAACAAGATAAACAGGAGTAGAAAAGTACAACTAACTAAAGGCCCCCATTTGTGTGTCAGTGACAAATATGCTTACACGTCTCACGTGTCAGGTAGTAGGGCCCCTTAGCAGAACTTTGCTTAGGGCCCCAGAGATTTGGATCTTCCATCGCCATGACTATTGGAATTATAGTTTTCACAAGGCATTGCTGGAATGACAGTTATCGCAAAAAGACAAAACCCAGCATTTGCATTCCATCACTCAGTGGAAACACTGTCATTTCACTATAGTGTTGTGTCAACATTCTGAAAATATCACTTAACTTTTGTACAAATCTGTAATGGAAACCCAGCTAGTGAGTGTGTACCACATCTGACTAATAGACAAGCAGGGATGATCACATAACCACCACTTAAGGCGGACATGTATTTATGCTGTGCTTTAACTGTGGTTTTAGTTTTGCTTTGTGAAACCACTCTGGAATTATGAGGGATGACGAATAGTTTAAAGAAAAACATAAAAAATATGTTCTTGAATGTGCTCCAGAGAATCACTACTTAAATCCCCATATTTCAAAATGAGGAATGAACCACATAAATCAGAGTGTTACTGGTTTGGGTGGATGCTGTGAAAGATCACCGTGACAGATGGCGACAGTCTTAAAAGAACGGCGCAGTGTTATCAACAATAATGTGCCCTCCCTCCACTGTAAGAACGTGTTACCCAACCAGGCGGAAATGCATGCCCCGCGCCACTGCTAAGAGTCGTGACCGAGCATTTCGTTTGACAACATTGGAAATTACTGTCTACATGTGGGTTCATGTGATTTAAATGCATAGGATGCCACAAATGTGAAGTTAACAGCAGCCCCTGTCCGTCCAGCTGGCACTGCCACCTCACAGAGCCTGGTGTTAATCTGCCATGAACAAACCCGTATTATGCAAAGAGCGTAGTCGCAGTGAGGAACAGCTGGTCTTCACATTCTCTCATTGCTGGTGTGAACGTCGGCTTCAGGACGCCAAGCTGGGCAGCTCACGTTCTTTAAGGGAATTTCCAGCTGAGACACGTTATTGTCAACCGTAAAAAAAAAAAACACTAAATCACACGTGCAGAATGTCCATTGAAGAAAATAAGGAAAGATATTCAATATGGCCACTGTGGTTTGACATTTGCTATTATTCACTATTGAAATTCTGAGGTCATCATGAGACTGTATACATACATATAAAGTGGGGAAAATAAGTATTTGATCCACTTTCAATTCTGCAAGTTTTCCCACCTACAAAGAATGGAGAGGTCTGTAATTTTTCTCGTAAGTCCACTTCAACTGTGAGAGACAGAATCTAAAAAATAAAAACAAAATCCAGAAAATCTCATTGTATGATTTTTAAATAATTAATGTACATTTTATTGCATGAAATAAGCATTTGATACAAGAGAAAAATAGAACTTAATATTTGGTACAGAAACCTTTGTTTGCAATTACAGAGGTCAGACGTTTCCTGTAGTTCTTGACCAAGTTTGCACACTGCAGCAGGGATTTTAGTCCGCTCCTCCATACAGATCTTCTCCAGATCTTTCTGGTTTCGGGTTTCAGCTCCCTGCAAAGATTTTCTATTGCGTTTAGGTCTGGAGACTGGCTCGGCCACTCCAGGACCTTGAAATGCTTCTTACGGAGCCCCTCCTTAGTTGCCCTGGCTGTGTGTTTGGGGTCATTGTCATGCTGGAAGACCCAGCCATGACCCATCTTCAATGCTCTTACTGAGGGAAGGAGGTTGTTTGCCAAAATCTTGTGATACATGACCCCATCCTTCCTCCCTTCAATACAGTGCATTCATCCTGTCCCCTTTGAAGAAATACACCCCAAAAAATGATGTTTCCACTCCCAAGCTTCATGATTGGCACAGTTTTCTTGGGGTTGTTCTCATCCTCCAAACACAGTGACTGGAGTTGATCCCAAAAAGCTCAAATTTGGACTCATCTGACCACATGACCTTCTCCCATGCCTCCTCTGGATCATCCAGATGGTCACTGGTGAACTTCAAACAGGGCCTGGACATGTGCTGGTTTGAGCAGGGGGACCTTGCTGTCCTGCAGGATTTTAAACCATGACGGTGTGGTGTGTTACTAATGTAATCTTTGTGACTGTGTTCCCAGCTCTCTTCAGGTCATTGACCAGGTCCTCCCATTTAGTTCTGGGCTTTGTCAGAATCATCCTTACCCCATGAGGTGAGATCTTGCATGGAGTACCAAGACAGGGACATTGACAGTCATCTTTTTTTTTTTTTTGCCTCCTTGCTCTCGGCCGAGATGGTCACATTTTTCTCTTCTCCCTCCCTCCTTATCTTTCCTGCTTCTGTGGCGTGTTGTCTGTGAGGCTGTCAGCTTTGCTCTTTTGGAAACAGCAAAAATGGATCTGTTAAAGTGGTCTCTGAACGCAATTGACACTATTTTTTCTACAAGACATTTGGGAGCAGAGGACTGACCTGTCCTGCCGGGACACATGTGATGGGTTACGTGATGGACAGTTGGAGGCAGGTCATGTGCCTTTACATGCTGCCTGTGGAGGACGTCGAAGATGTGTATATATTTGGCATGGTGGTGACCGGGTTCCTGCTGTGTGGAGCGGGCATAGCGCTGGTTTACAGGAAAATTAAGAAAGTGGAAGTGGCAATAATTGGCCCGTCCAGGCTGCCCCACATGATTGATTCGATTGGAAGGGCAGTGTCAGCTCAGTCGGCGGGTGTTAACCGCGCATTGGAAACCATCTCTGCTAGGATCGCTGCACTGGAAAACCGCATTGATCGTCAGTAATGACCACATCTCCTCTCCTAATTCAGATGTATTGAAAGCTACTCTGTCTCCGACTGTGGAATCTTTCAGGCGTCTGCTAATCTGGATTTTCATTCGGCTTCCCAAAACAACTGCACTTCAAGGCCGCTGTGATAAAAGCCTCCTGGAGAAGAACAACGCTCATGCCTCACCCCCCCAGTCTTCCCCCACCCTCAGCTTCTCCAGCTCTGACGTTGACTGTGGACAGTGGACTGTTCAGGGCTGGACCCTTCCTCCCTCCAGAACGGACGAGCAAGGCCGTTGATGGCGCCTAAAGGCGGCCTCCGGGTGTAATGTCTGATAACTGGACTCTTACAAATCTTGGTCGTCGTCTCTCGTCCTGTTGTTGTGTGTGATCATTGTTCATTGTGCTGATGGGTTTTTTCCTGCATTGCTGCTACATGATTCAATGCAGCAGCAATGAAGGTTTTTCTTTCCCAAGTCTTACCTTGTGTGTGCTATTTATATGTGTTCATGTACCGGGCCGGCTTATGTGTGTTGTTTGTGCGTGTCGTTTGTCGTTATGAGGCCGGTCATGGTTTGCTAAGCCCTGCTGTTGACCTAAGGCAGGACATACATCTGGAGCTGGTCCCCGGGCGCCGAAAGGTGACTTCTGCTCCTAAATGGCAATTAGGATGGGTTAAATGCAGTAAACACATTTCATTGTGCAGGGAACATGTTCCTTTGTGCATATCAATCAATCAATCGATTTTATTTATATAGCGCCAAATCACAACATATGACAATAAAATTCTTTTGAATCCTTGAAATCCTTGAATCCTTGAATCTCGTTTTTCTTTTATTTTCTATAATAATTACACCAACAGTTGTTGTCTTCTACCAAGCTGCTTGCCTGTTGTCCTGTAGCCCACCCCAGTCTTGTGCAGGTCTACAATTTTGTCCCTGATCTCCTTAGACAGCTCTTTGGTCCTGGCCACGGTGGATAGGTTGGAATGTGATTGACTGAGTGTGTAGACAGGTGTCTTTTATACAGGTAACAAGCTCAAACAAGTGCAATTAATACATCTAATGAATGTAGATAAGGAGGGCTTCTTAAAGAAAAACTAAGAGCCAGAATTCTTGCTGGTTGGTAGGTGATCAAATACTTAGTTTATGCAATAAAATGCAAATTAATTATTTAAAAATCATGCAATGTGGCGCTGAGCCGAAAGGCGAACCTCTCGATCTACTGGTCAGTCGTCGTTCCTACTCTCACCTATGGTCATGAAGGTTGGGTCATGACCGAAAGAACTACATTGTGGATACAAGTGGCCGAAATGTGCTTCCTTAGGAGGGTGGCTGGTGTCTCCCTTAGAGATAGGGTGAGAAGCTTGGTCCTCCATGGGGAGCTCAGAGTAGAGCCACTGCTCCTCAAAAGTAGCCAACTGAGGTGGTTTGAGCATCTGGTAAGGATGCCCCCTTGGGTGCTTCCCTCGGGAGGATGAAGATGAGTGAGTGATGAGTGACAATGTGATTTTCTGGATTTTTTTTTTTTAGATTCTGTCTCTCACAGTTGAAGTGTACCTACGATAAAAATTACAGACCTCTCCACACTATATATACGAGGTCTATTAGAAAAGTATCCGACCTTATTGTTTTTTTAAAAAATCATATGGATTTGAATCACATGTGATTGTGTCAGACAAGCTTGAACCCTCGTGCGCATGCGTGAGTTTTTTCATGCCTGTCGGTTGCGTCATTCGCCTGTGAGCAGGCTTTGAGTGAGGTGTGGTCCACCCCTCTCGTCTATTTTTCATTGCGAATAAATGTCTGAACGATTTGGAGCTTTGCTGCATCAATTTTTTTCCTGAAACTGTGAGAGACCTCCAGGTGGACACCGTTCGGAAAATTAATATAGCTTTCAGGGATGATTTTATGGGGATTAAACAGATTACGGGATGTTACTGCCGCTTTAAGGACTGCCCACAACTGCTGAGAACGTGGCACGCTCCCAGCCCCCATCGACAGGCTCACACCCCGCTGGAACAACCGGATCATTTCCAACGTGAAAGCTTTGTTGATCCAGGACCTCGTCTGACTTTCACAAAAAGGCAGAACATGTGGACATCAGCACTTTTTCCAGCACATTCCACCATTACAGGAGTTTTTTTCATGGAAAGAAAAGCGGAGGGACGCGCCACGGCTCCGTTCATTACGCGGGACAAAACCACCTCGGTGTTGGTCTCTCAGGACAGCTTTCAGGTGGATTTCAGACGGATTCGGGTTGCTTTCCAGTCGTGTTAATATCCGATTGTGATTGTGCATGAGCTGGACATGCCAGAACATGTCCCGTGAGGCTTCATCACGGCGTTGCTTTGTGCTGAGCGGCTGCACCGCGATGCGCAGTGGAGCCACTTCTCTTTCCATGACAAAAACTCCTGTAACAGTGAAATGTGCCGTTCATTTTTAAACTGTACGCTGTCTTGATCCGGTATGTCATCTGACTAGCACAGGAATTGTGAAAAGATGTGGACATCAGCACTTTTCCGGCACATTAAGACAGACGTAATTGAAAGTAATCAAATTACATTACTTTAATATTATGGTACTTGGATTACGTTACTGACTACATTTTTCAACAGGTAACTAGTAACTGTATTGGAATACATTTTTAAAGTAACCCTCCCAACCCTGTATATATATATATATATATATATATATGAGGTCTATTAGATAATAAACCGACCCTTTTATTTTTTTTTTAACTATATAGATTTGAGTCACGTGCGATTACACCAATCATGCTTGAACCCTCGTGCGCATGCGTGAGTTTTTTCACGCGTGTCGGTGACGTCATTTCCCTGTGGGCAGGCCTTGAGTGAGATGTGGTCCCGCCCTCTCGGCTGAATTCCTTTGTTTCACACGCTGCTCGAGACGGCGCGTGTTGCTTTATCAACATTTTTTCTGGACCTGTGAGGAATATCCGAGTGGACACTATTCGAGAAATTAAGCTGGTTTTCTGTGAAAAGTTTAACGGCTGATGAGAGATTATGGGGTGTTTCTGTCGCTGTAAGGACTTCCCACGCAGCGGCACGTCGTGCAGTGCTTCCAGGCGCCGTCGTCGGCCTGTTTCGACCTGAAAACATCCTAATTTAAGGCTTAATTCACCCAGGACGTCGTGAGAGAACAGAGAAGATTCAGAAGAGGCCGGCATGAGGACTTTATGCGGACATTCCACTGTTTAAGGACATTTTTTAATGAAAGACGTGCGCGCAAATTCGCTGAGTCCTTTCCGTGACGACTCGGCAAATCTGTGTGCGCCGCGACAGGAATAACACCTCCGTGTTGAAAACCATTTGTAAAATTCAGGCGGCTTTTGATGGCTTTCAACAAGTGAATAACTGAGAAATTGTTTAACAGCTTGGGCATGTTCCAACTTGCCCGTTAATGTTTCCAACGGAGGTGTTTTTCCTGTCGCGACCCCCCGCGGTCGGGTCCAGCCCGACATGCGACTCTGCCCGCACGTTCTTTCATTACAAAATGTCCGTTAACAATGGAATGTCCGAATAAACTCCTCATGCCGACTTCTTCTGAAAGTTCTCTGTTCTCTGACGACTTCCTGGATCAACAGAGCCTGAAATGTGGAAGTTTTCAACTTGAAACGGCGAGACGCTGCCGCCTCGAAGCACAGATCACCGTCAGGTGCCGTGGGCCGTCCTTACGGCGACACTACCAGACCAAAATCTCTCATCAGCCGTTAAAATTTTTACCGAAAACCAGCCGAATTTATCGAATGGTGTCCACTCAATTGTGCCTTACAGTTTTGAAAAAATTTTGATCAAACAAAGCAGCAGTCTCTGAGCCATTCCTAAACAATGAAAAAATCAACGAGAGGGTGGGCCACTCCTCACTCAAAGACTGCCCACGGGCGAATGACGTAACCGACAGGCGTGAAAAAACTCTTGCATGCCCACGAGGGTTCAAGTATGTCTGATGTAATCACACGTGATTCAAATCCATATGGTTTTTGAAAAAAATAATAAGGTCGGATACTTTTCTAATAGACCTCGTATATATATATATATATATATATATATATATATATATATATATATATATATATATATATATATATATATATATATATATATATATATATATATATATATCACTTTAGTGGTACTCAAAATTGGCTTATACCATGAAGAATATTTACAATGTTAATAATGCACGAGCAATTTGCACTTACATTTTCCTCCGTAATTTAAGGTTAGAATACATAACCAACTGTGGGACACACACCAACAGTGACAGTTATAGTGATGGTGGCAAATGATGACAAAAATGGTGTCTGAACAGACAACTCAGATGACAACAAAGACAATGTCAATGTCACCCACCCACCTGATGTCCCACCCAGCTGACACTGACATATCTCAAACAGGAAGCAGTCGGTCCTCATCTTAGTTATCAACTCACAACCAATAGGGATATACAAGTTATTTAAAAATGTCATTCCATATGGGTAATGTTATCTGCTACGTTTCCACTTTTTTGGCAAAAGAAGCTTGATTGCGTGAATCTTAATAACTTTTCATCATCTGAACACATCTTCACTGGCAACACAACAAAATGTAATTACCAGAAATGAAGGGAGAGAAAACATAATAATGTAAAAATTACTTCATCCATAAAGTAGAGGAAAGACAGCAAATAATCTTGTTTAAAGGAATGTCAACATCTTGGCTTCAAAAGACCTTGTCGGCTGTTATTGATTATATCTTGGCTGCAGCAGAGGTTGCAATTTCTTGGACTTGAAGAAACTGATAGCAGCTTGTCTGCAAGACTTCTGGCACAGAGGAACATGATAGTAACACATCCCAACAGTTATGTTTTTTTTTTCTGTTTTTCTTAAAAACTGACTCACTTTGTGGGATTAAGGAAGATACAGACCACAATCAAATCAAATCAAATCAATTTTATTTATATAGCGCCAAATCACAACAAACAGTTGCCCCAAGGCGCTTTATATTGTAAGGCAAAAGCCATACAATAAATACAGAAAATACAGAAAAACCCCAACACAACAAACACATTTAGATTCCAGCATGAGTTACCAATTTAGGTTCCTCCTGGTTTGAAAACCTTCTCCATCCCTGAGAAATGAACAAAAAGACACTAAGAGAGCATATACTTCCTCCAAAGTCACAAATGTTCTGGATCAGGTTCAAAAGAAAATCCTTCATTTTCTAAGACATCATCCATCTGCTCACCAAATTTCATCAACATTCTCTCACAACCTTTTAAGTTAAACGTTGCTATGTGTCAAAACATTCTTCTGGCTCTCCATTCCAGAATATATTCCACATATCTATATTCACATCCAAAATTGAATTGCTTATTTCCCACTATGTTTTCTATCTGCTTACCAAATTTTATTGAAATCCGTTCATTGTGTTTTCAGTTATTCTGGTAAAAGTCAAAGAAATAGACAAATGGAAAAAAAAAAAAAAGACCTGCTTGGCAGAGCTAAAAATACGTTGGGCAGGTTATTATGTTGAACAAACATTGCCGTGGTCCCTTGGGTTGCAGGTTGTCCCGGTAATAGACATCGTCAGGTGCCAGTCAACAGTATCCAGACAGCCTGGGAAGTCATGGCAGATCCAGATCCTCTGCTGCTGCACTTGGACTGAGATGAGAGCGTGCAGAGAGGTCTGCTTTCCATAAAGTTTTGGTATCCTGTGAAGCAGCTCGACTTCATAATCATAAATCGTCTCGATGGAAATTGGGGGTTTGCTGTATCCCAACATAACGGAGAAGTTTCAAAATCAAAAGGTGGTTCTGGTGTCAGTTTAATATTAAAGGAAAAAATTCAAGTTTCTATTCTATATGAAGTTTCACAACAAGACAAGGCAGCTGCAGAAGATTTTGAGTTCAATGCAAGTTCAGTTTGGGGAAAATAAAAAAAAAGCTTGTTCCTGCTTTGCCCGAGTTAATATCGGTGATCGTAGATGTTCCGCTTCCCTGTGGCAGACCCTGATCCGGAGGCCGCGGAGGCCTGAGGTCCTCGGCCTCTCCCCGGTTTGCGCTGCGGCCAGCTTCAGCTCATGCGTGTAATGCTGTTTGTAATGAGGAATCTAAACATGGAACAGCGGTGAGGCATGACTGGAATGTGTTTCCATTGGAGGGAACTGCATGCAAGAAAAAGAGCAGAAAAAAAGAAGACGACAAACTGACGAGGCAGAGTCGTGTCCAGAAGGAGCGCTGACTTGGGCCAAAGCGGAAGACTAATGTTATTGTACATTGGCTGTCACTCTTCCAGCCCTCCCTCACCAATTGGTTCCTGGTCTGGGTTCCTCCCCCGCCTTTCTCGCCGCTCTGTTTGCTCAGGTGGACAGTGACACAGTTCTGAATGAGCCCCGGTCGTCCCCTCTCTGCACGCATGGCTGTAGACTGTGTCATCGACTCGGAGTCCGGAGGGGCCCGCAGAGCTCTGGAAGTTGGAGCTTCAGCAGGGAAGCTGAGGGACGAAATGGAAAAATGGAAGGAAAATGCAAATAAGTGAGGAGAGTGACCGAAGAACAAACAGCAAAGGGAAGAAGATGGAGCAAAAGAGGTGGGAAACCAAATCAGACAGTCAGTGGGGAAAAAAAAATCCGACCACCCATTTTGAAAAGTGGAGAGATTGTGGAGGTGGTCCTGGTTTATGGTCCGTGGAGGACGTCCTGAAACAGCGCTGTTTGGAGTTTATTTTATAATGCCACAACGTCTCAGACCATCTGTCAGGAATCTCATTCTGCAAAGACTAATTACAGTGTAAACACAACATTAAAGACCGTAGGCCACTCTGCTTCAGTATTTACCTTTACTTCTAAACAATCCTGACATCCGTCTGCTGATTGATTTTGTCCATAGAAACCTCTTTTGCTGATGTTTATTTGTTTTGAAACTGGCATGCAAGTCAGGCAGAAATGGATGGATTTCAGGAATACAGCTCAGTGAGTTGTTCCCACCTGTAAGTGCGACTTTGTTTGAATTGAGAATCTGGTTACAAGCAGAGATAGCAAAATAAAATTCAATTCAGTTTAATAATAATAATAATAATAATAATAATAATAATAATCCTATGTTGTCAGCTGGGGCTGGCAATGCATGGTTATAGTTTAGGCCTCCTCCCACCTTCGCATTTGAAAGAATTCAAATTAAAAATCCAGAAAAAAATATAGATGTTATGTGTGTGGTGGATTATACATTAAAATTGGTCAAATATTCATCGATCAGATGTTTTTCACTTGGGTGTTCATAGTGACACAAACAACATAAATGACTTGCATATCCATTTTGCATATGATCCTGAAAGTGGTTTTATACGTTGTCACCAGTGGGTGATTTTAATTGTAACTGCACAGACAGCTGTTGTGCCTCTTCCATAAATTTTAAACTTTTGAAAATGACACAAGATTATGATGTTATGCTATTGAGGCAGAAGTCTAAAACATCTATGACTTATAAAACCTTGATAAAAATGTTTGATATACAGTGAGGCAAATAAGTATTTGATCCACTGTTGATTTTGCAGGTTTTCCCACTTCCAAAGAATGGAGAAATCTGCTATTTTTATCATAGATGCATTTCAAATGTGAGAGACAGAATCCAAAAAGAAAATTCAGAAAATCACATTGTATGATTTTTAAATAATTAATTTGGATTTTGTTGGATGAAATAAGTATTTGATCACCTACCAACCAGCAAGAATTCTGGTTTTCACAGACCTGTTAATTTTTCTTTAAGAAACCCTCTTATTCTGCACTCTTTACCTGTATTAATTGCACCTGTTTTAACTTGTTACCTGTATAAAAGACACCTGTTCACACACTCAATCACACTCCAACCTGTCCACCATAGCCAAGACCAAACAGCTAAGGACACCAGGGACAAAACTGTAGACCTGCACAAGGCTGGGATGGACTACAGGACAACAGGCAAGCAGCTTGGTAGAAGACAACAACTGTTATGATTATTTATTAGAAAGTGGAAGAAACACAAGATGACTGTCAATCTCCCTCAGTCTGGGGCTCCATGCAAGATCTCACCTCATGGAGTCAGGATGATTCTGAGAAAGCCCAGAACTACATGGGACCTGGTCAATGACCTGAAGAGAGCTGGGACCACAGTCACAATTACATTAGTAACACACTACACCGTCATGGTTTAAAATCCTGCAGGGCAGCAAGGTCCCCCTGCTCAAACCAGCACATGTCCAGGGCTGTTTGAAGTTTGCGAATGACCATCTGGATGATGCAGAAGAGGCATGGGAGATGGTCATGTGGTCAGATGAGACCAAAATAGAGCTTTTTGGAATCAACTCCACTCGCTGTGTTTGGAGGATGAGAACAACCCCAAGAAAACCATCCCAACCGTGAAGCATGAGGGTGGAAACCTCATTTTTCGGGGTGCTTTTCTGCAAAGGGGACAGGACGACTGCATCGTATTGAAGGGAGGATGGATGGAGTCATGTATCGTGGGATTTTCGCAAACAGTCTCCTTCCTTCAGTAAGAGCATTGAAGATGGGTTATGGCTGGGTCTTCCAGCATGACAGTGACCCAAAACACACAGTCAGGGCAACTAAGGAGGGGCTCTGTAAGAAGCATTTGAAGGTCCTCAAGCGGTCTAGCCAGTCTCCAGACCTGAACTCAATAGAAAATCTTTGGAGGGAGCTGAAACTTGAAACCTGAAAAATCTGGAGAAGATCTGTATGGAGGAGTGGACCAAAATCTCTGTTGCAGTGTGCAAACTTGGTCAAGAACTACAGGAAATGTCTGACCTCTGTCATTGCAAACAAAGGTTTCTGTACCAAATATTAAGGTCTGCTTTTCTATTGTATTAAATACTTATTTCATGCAATAAAATACATATTAATTATTTTTTTAAAAATCATACAATGTGATTTTCTGAATTTTTTTCCGATTCTTTCTCTCACAGTTGAAGTGTACAGTACCTACGATAAAAATTACAGACCTCTCCATTCTTTGTAGGTGGCAAAACTTGCAAAATCGACAGTGGATCAAAAACGTATTTGCCTCACTGTATTTAATTAAAACTTTTTTGTTGTTGCCACTATTAACTAAAACCTTACTACTCTGCTCAGTCACACTGTTGCTGTGCTGAGTCACATGGTTGCTGTGCTCAGCCACATTGTTGCTATGCTCAGCCACATTGTTGCTATGCTCAGTCACATTGTTGTTATGCTCAGCCACGTAGTTGCTATGCTCAGCCACATTGTTGCTATGCCCAGTCACATAGTTGCTATGCTCAGTCACATTGTTGTTATGCTCAGCCACGTAGTTGCTATGCTCAGCCACATAGTTGCTATGCCCAGTCACATAGTTGCTATGCTCAGCCACATTGTTGCTATGCTCAGTCACATAGTTGCTTTTCTCAGTTACATTGTTGCTATGCTCAGCCACATTGTTGCTATGCCCAGTCACATAGTTGCTATGCTCAGCCACATTGTTGCTATGCTCAGTCACATAGTTGCTATTCTCAGTTACATTGTTGCTATGCTCAGCCACATTGTTGCTATGCTCAGTCACATTGTTGTTATGCTCAGCCACGTAGTTGCTATGCTCAGCCACATAGTTGCTATGCCCAGTCACATAGTTGCTATGCTCAGCCACATTGTTGCTATGCTCAGTCACATAGTTGCTATGCTCAGTTACATTGTTGCTATGCTCAGCCACATTGTTGCTATGCTCAGTCACATTGTTGTTATGCTCAGCCACGTAGTTGCTATGCTCAGCCACATAGTTGCTATGCCCAGTCACATAGTTGCTATGCTCAGCCACATTGTTGCTATGCTCACTCACATAGTTGCTATGCTCAGTCACATTGTTGCTATGCTCAGCCACATTGTTGCTATGCTCAGTCACATTGTTGCTATGCCCAGCCACATTGTTGCTATGCTCAGTCACATTGTTGTTATGCTCAGCCACATAGTTGCTATGCTCAGCCACATTGTTGCTATGCCCAGTCACATAGTTGCTATGCTCAGTCACATTGTTGCTATGCTCAGCCACGTAGTTGCTATGCTCAGCCACATAGTTGCTATGCCCAGTCACATAGTTGCTATGCTCAGCCACATTGTTGCTATGCTCAGTCACATAGTTGCTATTCTCAGTTACATTGTTGCTATGCTCAGCCACATTGTTGCTATGCTCAGTCACATTGTTGTTATGCTCAGCCACGTAGTTGCTATGCTCAGCCACATAGTTGCTATGCCCAGTCACATAGTTGCTATGCTCAGCCACATTGTTGCTATGCTCAGTCACATAGTTGCTATGCTCAGTTACATTGTTGCTATGCTCAGCCACATTGTTGCTATGCTCAGTCACATTGTTGTTATGCTCAGCCATGTAGTTGCTATGCTCAGCCACATAGTTGCTATGCCCAGTCACATAGTTGCTATGCTCAGCCACATTGTTGCTATGCTCAGTCACATAGTTGCTATGCTCACTCACATAGTTGCTATGCTCAGTCACATTGTTGCTATGCTCAGCCACATTGTTGCTATGCTCAGTCACATTGTTGCTATGCCCAGCCACATAGTTGCTATACTCAGCCACATTGCCGCTATACTCAGCCACATTGTTGCTATGCTCAGCCATACTGTTGCTATGCTCAGTCATATTGTTACTGTACTCAGCCACACAGTTGCTATACTCAGCCACATTGCTGCTATGCTCAGCCACAATGTTGCTATGCTCAGCCACACTGTTGCTATGCTCAGCCATACTGTTGCTATGCTCAGTCATATTGTTACTGTACTCAGCCACATAGTTGCTATACTCAGCCACATTGCTGCTATACTCAGCCACATTGTTGCTATGCTCAGCCATACTGTTGCTATGCTCAGTCATATTGTTACTGTACTCAGCCACATAGTTGCTATACTCAGCCACATTGCTGCTATGCTCAGCCACAATGTTGCTATGCTCAGCCACATAGTTGCTACGAAAATGTTGCTTGCTATATTTTTGCGGTCATACAGTATAACAGTGATCCAGATAAATGATACTATTGGATCAACAAAACAACCTGCAAACCTATGTTGTGGGTTATTAGACAAAAAAGGTCATTATGTAGATAAATTTGCATAATAAGTGTGATGTTGGTAAATGTACAGGCTGGTCACTAAGTTTGCATGAGGACACACCTCTCAGAAAAAAATATTAAAAAAATGTTACTCATGCATTGTTCAAAGAAGTCACACCTAATATGAAAACACCCTTTGGCGAAAATAACATGTTGATAACAATAAGCACTGAAAATACCATTCAACTAACAACAGACACATTATGTGACTGTGTGAGAGTAAAAGTGGTTCAGCACTCAAGGGAGGAAACTGACACTAAACACAAAACTGAATACCTCATTTTTCATTGAGAATAAGAATAATAAGAAGACGACAACCAGGAAATTTTGCGGTTGCTGACTTCATCAGCACACCCATGGTGCAGAGGAGTGGTTGCTCTATGTCAGTCACCTGTATGGCTGACCCCCCCTCCACCTCCACCACCAACAAACAAAAAAAAAAAAAGAAAAAGAAAAAATCCTAATTACTACCACATGGACCTGAAGGACCGGAAGCAAATGCTTTTAAGCCAGGAAAGAGATATGGGCTCCCAGATCTTTTAGTATATATAATAAACAAATAGGCTGCTACTGCATGCGAGTGTGCACGGAAGTCACCGTTTGCATGATTATTATTTTTATTATGGAGCTGCAGCATTTCTTATGCACGACCGGCACAGTGCACGTGGTAAGGTTTGCAGACGCTGACATTTAGTAAACATCATGAGTACTGATACATTACACACATATGTACAGAACTATTACACATATCTTAGCATTTGCGTGTGACACCTGAGGAGTGTTGATATTCAGGCGGGGCCCATGCACCCGGCAGCTGCCTGGGAGGTGTAATAGGTTGTCTTACAAAGCGCAGACAGGAAATGAACCCTGGTATCTCGCTCGAATCAGCTACATCTGGACCCAATTATTCGTCCTGGTTGTTTTTGGCGAGTGATAAATGATTTAGTCACACTGCTAACACCATTTCTCAAGGACAAATATAGCTATGATAGCTGTGATATGTATGTATGTAAAGGCGGGTTTTTGTCCTTGGCTCAGCAGAACTGTGCATTCAGTCAACTGCAGCAGTGACAGAGATGGTCCTTATTGTTTTTTTTGTTGGGTTTTTTTAAAACTCCATGAAGTATTGTTACTTAAATATGGTGTCACTGTTGCTTGATTTATCGTCATAGTATATCTTCTCTACTCGGACCGACTGCGTTTGCAGTCAATAAATCCAAACAATGCCTTCTGTAATTTGAAAACAAAGTGCAGACATTATTATCCTTATCTTGACACGGCCATCTGATGTCCAAGTCGATTTTGGTACTTTTGTTGCACTTGCACGCAGGGTGGAGAAGAGCGAAAACATTCAAATATGTTCTCAGTCCAAATCAAACAGACATTTCTAGTGAGACCACAGGAGAACGTTTAATAGCTCCTCAGAGGTTATGAACTGATGACAGTTAATAAGTCATAAAATTTCCCCTTGAAGAGGACGTTAGATTCCATCTGCAGGGCACCCAGTACAAAGAACCGGAAAGTAAACATCGAGCAGTGGAAGTGGACTGGAATCTCTCAGTGGCTGCTCATGTAGAGTCTCTTGAGCATGTCCCTCAAGGCTTCCTAATTTCTGTCTTTCTTTCTTTCTTTCTTGAGAGTGCAGGCAACTGACCTTTGTGATTACACCTCATATTATTGTGCTTGTCATCTATTTTCTTTGGCCCTTGGGATGTTTGCTGTGGTAACGGCACACAGTGGGATGTCTGGGCTGACCCTGCTGTCCTCTGCATTTCCCAGCTTGGCTGTGATGAAGGGAAGTCTCTGCCCATGATCCCTAACCCCTGAAGAGGAGAGTTCTCAATTTCATCTCAATGTTCTGGGCCTCATATCCCTCCCTGCTCCTTCACACCACCATCCCTTCACACGGGCACCTTTTGCTGGAATATGTAACTTATTTTCCTGAGCATTGTGACGCAGCTGCTAAATTGGTCCAAAATATCTACTTGTGCCGTGACATCTCTCAAAGAGAGCAAGTACTGAGCTTAAGCTGCACTTGACATTTTGTTTAATGTTTCCCGCTAGAGTGCATGACTCTCTAATATTATTTTTGGACTGAAGATTCCCCATCTTTCAGTGAAGCACCACTATGGCTGTAATTCTTCTTACTGCTTGGACAGATGTCTTTGTTTTATTCCAGGAATCGCCGTAAAGGTGTTGATGAATGATATTTTAAACAGTATATAGTATACAGTATAGTAATATAGCAGCCTACAACTATTATTTTGTGTAAAGATTTAGTGACTTAATGGAATTTTGTGCAGAGAATGAAGCAACACTCCCTCTGTTCTCTGAGCTTTTCTGTCCCCTGTTCACATTTGCACACACAGCTTTAGTACATGTGAGCCCTGCCTTGTGAACCCCCCCACCCGCCCTTATATTTATAAAGAGATGACAGTATGCTCTACTCACAGCATAGCTGATTTCTTTAATTGTAACCAGCAGTAAATCTCTAGAAATATTCCAAAAATCACATTTAGATTGTAAAATTGCCTCTGATCAAGAACACAGTCTGATGAGAACCCATGCACACCTGGACCTTCCCACATAAAGAGCTGATAGACCTGTTTAAAGGCTCCAACTGCTGTTTCTTCTGCCCAAAGGAGAAGAGGAAGCAAGGAGGTTTGAGAAGGAGTGTCCAAGGAGGGAAGTTGTTTACATCCTGAAATGTGGTGCAAGTGTGACATGTGACAAAACACATTCACAGACTATTAAAAGTTAGGGGCTGACCACACAAATTTTTTTACAGCAAATGTTCTGAGCAAAATTCAGTGCAATTCACAAAGATCAGCAGATGTGATTTGATCCAGTAATGAAGACAAGCAATTTGTGTCAATAATTTATAGAGCTATTTCATGCTGAACCCAACTCTGTTAATCTTTCACCTGCGACTTTGTGCCATTGAAGAGAAGAAGTTAGTTCTATATATAGGCCTTGAGGCCTGTTGGTGCCAGTGCATATCCTCAAGTTCCATAGCTTGAAGCAGATGATAGTCTATGACTTCCCTGAATGGGATGCCAATAGTTCTCCAGCCTAGGCTGGGTCCCATGTACAGCCGAGTGAACTGGAGAAGAAGTGCCTGAGCTGAAATCAAACCCATATCTAAATATTGGGGAGCCCAGTTCCTTATTCACTGAACTAACTGAATAAGCAGCTTATTTTCCTCAGCATTGTGATGCATTTGCTAAACTGGACCAAAGTTTTAAATTTTGTTCAATTTATTTTCATTTATATAGCACCAAATCACAACAAAGTTGACTTATGGTGCTTCACACAAGTAAGGTCTAATCTTACCGACCCCCAGAGCAAGCACACAGGCGACAGTGGTAAGGAAAAACTCCCTCTGATGATTTGAGGAAGAAACCTCAAGCAGACCAGACTCAAAGGGGTGACCCTCTGCTTGGGCCATGCTACAGACACAATAGACAATACAGGAAATTATACAGGAAATTTTGGGAGTTCACGCCAATATCCATTTGCAAAATGTTTTGCTGACCTTCGTGGCAACAGACACAAACAGTTTCTAAAATGTAAATAGCCATCATATTAACCAGTGTAAGATTAGGCATTACTAAAGTGAAGCACCTTGAGCAACTTGTGCTCTGATTTGGCACTGTATAAATCAAATGAATTGAACTGAGAAGAATTGATGCACCCAGAATGACAACCAGTCTATCACCACCTCATTTAAATTTTTCAATTTATTTAGTTTGATGTTCCCTCAAAATGCAAGTGATGCACCTCATCTGAGTCTCCCTAAGTAACCATTTATTTGATACAGTCAGTCCAGTGGTACTCAAAGATCCTCCAAAGAGACCTAGTATTATCAGTTTTGTCCATTTTCCATTGGCGTCAATCCAGATTCAAGACTCATCTGTTCTCCCTATCTTATCATTAACATAGACTTAGTGGTACCAAATTATTGTCTTTCTCTTTAACTTCCTTTAGATCCATTAATGGAGGAGAAAGACACATATTATCATTTTGTCTGTTTGTTGGCTGTTGTACGAAAGTGTTACAGTGAACTGTTCATTTTGGCTGATTGATTTCTTCTTTCTTGATTTCTGATTTCTGTATCTTAGAGCTTCATAGATCCATCTGTTCATTCATCCAGGCCTCCATCTGATTCTCTGAGATCCTTCCAGGACTGGGATATATGAGGTCTATATGGGAACTGTACAAATCTGGAACATGCCTTGGAATTATGGAAGCATTATGCAGATGAAAAACTGTGGAATGTTCCTTTAATGACTCCTCTGGCATCAACACACACACACAGACTGGCAGTGCACTTACTGAGACTCTGCTCGTCACCGTTTGGATGTCTTTCGAGCCATCGTTCATCATTATCCTTACATGTGGTATGGTTGCTTAGCTGCAACATTTCTGTCTCTGCACATCTAACAATTTTGGTAGTTTATTTAGTTATTGTTAGTATGGCTGAAACAGATAGTCACCCCACTGAGACTGATCTGCTTGAGGTTTTTCCTGTAATTTAGAACCGTCTAGGACATTTTTCCTGACCGCTGTTGGCAATATATTTGCTCTGGAGGTGGGTGAGGTTAGACCTTACCACCTTGGGGTGACCTATGTTGTGATTTGGTGGTGTATAATTAAATTGTATTGAACTGAATATTGCCGACGACATCAGTCGTCACCCTAAGTCACTGGTTAGTCTCACAACCGTATAGTACTCATACCTGAAAGCAAGACAACAGTATTTTCCTTAGAACATCTGTACCCTTGGATATCCAGAGAAGAAAAGTTGTGTTTTTTATGTCCTGTGGGGTTGAAAGAAGAAAACGTGTTTACAAAAGCATGAAAATATTTTATCATGAGCAGCGGGGGCAGAAGTGTTTTAATGGCCTGATCCACAGGCCTCTGGCTGCCTGCAGGATTTTTCAAACTGCAGAGAGCCCACTGCTCTGCCTGCCAACCCTTGGGGCAATGTTGAGATGAAACAGATAAGATAATTGTCTCTAATGAAATCCAGAGCTCTAGGTCTGTCTGGACTAGGACTAGCTGGGCCCTTTCTCAGTTTCCCCCTTTTTTAAAGGGGGTATTCCATGTTGATCTTGAATTTGGAGGCTGTGTAAGTCTGTCCCTAATTCAAACCAGATCTCCTGCACCAGTTCTGGTGGAGCTTTGATATCGTTTGAAGTTCTGCAAGCGAACATGGCACCATCAGCCCGCTAGACCTGGTTGTCATGACAACCCTAATTATCTTCCTTTACGGTCTACTTTTTACACAGGAAGGGAGCCATTATGTTCTTTGGGCATTTGCATCTCTCTGGGGCAAGTGTTAAAGGTCAGGAAAATGAACCGAAATAACACATAATATGAAAGCAAACAACCAAACACTTTTTGCATGACTCACTACAATACAAAACACTCCGGCAGGCATTTCTTTTGTCAAACATTTCTAACATATGTGCACAAGGATGGCTGATGCCTCATCTTTCCAGAGTTTTTACTGCCTTATTTTTTTTTTTGAAGGCCGCCCCAAAGCGCTTTTGTACTCAGTCATTCCGTAGTGATGCTATGATGTTGTTGTGCACTAAGAAGTGCGTGAAAGTGGTGAAATAACATTTGTGTTATTTTTCTGCTGCAGAGTATTATTTTATTAATATTCCGAAGTCCCCCCCAACCTCCCAGCAATTTAATCTAAATGCTTTCTTAAAATAGGATAATACACTTGTAATACAAAATAAACGCAGTGCTGTTTTTCCTGATGACTTTCCAGTCATATTCAGATGTAGTCCTTGGAAAGTTCATGGACCACATGCATTTGTCTGTTCTTGGACGATGTACACCGGTACCAGACGATTTGGTTCAAAAACAGCAGAACATAATCACGTCCACACTGCTCCTTTTTGTATATGTTGAAATGGAATAAAGAATTGCTGCCAATCATTTGCACCAAAGTGGGTCTTTCAGCCGACAAATGAGGAATTGATTTATTTTACCACTGAAGTCTTGCGTAACATTGATTTACCTGCCTTCCTGCCGAGAGTGTGTACGGTCCCATTCAAAATACTGTTAAATAAACTCTATCACTGTGCAAAACTGACTCTGTTATGAAGTTGATTTAACACTCCAATAGAGTTGATTTAGTAGTACTTGTAGTGTATTTTAAATGGAAGAATATAAACTCCCTGCAGCGTTCATTTAAAGCTGCAAAATGTACTGTGAAGATAATTGTATATAATCATGCATTATGAATAAAATAAAATACTCTCCACCTCCACATTTATTAAATTATTAATTTCACTGTTGAAAAAGTCATATTTTGCAAAACTATTGATACTTTTTATGATTTCTTATATTTGTGATTTTAAGTGAAACATCTTAAAGGTCTTCCATTCTGTGACTGCAAGTAGAAATATTCTTGGAATTAGCAAAAATTAGCATTGCAACCACTCGTTGCAGACTTCAGTGAATTATGTAACAGAAGTCCATTCTGCAGTCCTCCTCACTCTTTGGAAAATAAGGACGCATCACTTCAGTGTTTATGTTGAATTTTTGGTTGCATACTACAATTATGTTTTTAAGACACCTGCAGGATACAATCAAGTCCATAAGTATTTGGACAGAAACACAGTTTTTGTCCAGTTTTTGCCTCTGTATACCGTAACTATGGAGCTGATATTAAACAGTTAAGAGGTACTTATGGTGTAGACATTTAGCTTTAATCCAAGAGATTTGCAAAAATATCACAAACCGGGATTTTTTTTAATCCCTTGGGAAGACTCCCTCAGGGAAACTGAAGTTCCAGCAGCATTGTATAGCAGCACACAGGGTAAGAAGCACACAGAGTATCAAAAGCGAAAGTAAAAAATAATTTGTAAATACAAATACACAAATATAAATACCAGAAATACTGCTCACTACTGGTTTACTGCCTACTACTGTTCCTCTCCTTCCCATTCTCTGTCTTCCTGTTACTCCTCTTACCCCCGAGTGAGGAGTTGCACAGTCTGATGGCCATTTAAATACAACTCAAAACTGTTACAGCAGTTTACTTTTGACAGATCAGGGGATGGACACATGAGCATCAAAAACTCACAGAATAGGTCTTTATTTACATCAGTGCAAACACTATAATAATGCATAGTCAATCTATTTGTATTCTGCAGTTCTCAAAAACTGGGTGACCATGCAAAAAGGAGACTAGTGAGGGAAGCCACAAAGAAGCTCATGATAACACTGAAAGAGTTATAGGCTTTTTCACCTGTAACTGGAGAAACTGTGCATAATGCAACTTTTGTCTGTTACAGTGCCAGTTCTGCAGATTCATGGTGAACTGCCACAGAGATGGGTTTTCTTAAGAAGAAGACATTAAATTGCAGCTTCATTTTGTCGGGTGGCACATTGGAGGCTCAAGCTGAGCTCTGATCATTTTCATGTATGAAAATCCTTCTCTATGCCACTCCATCGTAAAGCTAACCGGTGGTGCAACTCACAGAAGTTGCACTAGGCACAATTTCTTCAACCACAGACACTTTTTTTTAGCATTCTTGTGGGTGTCTTGTTGGCTTCCCTCACTCATCTCCTACTTGCAGGATCACTCAGATTATAAGAAAGATGAAAGATTTGTGAGTGGAATAAAGTCCAACCTCTCATGGCTACTGATTCTTGCAGCATGTCTTTGAACCTTTATCTGTTACTGGAGTGGGGCTGCTTTCTTGACACCAAAAGTACAGAATCCTTGCATTAAAATTCAACAGTAACATAAACAACTGACTGTAGACTAAGTCAGCTCGCGAGATACATAGATCTTATCAGAGTGGCGGCTGAGTGAAGAGGAGCCTTAAGTGGTGCTGCTCCACCAGAGGTCACAAAAAGCTGGGAATCAAAGGAGGAGCCAGAGGTTGACCAAACACACTGTTTCCCCACTGCCCTCATGTAAAACTATCTGCCAAACACCAGCAAACCTCTTTGAACTTGATTTAGCACCAAGATCACAAACAGCCAAATCGCACATCGGGAGGAAGAAGCTGAAGCAGCCTGATGACGCAGAGATAAACTGAGGTTTATGTTGCTTCACACTGACATTATCAATGTGCTCTAATGGGGTCGTCAACAGAATCTAACAAGCACCGTGACACTGTTAGGAATTCAGAACAAGACCTGTGAAGCGAAAACAAAACAAACACCTTTTACTGTTAAAACACTCAAAATTTTTGTTTGAATATGAATAAACATGAAATAAAAATGGGTGAACCTTCGGCTGACAGTCAGAATTTCAGAAACCACAAAAGTACACACACACACACGTGTTCATTGAGATGAGGTAAAAAGTAGCAGCACTGCACTAAATGTATGTAAGGTGTTTAATTTTTGTGCAGACGGCTATTTCACATATTTGAGTGTTGACTTGATTTTACGATGCACTTTGTGGCTGTAATTGCAGAAGTGCTGCACTGAGCCACATAATCTTTAATGGTGTTCCCAGTCATTTTTATACCTTATTTATACATATGGGGCACCCATTATATGACCCCAAGTGAATGAAAGCAGACAGTAAATGCAGAAAATAAATATATAATATACACATGGTGGAGAATTTATTAAAATGTATTGCAATAATAATCTTATATATAAAGCACTTGACATAACACACATCCCTCTGTGTGCATATGTGTGTGTGTCAGCAATCCATATATGGGTAAAGAGGTGGACTATAGGTAAGACCATATGACCTGGGTGGGACAAATGAAGCACGGACACCAAAAACCTCAGCGAATAAGGTACACTCAGTTCTGGAGTTTATTAAATCATATTTATTGGGGCTGAGTGGTTTTTCTTATAACAGTTTTGCTTTGGTGTGGGCACTAAAAATTAGGACCCACTTATTTCCTCAGTAATTCTAACACTTTATTTATATAGCACTTTAAATTAAAAAAAAATATTACAGAGTGCTCAATATGACACCCCACCAACAATAAAACAAAATCTTACCTCGATAAGAACACGTCACATTAAAACTCAAGTACAACACCAAATCAGAAAAAGGTTAGGATGGTATGGAAGATGCAACATAAATAATTAAACAATTTTGTTATTTCAAACAGGTGATGTCAACAGGTGATTGTAATCATGATTTTGTACAAAAGCAATATCCATGAAAGGCTAAGTCTTTGTGGAGCAAAAATGGGTGGACGAGCTCCTGTTTCTCACCAAATGCGTGAGATAATTATTGAAATGTTTAAAACATTGTTGGTCAAAGAAAGATGGGAAGCAATTCAGATATTTCTCCCTCTGCAGTGCATAATATCATTACACAATTCAAGGAATCTGGAGGAATTTTAGTGCATAAAGTGAAAGAACACATGCTAAAGCTGAACACTCGTGATCTCTGATCCCCCAGACAACACTGCATCAAGAACTGTCATTCATCAATAGCTGATATAACTACATAGGCAAGGGAGGAGTTTGGGAAATCTTTGATAAGCACAAAAATACGTGTACTGTTCAAAAAAGAAGCTGCATGTTAACCTTGTCCAGAAGTGGTGTCAATGTCTCTGGGCTCTAGGGCACCTGGGTTGGACCATCACAGAAGTGAGAATGTGTACTGTGGTCAGACGAATATGTATTACATTTCTTTTTTGGAAGAAATGGCTCCACACCAAAGATGAAAAGGACTATCCAGACTGTTATCGGCAACAAGTCCAAAAAACAGGGTCTGTCATGGTATGGGACTGTGTCAGTGCCCTTGGCAAAGGTCATTTACACTTCTCTGAAAGCGGCATTAAGATTTTACAGTGCATGTTGCCTTCAAGACAATGCATGCTGCCTTCAGGACAAGTTTTCCAAGGACTTCCATACATTTTTAAGCAAGACAATAGAAACCACATTCTGCCAACGTTACAAAAGCATGGCTGTGGAAGAAGAAGGCATGGGTACTGGACTGACCTGACTGCAGTCCTGATCTGTCCCCAACAGAGAATGTGTGGAGAACTTTGAAATAAAAAATGCAACAATGATGATCATGTGCTGTTGCACAAGTTTGCAGGAAGAATGGAACAAAATAACAAATAAAACACTTTTAAGCATTTTGAAAAGGAATGGCAACATTATAAATGGTAAATGCTTTAGCATCCTAACCTTTTTGGTTTGTGAAAATGCAGGCATGGATGTATATTAACAAATGAACTGATGTTGACCACACAAAACATGACATACAGTAGGGTAAAAAAGTATTTAGTCAGTCCCTGATTGTGCAAGTTCTCCTACTTAGACAGATGAGAGAGGTCTGTAATTTTCATCATAGGTACAACCCAGGTACAAGCAACCGAGTCCAGTCGAAGATTCAAGCTTTTTCTACCATCATAGGTACACTTCATCTGAGAGACAAAATGAGGAAAAAAAAATCCAGGAAATCACATTGTAGGATTTTTAAAGAATTTATTTGTAAATTATGGTGGAAAATAAGTATTTGGTCAATAACAAAAGTTCAACTCAATACTTTGTAACGTAATCTTTGTTGGCAATGACAGAGGTCAAACGTTTCCTGTAAGTCTTCACCAGGTTTACACACACTGTAGCTGGTATTTTGGCCCATTCCTCCATGCAGATCTCCTCTAGAGCAGTGATGTTTTGGGGCTGTCACTGAGCAACATGGACTTTCAACTCCCTCAACAAATTTTCTGTGGGGTTGAAGTCTGGAGACTGGCTTGGCCACTCCAGGACCTTGAAATGCTTTATACAGAGCCATTCCTTCGTTGCCCGAGCGGTGTGTTTTGGATCATTGTCATGCTGGAAGACCCAGCCACGTTGTATCTTCAATGCTCTCACTGATGGAAGGAGGAGGAAGGAGGTTGGCTTAAAATCTCACGATACATGTTCATTCTTCCCTTAACACAGATCAGTCATCCTGTCCCCTTTTGTCTGATCTTCTATATATTAAAAGCCAAGTGGCGTCTGTGTATCCATGTGAATTTGTGTTTAACTTCGATCAGGGAGAAACTGGGGAGAGCTGATGTTTGTCATTTGCTATGTTTATATATTTTGGGTCAAGGATGACCGCCACGAAAACAGAAAGTTGATTGGACTAATATTTTTGGAGAAATTAGGGATATTAGGTAACAACAGTGAACAACGGACGTTGATATCACCATTAATCAATCCCTGGTAACCAAACAAGATCTGAACAATATCTCAACCTTGCCAGTTGTAAAACATGACATCAACTAAATGTGCCAACAATAAATACAATAAGTCACAAAACTTTCTTATTTGAATTTCCTGCACGTTCAGTTAAAATCATGATAGAAAGTTTGCATAATTTATTACCACCCTTGAAAAATGTCAGCTTCCTATTTTATAAACACTACCCAATCTAGAGCCCGTGGATCCCCACAGGCAGTGTGCTAGTTACAATTTAACTCAGAAGATGAATGTCTAAATTCAACTACAAATTGCATCAGGTTACATTATTTCACATGGAATCAAACTGCACTGAATCAAATTTTGCCATAATAAAAAGTTGCTGTTGCTTCTTCGCCCATGTATCTATTGTATTGTTTTATAAGGGAGTGATGCACACCTCTGCCCTTTATTATTATCATTGTGAAGGAGGTTGTACTTTCACTCTAATGTTTATTTGTTATTCTGAAATCTGTCAACTGATTTTCACGAAGCTCTGTGTCACAGTGTGATGTGGGTCAAAGAAGTACCTATTGTACAAGGTCTGTCCGTAAAGTTGGGACATGTCCAGCTCTCCACAAGTTCTTTTATACTCACTGGGCTGGTAAGCACTGAAAGCCGAGATAGACATGTCCCAACTTGTCCTCTAACACTCTGAAACGGAGGTGTTCCTTCGTCTCGCTTCATCAGCGAATCGGTCGTGACGCGCGAAGCCTCCGCGCGGCTTTCCATGACAAAATCTCTTGTTAAAAGTGAAATCTGCCGGAAAATGGCTGATGTCCAGGTCTTGTGATAACCAGAGAAAGAGCACACGACGGTCTCGTATCCACAGAGCCATCAGCTTAGAAATGATCCAGTGGTTTGTGCCGCATCGTCGCAGCTCGCAGCGTGGCGCACCGACCGTCCTTTAAAGGGGTCCTTAAACCTGTAGTTAAAGTCCTTATTCTCTGTGAAGCCCGTAAAATTTTCACTGAAAGCCAGATAAATTTTTCGAATGGTTTCCAGGTGCCAGTCTCTAACAGCTTCTGAAAAAATTCTGATGGAAAAAAGTCCTTTTCATTCCGCCATTTCCAGACAATGAAAATCCGACGAGGGGGCGGGACCACTCCTTCCACAAGGCGTGCTCACAGGTGAATGACGTCACCGACAGGCGTGGAAAAACTCACGCATGCGCACGAGGGTTCAAGCATGTCTGACGTAAAAACATATGAATGAAATCCATATAGTTTTTGAAAAAAATAAAAAGGTACGATACTTTACGGACAGACCTCGTATTTTGGTGTGGGTCCAAATCCATTTGTTCTTTGTGTTTTTATTATTGCTATCATTTCAAATTTTGGTCACACATGTCACTGTGGAATTGTCTTGTGTATCAGTTTTTTGTTACTGTCGAGTCTGTGTGGCAAATAAATTCATTCATTCATTCAAAATTTTCACTACTTTGCAAGAAAGGGGATTTTTTTTTCACCTCCAATGAAACTACTCTACCAAGGTGCCGCAATGGTGCCACTGAACCATATTAACACCAAATCATTTTCTTAATCCTTTTTCTATACAGTAATACAGCATGTGATTTTTTTTAAACAAAATGTTTTATAGTTAATTTATTTTTTTCAGCATGCATATTTTCTCCCCTGAGAAATTGATGAGTATGCCACCAAAATGCCCTTTATTACAGGAGAAAATTAATTCTTGGCTCCATCCCTGGGTGTGGAACGACACCTACATTTACCAGGTTTTTCTGGGGCTAATAACTTATTGTGACACCAAGATTTATGAGAACTGGCATCTATGTTTTTAAGTTTTAACCCTGGTGAAAAACAAGCATTGCTGAAATCATAATCAGAAAGTTCCCGGTTCAAACCCCACCCCTGCCATATTTTTCCTTGTAATGTGGAGTAGCATCAGGAAGAGCATCCGGTGTAAAACCTGTGCCAATTCAACATGCAGATGCACCGTAAATCTTCTATGGTGACCCTGAAAACACTTACTTATGCTGTTTTTAAATTCTGCACACTTATCACACACACAATGACTGCTTCAATAATATCAAAATGTAAAGCGCATGGGTAAATCATCATATATGAACAGTGGTGGAAATACGGTCAGGTGAAGGCAAGATATAACCTCGATTAGTGGTTGCAGTTAGTATTCCTGAGTGGACAGAAATAAAGACACTGAGATGGTCCAGAAGGAATAAGGAGGTCTTTGTAACACTAGGTAACAACACAGCAATTATCAGTGTGACATCAGACTGCCGGTATTCAGGATTGGTGACGGGCTACCAGGTTAATGAAGGCAATGGGATTAATACCCGGAGAGTGGAGCGCCCTGAGGGACGAAGCATCATTAGAGCCCTATTAACCCCGGGAAGTACACAAGAACTGTTTCAGTCACTGCCTCAGTAGGAGACAAATTGTTCTCTGATTCTATTCGTATCTGCAAAGAGAGGCCTTTCATCAGTGGCCATTTGATCCTTTCGCTTCTGTCGTGGAGGAGATGTTTTTACATCTGATTGTGTGCAGGATGGCTCAAAAATAAAATAATCAATAAGTAAAAAATGCAGAATATATTTTCAGAAAAGTTGGTGACAAACTGATCTGAGCAGTAAATACATAAATGCAGATATTTAATTAAAAATAATTTTAAAATAGGATATGATTTTTATTTCCCCAGTGCTTCACAACAGCATATTTTGTTGTTGTTGTTTATGTTTGTTTGTTTTTTGATGATTATGTTCAAATTTTTGTGTCTTATTTTAGAATATTTTATGACAAACACTTTGTGAGGATAACTTGACTCGATAGATTAGCTGAATTAAAGTATTATATAACAATACCTTTGCAGAAACATTATAGAATTATACATTTCAAGTGCCTGAAGACAGTATTGCTGTATGTCAGATAAGAAATGATTTCAGCTAAAAGCATCACTGTATATTAATTGCAGTGAAAACAGATGATTGTTGGCCCAACCTAATAAAGTGCTTCAGTTGGTAACACTCAAGTGAGTCAGGTTTATCCGACTAAACTCAAGTAATATTTACATGAACGTGTGTTAACTTAAAGAACATGTCATTATTTAACGTCCCAGTTAGCGACGCAACATCAAAGTATTCATGATTGTATGTGTATCCACTCACATGTAGTACTAATGGTCACTGATGTATTGCAGAAAAGGCCTTACTCTGCATTTCTCACTATTTCTTGGTGTGTGCCGTACATTTTAGCAAATGTAGAAACATCCCGATGGCCGTCAGAGTGAAACGAACGCTGCTATGTCCAATAACAAATCTTTTGAGCTTTCATTCAAAAGTGATGGCTCAGATTTACATAGGATGTACAGAGAGGAGATGACACACTTCTCCTCGAAACGCAAAATTTTTTGAGAGTCTGTTGGATTTTGGATCCTAACATGTGCTGACTCTGCTGTCTGTGTCACAGGACGCTATTTTACTGCTGTCGTGAATGCAGGCGTGGAATGTCTCCACGGCACTGGTTTTACAGGCTGCCTGAACATGCAGGTGTATTTCTTACATTGGAAAGAGTCAGAATACATCATTTTCAGGAGATAATAGACTTTCTATCTAATGTGGAAGAATTGTGAGTGAACTTTGTGAGGCGCTGACGGTGGAGCTGCCATGGGAGCACACTAAAATGGCAGAGATGATTGGCGAAAGAGCCGCTTTTGGAAGTGGCCAAGAGAGTCCAGCAGCCGTGGCTGGACACACCTGTCCGCACCATTTGGGATTATCATTTTCTTCTTCTTCTAAATCAAGACCATAATGGGAAAACATCTCATGCTGGCAGCCGTGGACAGCCCCTGTACACAGAGGTGAGCTTAATCTCAGCAGAATCATGGAGGACATCTGTCCACAAAAGGATGGCGTTCACCTGGACATGGTTCTCTGGCTCGCGATCATGCATCATCCATGCATGATGGTGCCAGATGGGACCTCTTTGATGGCGTGGACATGGACATTGTTCTCCAGTTGCCGATTGCACACCATCCTTTGATGGAATGGACCTGGACAATATTCTCTGGCTGGCAATTACATGCCACCTGTGCATGACGGTGCTAGCTGTCATGCACAGCTCTTTGTTGGAGTGGAACTGAACATTATTCTCCGGCTGGTGATTGCGTACCGTCCATGCGTGATGGTGCCAGGCAGGACCTCATGAGACAGAATGGACCAGGACATTATTCTCCGGCTGGTGATTGTGCGCCATCCAAGCGTGATGGTGCCAGTCAGGACCTGTTTGATGGAGCCGATCTGGACATTATTGTCTGGCTGACAATCGCACGCCGTCTGTGCATGATGGTGCTAGCTGGGACCTCTTTGATGGATTGGACTTGGACATTATTTTCTGGCTGGCAATTGCACATGACCCGTGCGTGACAACTTCTTAAATGGTGTGGACTTTACATATTTAATCTTGGAAATCATTCTACAAGTGGGTGAGCGCCCACTTCTTTTTTTTTCTTCCTTTTGTATTTTGTTCTTGTCAGTAGAGCTGGTAGGCTTTGTTATTTTTATTTGATTTTAAGTGAGTCTGTTGGATTTTGGATCTCAGTGTGTGTGGAGTCTGTTCTCTGTACCTGAGCAACACACTGTTAACCCCATTATAGCTCCCACAGTGAACTTGCATGCAGAGTTTTTCAGGATGCCTGATCACAGAGATTTTTTTTTTTTTTTTATAATTTTCACAGTTACATTAATGACAACACTTATAACAGCAGAAAGCTGAGCCTCTGGCAGACTGTTTTAACAGGCTGCATTCATGACTAATGGACGTGCACATGCACTAAGTCTTCTTACAGTCGAGAGCTGCTGCTGCTTTTACCGTGACTGCATCAAAATTAACAGCTATCACTTAAAAATGAGTCATCAAAACACGACATCACACTTATGTAAACTTTGCAATTAATCTTCAGCTCTGTTCTTAATGTTAGCAGCTACATTCCATTTAAGCATGTGCTGGGACGATTTCCTCAAAGCTACATAAACACTGTAGGAAACACTCAGAAAAACGAGCACTCGTGGGCACTCTGTTTCCTGAAGTCTCCGTAGCTGTTTGTTGAGAACACCATATACTTTGAGACCCATCACGGAAGTGCACAAAGTAATACATGTATCATCAGATGGACACAAACAGCCTAAATCTAACTTGTACAAACTTAAGTCATTTTGAATGTTATCAGCTGAAGCAGTTTTATTTATTATTTATTTATTTTTAATTTTTATTTGGCACACACACACAAACTTAAAGAAATCTCTCACAAGACCAAACAAAGAAAAACAAAAGCAAACAAAACCTCAAACAATTTCAAAAAACAATTTCCCAGTTGTGTGCGGCCAAAAGGGTGTGGGCTGAAGCAAAGGCTTATAAACGCCCACCCCATACCACGAGTTGCCATACACACACACACACACACACACACACACACACACACACACACACACACACACACACACACACACACACACACACACACACACACACACACACACACACACACACACACACACACACACACACACACACACACACACACACACATATATATACACACATAACAGCAACTACAAATAAGAAAAGGACAAGAAGACGAGCAAAAAGGTTTTGTAGATTAATCAACACACCAAACATCTGAACATAGAAGAACAATTTCATTGGGTTTCCTCTATTTTCAGTGTAGATGAAGAGTGCAAAGAGCCAAAAGAGTAATCTCAGCTGGGATTGTAACCTGTTTGTATTAACAGCAAAGACACTGGATGACTTTAGACAAATCTGCTAACTGTTGCACTGCATTTTTCTCTAAACTGTAGCTTTCATGAAAACAAATTGACATTTATTTCTTCAAACCAAGAGAAAAATATACAAATAAAATGCACCGACCCTGATTACACTTATAAGCATGAGCGGACAGAAACTTTGTGTAAATAAACACCCAACTTCCTACAAAATCACAATTCTGAATTCATAAAAACTTAAAGAAATAAAAGGAAGAACGTTTGCCTCATAGGATCATATATTTGTTAAATATCAACATAACCTGCTATTTACATTTTCCAGTAGAGAACAAACGGAGTGATAACATAACCTGTCCTCCTCTCTTGGTTAGGAAAGGTAACACAAACCAGTTCCACATGCACTTAGAGTTTGAAGAGTTCTTCAACACCTCCCACACGTGTTTGCTTGTTGCTTATAAGGATTAAATTTATGAAAGAGTTTTCATAAACCTGGGTGAAATGGTGACTTGCCCTGCATGACCATACTTGATTTTTTGGTCTTTTTAGTTTTTTAAATTATGCATTCTATGGTTTCTTCAGATGTTTTTGGTCACACTGCGTTAATGGTTAACAAAATTATATTGATTGATAATTACAAAGAAAAGGTCATCAAAATTTAAGTATTGAGTTTTCTTCACTTAAAGACATTAATTAGATGAAAAGTTTACTAAATGTAATATGTTCAAATGCTCATTCAGTAAACTTTGATGGAATTGGTAATTATTTTAACCCCTCCCTCACTCTAACATGCTCTGATTGCTATTGAGATACAAAGCATTGCGGGTTCACTGTCTTGCACAAGTACACTTTGAGAAAAGTACTCAGGGATGGAGCCAACAACCTTCTGCATGGGAAACCTGAAGTATACAGTCTCAACAGTATATTGTGTTTACGCAAATTTTTTTTGAGTTTTTCTTTTCTTATTGGTGCCAGTTTTATGTATTTAAATAATGACATCTGAGTTTAAAATTTTATTTCTATGCTTGCACAGGTTCCACCCCACCCCACTCTAACGCTTAATCACACTTTTAAAAGAAAACTGTTGGACCAACAAAAACAAACAAACAAACAAACAAAAGTTTCAAGTGGTGGTTGAGTCAAATGAACTTATCACATAACATTTATGCCAGTTTGTTTAATGCGATTTGTACAAACTTAATTCAAGGTGCTTCCAGTTGAAGTAAGTTCTTCAGGTTTTCACTTTTTCAGCACATATTAAGCACATGAAAAAGAACAAAGTCATGTATAGGACCTAAGACGGTGAGACACTGTAGGTTTTCCTTGCAACCAATCACCTCAGCAGGTGGGTTGCTGATGAGCTTCTCCTTTGAACATAAACACATGATCATCAATGAAATAACCTGCTGAAACACCTGAACATTAATGAAATCACCTGCTAAGGTGATTGGTAGCAAGGAAAACCTGCAGTGTTTCGGCCCTTCATGGCACATGATTGCCCACCCCTGACCTAAGAGGCCCATGAGAACCCCTGAGGTCCGTTGGTGCCGGTGTTCTGACAAACCATCGTACTTTGTCGAAACATCCTACCTTAGGCTGAAATTATAGATGCAGCTGTCAAGTGGCTTACAGTAGTTTTAAATCTTGTCATTTAGCCAGTATCTGCTGTTTCGATTGACAAAACCAGCAAAACTGGAATGCAGGATTAATCGAAACAGAACTTTACTGGCAACACAAAATGCATGGGGTCCACAAAGTTAGCACAATGCTAACACAAGTACATTATCAATCAATAAACAAGGCATGAATGATAAGTAAATTCAATGATTCAAAATCAAGCATTAACTTTAACAAAGTGGAAAATAGTTTATACTGACCGCTGAAAAATTGCGTTCTTTTGTGTTGCATGCTCGGTTGGAGGTTTCAGTAGGTAGGATGAAATGTTAGTACCCGTACTTATCTGCAGATTCTGTAGCATGAAGCACATGAGAGTGGACAGGAGTGGACGCGAGTCCGATGCCGGTTACTTCCTAAGCCAAGACCAATACCATTACAGCGGAGTGAAGTGGAACAATGCAGATGAAGTGTCTTGTCCAAGGACACAGACAGGTAGCATGAGCGGCATTCAAACCCAAATCTACATGCGGCTTATCCACTGATCCACCTGCTCGAGGAACAGTTTGAGATTCACGGACACGCTGACATTCAAATTCAGGGTTTGAATGTCAGCGTGTCCCTGAATCTCAAACTGTACCTTATCTCCATCAGCAAGACCTTAGTGACATTGTGCAACAAGTTTATTTTTCCTCTTTGTTTGCAAATAATTTAAGCTTAGCAAAGGTGTTGTATCAATTATATTAAAGCTGACATCGTGAGCTGATTCAAATATTAATTTCAAGTTGGTTCAAATCCCCCCAACTATCCACCTCATCCCAGGAACCTTAACAGGAACCTTAACTCTACTCTACTCTTTTCTACTCTTCTATTTTACTCTTCCTTTTTAGATATTTAGATATACCTTAGTATACTAGCATAGTTTCACCTTAGAATTGGAATATAATATATAAGATATACCTCCTGAATTTTCATATGTAGCTTCAGAAAATTAATGAATGAATTAATTTCAAGTTGTTCAAACTCACCATGTTATTTTGAGTTGGCTTGTAAACCAAAGTTGCTCAAATTAATGTGCTAAAGTTGAGAAAACCCACTTCTGGTATTGATTGTTATAATTTTCATTTTTATTCAATTTGTGGTTTTTTTTTCCTCTTTTTTCTTTTTTTACAGTGTATGTCAGTTGTCTTCAAATTTTTTAGTTGCTGTTGAAGCATTTATTTGGGGATCTTGTGCTTTTTTGTGTTTTGCTTAAAAGCATGGCTCACTTTCCCAAATGAATGAAACAATCATCAAACAGTTTACATTTTAAGCTGTTGTATCCTTTTTCCTTCTTCCCTCACAAAATAATCCTTTGTGCTTCGTTCTCAGCCTGCAGTTATACACAGACTCTGGCTTGATTGAACATAAACAGGAATGTTTGAAATCACTGCGTTGGACTAAACTATCCTCTACTTTGTCTGTATGTTTATACTTCCTGTGAGAGGTCCTCTATTTATGGACAACTGAAGAACGCAAATAATCATCTCCCTCGGGTGAAAATTCTGCTTTTATTATCTGCAACGTTTTGCAATGCCTTTGTGTACGCTCACGCTGCCTTCTGATTGCCTGTTTATTATTGCTGACTTTCTGCTGAGCCCAGTGGGGATCCAGCCAGTTCCTAAAGGTGCCAAGTCTTTTCCAGCCTTTTCCTGCCTGTGACATCATTGTGCATTTAAAAAAAAATAAAAGAAAGAAAAAAACAGATCCGTGTCTTGTCTGCAGTCTGGGTGGCAACAAAGGTTAAACATAAGGTGCACAGGTTTTGAATGTGGCTCTTGGACGGGTATCAAAGGACATTTCTGGTCCTGGACATAATCAGATTGCTAAATTTGTGCTGTCATTCTTCTCGACCAGCATGCCGTTCACTATGATGGAATGCTGGCTTCTTACAACTTCACATTTTAAACTCAAATCTGTAATTTGCCAACTTAAACATAGACTGTCCACAAACCATCTGCCAGATTCAAACAAGGATCACTTTAACATTTCTTTAAAATGCAAAAGACCTGATCTTTAGTTGTGTCCATTTTTAGCAAAATATTTCAAAAATAATTCCCCCAAATCACCAATTGATTGAATTTATTGGACAAGCAGTATACAGTGAGGAAAATAAGTATTTGAACACCCTGCAATTTTGCAAGTTCTCCCACTTAGAAATCATGGAAGGGTCTGAAATTTTCATTTTAGGTGCATGTCCACTGTGAGAGACATAATCTTAAAAAAAAAAAAAAAATCCGGAAATCACAATGTATAATTTTTTAAATAATTTATTTGTATGTTACTGCTGCAAATAAATATTTCAACACCTGTGAAAATCAATGTTAATATTTGGTACAGTAGCCTTTGTTTGCAATTACAGAGGTCAAACGTTTCCTGTAGTTTTTCACCAGGTTTGCACACTGCAGCAGGGATTTTGGTCCATTCCACCACACAGATCTTCTCAGCCAGGTTATTGGGCTGTCGCTGAGAAACACGGAGTTTGAGCTCCCTCCAAAGATTTTCTATTGGGTTTAGGTCTGGAGACTGGCTAGGCCACTCCAGAACCTTGATATCCTTCTTACGGAGCCACTCCTTGGTTATCCTGTCCGTGTGCTTCAGGTCATTGTCATGTTGGAAGACCCATCCACGACCCATCTTCAATGCTCTTACTGAGGGAAGGAGGTTGTTCCCCAAAATCTCGCAATACATGGCCCCGGTCATCTTCTCCTTAATACAGTGCAGTCGTCCTGTCCCATGTGCAGAAAAACACCCCCAAAGCATGATGCTTCCACCCCCATGATTCACAGTAGGGATGGTGTTTTTGGGATGGTACTCAGCATTCTTCTTCCTCCAAACACGGCGAGTGGAATTAAGCCCAAAAAGTTCTATTTTGGTCTCATCTGACCACATAACTTTCTCCCATGACTCCTCTGGATCATCCAAATGGTCAAGGGCAAACTTAAGACGGGCCTGGACGTGTGCTGATTTAAGCAGGGGAACCTTCCGTGCCATGCATGATTTTAACCCATGACGTCTTAGTGCAGGGGTGGGCAACGAGGGCCGAGACACTGCAGGTTTTCCTTGCAACCAATCACCTCACCAGGTGGGTTGCTGATGAGCTTCTCCCCTGCACATAAACACCTGGTCATCAATGAAATCACCTGCTGAGACACCTGAACATTAATGAAATCACCTGTGAAGGTGACTGGTAGCAAGGAAAACCTGCAATGCCTCGGCCCTTTATGGCACATGATTGCCCACCCCTGTCTTAGTGTATTACCCACAGTAACCTTGGAAACAGTGGTGCCAGCTCTCTTCAGGTCATTGACCAGCTCCTCCCATGCAGTTCTGGGCTGATTCCTCACCTTTCTTAGGATCATTGATACACCACGAGGTGGGATCTTGCATGGAGCCCCAGTCTGAAGGAGATTGACAGTCATGTTTAGCTTCTTCCATTTTCTAATAATTGCTCCAACAGTTGATCTTTTTTCACCAAACTGCTTGGCAGTTGCTCCGTAGCCCTTTCCAGCCTTGTGGAGGTCTACAATTTTGTCTCTGGTGTCTTTGGACAGCTCTTTGGTGTTAGCCATGTTAGTAGTTGGAGTCTTACTGATTGTGTGGGGTGGACAGGTGTCTTTATGCAGCTAACAACCTCAAATAGGTGCTTCTAATTTGGAATAATAAGTGGAGTGGAGGTGGACTTTTTAGAGGCAGACTAACACTCTCACAGTGGACATGCACCTAAGATGAAAATTTCAGACCCCTCCATGATTTCTAAGTGGGACAACTTACACACACACACACACACACACACACACACACATATATATATATATATATATATATATCAGGCTTCTCAGTATAAAAATTACTAAAGTTATCTTCTTTAAACTCAAACTCAAAGCAAATCTCTAAAAAAAGGATGGGTTGCATAAGTAATGGGCCCCTTTGGTACAACACCTGTAAATAATCTGTTTTATTACCAGTTTTCTTCACCATGAAGCTGTATAACTGGGGATACAAAATGCAAAATATGCACTATGCACAATTTCTCTAATCACAGCCAATGAAGCCTGTAACTTCTTCTGGGCTGTCTTGGTGGCTTTCTTCACTCTTCTCCTTCTTGCACAGTCACTCAGTTTTTGAGACCTGTCTACTCCATACACTCTAAAAACATTGCAGCCTTGTTTAGTTATGTCCACTTGCTACCTCTCTCTAATATAAAGTGCTCTTACAAGTTTTGGATGTTGAACTCAACTTTACAAGTTGAGCCCTTTCTCGCGTTTTTTTTTCGTGCCTCCGCCATGAAAAGCATCAGATTTTCGTGAAACAGTTTTTGTTTTTTGCTATTTGTAATCTTCCCCTTCTCCTAACTCTAACCATAACCATAACCAGTGTTAGTGCCTACCCTCCCCTAACCCTAACCATAACCCCCCCAGACCCCCTCCGTCACCCCACATTTCGTGTCCCTGTCATGAAATGAAATTGGCCCCCTGTGATGAAAAGCTCCCCATTTTCATGCCCCAGTCATGAACCCATAGATTACTTTTCGTAATGCTGCCATGAACTGCCGTGAGCCTGGGTTGTAAATAAAGTCCAGGACATATTCAGTGACTTGGAAATGTTCATTATCCATCCCCTGACTTGTCTGAAGAAAACTGGCACTGAAGCAGTGTTATACCAAAGAGGCCCATTACTTATGCAATCCATCATCTTTGCTTTTATATTATTAATTAATTTATATCAAGTTATAGAGATTTGCTTTAAATTTGAGTTTATGGAAGATAATTTTAGAAATCTTGATATATATATATATATATATATATATATATATATATATATATATATATATATATATATATATATATATATATATGGATACACACACACACACACACACACAGTGCCTTGCAGAAGTATTTAGCTCCTTGAAATATTTCACACATTTTAATTTATTTATGCAATTTCAAATACAAAAGGTAAATCAGGCTCCTCAATACAAAACTTCTAAATTTTTTATCAAATCCTGCCCATTGATTGTTTTTCTAAAATGAAATGGCTGGTTCTTTGTCTCTTGAATTATTTTTCAATTTGATCAAAAGTGTTTTTTTTTTTTGTTTTTTTTTTTACCGTTTTTGAAGACAAACAATAAATGTGTGCAGTTTGTGTGCATGAAAAAGAGTCAGTAAATTAAATGTCATTCAATAATCCCATCGGATTCTCCGGTTTTCCCATCATTGTTTGGTTCTGCTGCCTTTTATATAAATCAATGTGCACCAAAGCTGCCGACGTGCACAGCAAAAATTTTGGCAGGATGGGCCTTGATTTCTATTTGCCAAGTTACTCTGTTGAGATTGAAGTGATTTATGAAAGAGAAAATGAATGTGAAAGCTCACACACATGCACAAAAACTCATGCTTGTTTGGATTTGAGCATTTTACACTTTTTTTAAACTTTAAAATTACCAGAAACAATATTTTTACTTCTTACACACAAATTTTGTTGCTGACTGCAAAAGCTTCAGCTCTAACATCCAAAATGTGCTGATTTAAAGTACTTTAAAATCACATAATGTTTATGTTCTGTTTCTTCTATAAATATTTGGAGCAGGTAAAGATGAAATGACACCTGATAAGAAATCAAAAATAAGAATTAGAATTAAGAAAAGCAGAGTTCTCGATAGTTCAGTGCCTGATCTGTCAAAGCACACAGGTGGCTGCTCAGTGTCTGCAGCAATAAAGGTCATCTGATCCAGCAGGGACTTCAACCTGACCTCTTAAACTCACAGAGGTGCACTAAATTCTGGATTATAATCTGTTTGGTCCCAATCCAACTATATCTGTATTTTCCTCAGGTTTTAGCATCTTTTGTCAGATCCATCATGGGACTGACAACAATAAATGTCTTCACACACACACACACACACACACACACACACACACACACACACACACACACACACACACACACACACACACACACACACACACACACACACACACACACACACACACACACACACAATAATAATAATAATAATAACATTAAAATTAAAAATGACATTTTCTGCATTTAAGGCACCTTTTGACAGTTGCATAGAAACAAAGATTTTTCTCAAGTCACTGGTGTTTTCAGTTTCATTTTTGTGGTCAACCGCTGATATGACTTATCACAGTTTAACAAATAAAATGCAACAAAGAGGTGCATTTTTGTTTTTTTTTTAACAATCAACAGTCAGATTCAGGAGGTGCTCCTGGCTCTGCTGGTGACTTTGCACAGCTATGCTGGAGGTTTGTGCATGAAACTGTGCGAGCCTGAAAAAGACTGATTTTCATTTATCGTTGAAACACAAAATACTAAATCCTGGAGTTTTATATCATGCTGTCCAACTGTCAGCAAAAGAGTCTGCACCTGCTCTGTTATCTTTACATGAACTAAATGGAAGGATCTGATTTACATCTGTTCCAATAAAGTGAATGATCACTGACCAATTTTTAATAATTCTAATAAAATAAAATAAAATCAGAAGACAGTTTTAAAAAACTTATGACAAATTTTGTTGTGAAGGTATTTAATATTTATTAATCATAAAAAGAAGCAAAATATGGGTGAAAAAGTAATGACAGCTATTAAAAACGTAAAAATTACTTTAATTATTTTATCATAATTTATGTATATCCAGTTTGACGTGTTGCTTCAAACTGTCACCTGTGAAAACAAATGTAAATTAATGAAAATTATTATTATTATTTTGCATTTGGTGGTCGTGGCTGTTGGAGGAATAAGAATTTTGCTTTATTCAGATAAAAATCAGAGACGTGTTATTTTAAGTCTGCACACCTGCGTAATAAATGTAACAAAATGCAAAACAAAGCAAAAAAAAACAAAACAAAACAAAAAACCAAAACAAAACGAACAACAACAAAACAAATTTGTGCTTTATTTTTAATCCTATTACAGTGAGGTAGTAAAACGCTGAGGAAAACGCATTAAATTACTTGCTTATTTACTTCACCTTTACTTGCAGTTTTAATTCTTGTGTTTCTTTTTTCTATCATTTGCTCCTCAACCTTTAAGCCCTCCTCCCTCCCGCGTACACACACGCACGCGCGTACACGGACACGGCTGCAAACAGTCTGAAACTTTACGTGTAATGATGTCCTCAGTTTTCTATTTTTTAAAAAAATCCAAAGCTGCTGTTCTCTGCACAGCGCCGTCACTTTTACAATTTTGCGTTTGGTGGACACACTTTGCGCGCGCACTGCTCTTACCTTGCGTGGGTTCCGTGTCGGTGGCTGCACCAGGTGAGGCTCTTAAAAAAAAAAAAAAGTCCCTTTGAGTCGGACGTGTACAGTCTGTGGGACCGCAGAAGCACCAAGTTCCTCGGAGCTCTGTGCGCACACAAATGCACCGCGAGGCGAGCGTGTGCGCACTCTGAACATCTGCTCATTTCACGTGACTTTTTTTAAAAATACTAACATCTGTTCTAAATAGGTTTCATTCTGTGCCTCTACATCACGCCAACTGCCAACTCCTCTCTTTTGAGAAAAGAAGAAGAAGAAGAAAAAAACCTGTGGAAACTTTTTTTCAGACTGTTGCCTAAGAGCTAAAAAACAGATTTTTAAAAGGAAAAGTATTATTTTTTTGTGAGCTTCATCACGCCTGTATCAGTTGATTATTTGTGTTCAGTGGAATCCTTTGAATTGAAACAATCACAGAGAAGATCACTGATATTTATGTGTCTGTTGTTTATCTTCAGGCCTGTCTGTAGCTGTTTTGGGAACATTTCTCCTCAGAGACCTTCACGGCCTTCTTAAATTTCATAGACATCTGGGAATTCCATACATGCCTCCAAATTACACACCTTTAAACCCTTTGAATCAAACAGTGAGAAAAACTTTCCCACAACAGTCAAATCCATCACAGCTTGATCATCACAGCCAAACATTTATTTAGTGTCAGCAAATAAGTATTATTTATTATTGAACTTTACAGTACCTTTATTAACTGTTTATTTAATTTTAGAGAACTATATATAATTTTTTTCTGAATGGTGCAGGTGGATTTAATTATAACGGCATAACGGTGAATTTGAGGGCAATCCCCAAATCAAGTGTAAACTAACATAAATACCAAAGTTAAGAAACTTTTTTTAATGAAATTAAAATATCAAAATAGTTTCTATGTCTTTTTATGGCTTAGATTTTTCCAGCACTCAGAAGTTTGCAAAACTTAAAATATGTTAAAAGTTGGTATATTTTTGATAAACAATTTGTCAAATCCTTTTTTAAAATTTAAATAAAATTTTTTTAATGGAGCTTCCAATAATCTTCTAAAATTATTTCCGATGTGAAATAATATAAATACTAGAATTACAAGAAACACTAGAAATAAATGTGACGTGATGTTAATAGTCTATATGGCTGAAATTATGGTGTGAGAAGTGTTTATGTCCCAAATTTTAGATTCACGTTTTCCCACTTTGATATTTCTCTTAGAAATATTTTTTCAACAGATTGACAATGAAATGAACTGATTTTACAATAAGGCACAAATTCAACGACAGTAAATTTCAGCAATGTTTCCTTTAATGAAAAAAAAATACATATACACAAACATTTACAGAAACGACAATAAAAAATAGGAATGCATTTGTACTTCAGACACAGGATCTGGTCCTCGATGCAACACGTATCACCAATAAATAAATAAATGTATTCTGAAAATATTCTTTTTCTTGCACAGGTTAGATCCACAAGTCCACCAGCTGACAGTCTCACACCATCACCGAGACACTTATCACCTCAACGGCAATAAGTCCAAAGGCATGCATTAAACATTTAATTTTCTTCCAAAACAAATAAAAAATAAAATAAAGAGGAAAAAAGTCATTTTTAACATTCGTTGTCAGAACTGGGTTTTTTGGCGCTAAAAGACGGCTGTACGTAAAAGCAGAACGATCCAGAGCCTCTGTCGTCTTTAAATAGTGTGAACCCATGTATCCAGCATTGGACTCCACATTTGTCCCATCACAATGTGATAAAATCAGCAGTCACCTGCGGATTAGACAAAGTATTACTGGTAAGCGACAGAAAACGGTGCGTAAAACGGTGCGTAATTGGAGCTGAGCGCAGCCACAACAGATCATTTTCTGCACGTTCTCAGCCTACCATTCTGGGCACAGTTTCTCCAGACGCTAGTGAGATGTAGACATGGACCAAGCTCCCTCCATCCTCCACACGGAGAAGGCGTAGCTCAGCCTCTCGTGCGCCACATAACTACAACTTGACATTTTGGAGTCCAACTCGTCGCTCTGCAGCACCTGGCACAGGAAGTCGATGTATCTGGCTGCAAGTTTGAGGGTTTGTATTTTGCTGAGTTTATCTGAGGGTAAAGTGGGGATAATTTTCCGCAGCGCTGCGAAGGCCTCGTTGAGGGACTGCGTCCTCTGGCGCTCCCGGACGTTGGCCATGACGCGCTGCGACTGCAGCTCCTCGAAAGACTGCGGGCTGCTGCTGCTGGACTTCTTCCCCCTTTTCCCAGGGGTCGGGCTATCTGAGTCCTCCCCGTTTTTCCTGCTGGCTCTCCTCTTCCTCCCACATCTCTTCGGCTGCCTGTCCAGCTCCCCCTCGCTGTTGCTCAGGCTGTCCACAGGAGAGACAGGGGAGCTGCCCGACTCTTCCGCCAGGTTTTCCTCGGACATCACCACTTGGACAGCTGGCGACCAGACGTGCGCAAATACGATTTGGCGCTCATGAAGTCAGTAAATGGTTCCACCTGTAGCTGATTTTCAAAGTATCCATAGATGCGTCCCTGAGAGGACAAGGCTTTTGTGATCCTAGAGAAACTTAGGCCGTTCTTATAGGCTGCATGGCGTAAACTTTTTGGGAAGGGGCAGGATTGGACAAGAAAAAGAATTACGTGAGGCGAGGGGTGGGCACATCCAAGAAACTATCAGAAGCGCTCTAAATACAAAGTCAGCTTTGGAAAAGAGAGATTTCACACGAATCCCTGCATTTTGTACGTAAACACGTGTTGATTTATGTCGGAGAAGGAGCAGCAGCTGCCATTCGTTCTGAGCTCAGAAATTCTTTTTGCGCAAACTGAGCAGTTTTCACGTTTAAGAGTAAACAGTTTGCTGATCTTTGCACAGAGATAATTAACATTCATGTTCTTAATATCACACTTCTGTTTTTGCTGCATTCTTGTATTATTAAAGCAGGTTTTGTAAAAAATAAAAATAAAATTCTTAATTTTGACAAAACCTTGCATACACCTGAACATTTTTTACACCTATAAGACACGTTTTCCCCAATGTGCGTTGCATATTTAAAGGGGTCATATTATATAATTTTCAATAAATTTATATGGGTCATCATTAGTCTTAAAACCAGTCATTAATATCACACTGAGGGGGTACATCATAAAAAAAAATCAGGTGTCTAAGAAACAGCCCAGTTTTGTCCCTGTTGTTTTAAAGAGACAAACCTCTAATCAGGACAACCCTTGTCATTTTGAACTTGCCTTCCTCCCTGTTGCAGGTGTAATAATGCATTGTGACTATCATAATATCGTGAAGCCTGTATCGAATCATTTTTTTCCGGTTGGTATTATGATATCATGAAAATAACAACCTCTTTTCGAAGAATCATTAATTATTCATAAAATATACAAATAGGAAACAGATAATATAAAAAAAAATCGCACTTTATACTTCAGAATAATTTGTTTCTTTGAAGTTAAAACTAGAGTGCTTCCTTTTCTCTCAAAAATTCTTGAAAGGGTAGTTGTAAAACAGCTAACTGATCATCTACAGAGGAATGGTCTATTTGAAGAGTTTCAGTCAGGTTTTAGAATTCATCATAGTACAGAAACAGCATTAGTGAAGGTTACAAATGATCTTCTTATGGCCTCGGACAGTGGACTCATCTCTGTGCTTGTTCTGTTAGACCTCAGTGCTGCTTTTGATACTGTTGACCATAAAATTTTATTACAGAGATTAGAGCATGCCATAGGTATTAAAAGCACTGCGCTGCGGTGGTTTGAATCATATTTGTCTAATAGATTACAATTTGTTCATGTAAATGGGGAAATCTTCTTCACAGACTAAAGTTAATTATGGAGTTCCACAAGGTTCTGTGCTAGGACCAATTTTATTCACTTTATACATGCTTCCCTTAGGCAGTATTATTAGACGGTATTGCTTAAATTTTCATTGTTACGCAGATGATACCCAGCTTTATCTATCCATGAAGCCAGAGGACACACACCAATTAGCTAAACTGCAGGATTGTCTTACAGACATAAAGACATGGATGACCTCTAATTTCCTGCTTTTAAACTCAGATAAAACTGAAGTTATTGTACTTGGCCCCACAAATCTTAGAAACATGGTGTCTAACCAGATCCTTACTGTGGATGGCATTACCCTGACCTCTAGTAATACTGTGAGAAATCTTGGAGTCATTCAAAGCGTATATTAAACAAATATGTAGGACTGCTTTTTTGCATTTACGCAATATCTCTAAAATCAGAAAGGTCTTGTCTCAGAGTGATGCTGAAAAACTAATTCATGCATTTATTTCCTCTAGGCTGGACTATTGTAATTCATTATTATCAGGTTGTCCTAAAAGTTCCCTAAAAAGCCTTCAGTTAATTCAAAATGCTGCAGCTAGAGTACTGACGGGGACTAGAAGGAGAGAGCATATCTCACCCATATTGGCCTCTCTTCATTGGCTTCCTGTTAATTCTAGAATAGAATTTAAAATTCTTCTTCTTACTTATAAGGTTTTGAATAATCAGGTCCCATCTTATCTTAGGGACCTCGTAGTACCATATCACCCCAATAGAGCGCTTCGCTCTCAGACTGCAGGCTTACTTGTAGTTCCTAGGGTTTGTAAGAGTAGAATGGGAGGCAGAGCCTTCAGCTTTCAGGCTCCTCTCCTGTGGAACCAGCTCCCAATTCAGATCAGGGAGACAGACACCCTCTCTACTTTTAAGATTAGGCTTAAAACTTTCCTTTTTGCTAAAGCTTATAGTTAGGGCTGGATCAGGTGACCCTGAACCATCCCTTAGTTATGCTGCTATAGACGTAGACTGCTGGGGGGTTCCCATGATGCACTGTTTCTTTCTCTTTTTGCTCTGTATGCACCACTCTGCATTTAATCATTAGTGATCGATCTCTGCTCCCCTCCACAGCATGTCTTTTTCCTGGTTCTCTCCCTCAGCCCCAACCAGTCCCAGCAGAAGACTGCCCCTCCCTGAGCCTGGTTCTGCTGGAGGTTTCTTCCTGTTAAAAGGGAGTTTTTCCTTCCCACTGTAGCCAAGTGCTTGCTCACAGGGGGTCGTTTTGACCGTTGGGGTTTTACATAATTATTGTATGGCCTTGCCTTACAATATAAAGCGCCTTGGGGCAACTGTTTGTTGTGATTTGGCGCTATATAAAAAAATTGATTGATTGATTGATTGATTGACATAATAGGGCAGCGCAGACTCCTTTGAACCCCTGCATGATATCGTGGGATTTGACCACTTCCGGGGACAGTCTGCACAAACACAGCATCACTTCACACGGAAAGATGGTGTACTGCTTTGTTTTTGGCTGCAATCACAGAAGCAGTCGTGAAAAGTGCAGGGGTTTTTTTTGGTGGGGGGGGGGGGGGGGTCCTAGTGGAGAAGGGAAGAAACGGCAAATGGGAGAGGTCGTGCCCTTACATTTTAATGAGATTTAATGTGAATAATGAGGAGTTGAAGGTGGACAGAGTAGCTGTGGTCGCTCATTAATGCCTGCACAACTGCCTCAGCATGTTTGAGCTCCACAACACGTCCACTTTCCACTGCATCTTCACTTTTTTTTTGTATTTTCACTTTGCTTGTCATGCAATTTGCCAAAATACTCAGAGAAAGTGATGTGTTTCTGATGGGGACAAACGAGTGTATGGACAATAATGAGGCTGTCCCCAGAAGTATATTTTTAATGTCATATGCTCTTTTATGTAACCCCTTTATTGCCCACCCTCAAATGAGACTATGGTGCCCAATTAGTGGGAAAAGTAATGTAATTATCCATCATGATATAATGCATGGAATAGTGGAGCTAGTGTACGAGGTCTATTAGATAATAAACCGACCCTTTTATTTTTTTTTAAACTATATGGATTTGAATGACGTGCGATTACACCAATCATGCTTGAACCCTTGTGCGCATGCGTGAGTTTTTTCACGCGTCGGTGACGTCATTTCCCTGTGGGCAGGCCTTGAGTGAGATGTGGTCCAGCCCTCCTGTGTGCACCGCGACAGAAAAAACACCTCCGTGTTGAAAACCATTTGTAAAATTCAGGCGGCTTTTGATGGCTTTCAACAAGTGAGTAACTGAGAAATTGTTTAACAGCTTGGGCATGTTCCAACTTGTCCGTTAAGGTTTCCAACGGAGGTGTTTTTCCTGTCGCGACCCCCCGCGGTCGGGTCCGGCCCGACATGCGACTCTGCCCGCACGTTCTTTCATTACAAAATGTCCGTTAACAATGGAATGTCCGAATAAACTCCTCATGCCGACTTCTTCTGAAAGTTCTCTGTTCTCTGACGACTTACTGGGTCAACAGAGCCTGAAATGTGGAAGTTTTCAACTTGAAACGGTGAGACGCTGCCGCCTCGAAGCACAGATCGCCGTCAGGCGCCGTGGGCCGTCCTTACGGCGACACTACCAGACCAAAATCTCTCATCAGCTGTTAAAATTTTTACCGAAAACCAGCTGAATTTATCGAATGGTGTCCACTCAGTTGTGCCTTACAGTTTTGAAAAAAATTTGATCAAACAAAGCAGCAGTCTCTGAGCCATTCCTAAACAATGAAAAAATCGACGAGAGGGTGGGCGACTTCTCACTCAAAGACTGCCCATAGGCGAATGACGTAACCAACAGGCGTGAAAAAACTCTCGCATGCCCACGAGGGTTCAAGCATGTCTGATGTAATCACACGTGATTCAAATCCATATGGTTTTTGAAAAAAATAATAAGGTCGGATACTTTTCTAATAGACCTCGTATTGTTACATCCACCCACCCATCTATCTATCTCACATAAAATGTTCTGTTGCATGTCTAGAATCACGGGCTATGATACGATTCAGAAGCCATTTTAATTTGCTGTGATTCGATGCAATCCAAAACAGCTGTTTGTATAATGTAGAAATTCATTTAGCATGATGCATTAGAATAAGACAAAAATGTTTTGCTCATATTCAAATATATACCAAGAACTTCTGCAGTTTTGTGCGCAGCACACTGGCGCTGCCTCATCTAGCCATTAGTTCACCACTGGGGGCAGCACTACATGTAGTAGCAGAAAGTGCAAAATGAAAGAGGCCCAAAAGAAGTGTTCTAAACTAGTGTGACATTTTTTTTTTACAAATTGTTAAAAGTAAAGTTCAAACTGTACATGCGGCTTACTACTTATGGAACATGCTGATTGTGGTTTTGTCTCACAAAATTAACATTCCTGTGACAGCCTCCCGAGAGCCTCACGCTGACCTTTGAATTTTTAAGAGGGTCTGGAGAAGCAGCAGTAAAACAGACTTTACTGATTTATGGTAAATAGACTGCATTTATATAGCCCTTTTCCATCTGCATGAGATGCTCAAAGCGCTTTACAATAATGCCTCACATTCACCCCAATGTCAGTGTGCTGCCATACAAGGCGCTCATTACACACCGGGAGCAACTAGAGGATTAAGGACCTTGCCCAAGGGCCCTTAGTGATTTTCTGGTCAGGCTGGGATTTGAACCAAGGATCCTCTGGTCTCAAGCCCAATGTTTAACCATTGGTCCATCACCTCCCCTATAATGTTTTATAATGTTGAAACTGAGCAGTTGACAGGTTCAAAGTACATTTAGATCAGTTCAGTAGTTGTGTATCAATGTAGTCATTTTTTAAAAAAACTTTACTTTAAAATATATTTTCCATTGGTATGAGTTAATTGTTACAACCACACACTGTTTCACACTCTCATCATTTTAGAGGTGGGAAACTGGGAGTGTGAACAAGGTGTACTCTGCCCTAATACATGTATTCTAAATTCATGTTTCCATGTAGTCATACAAAAACCACATGAAATCAAAACCTATCTTCAACATACATGGCCCCAATCTAGCAGTTCAATCTGCAAGATATTATATCTGTTTGTTGTGCTATAATATATATACTAGAAAATACATCTGAATCTGTTGTAAGTTTAAATAAGGTGTCTTTGTTTGCGTATGAAACAATAGTGGTTTCAGAGATGAGGGCAGCTCTCTGTGTGTCACATCAGGCCCTCTGGTGTAGGACGGTGATACAATATCCATCTTGTTTAGCAGTAGATTACTTTGTTTAGTTTGAGAAGGCTGTGGTCCACAGGAGCTGCCTCTAGTTCAGGAAGCAGGGGGCAGTCAGGGTTAGAGGTCACAACACCAGTGAACATCCATTTACATCTTGATGGAGGCCTGAGAGTGAAGTATTGTTCCAAGAGGAAACCTCGGAGGGTTGTTTAAGTGTGACATGTTTCTGTTTTAGACTAACAACAAACTCACATTAATCAGTATTTACTGGATCACAAATACAACATATTTAATGTTAATGTCAGGTAGAAATTTTACATCTCGCGACCTGAAGTGTATGAAGGTTAAGATGCTGATTAACCAAAACCCCATCAGAGGTCAGCTTGTGTCTTTACAAGGTGAGTGTACCTGGCTGATGGCCCTGTCCGTGGTGCTGAACTCATTGTGCTGCCCTTCACATCCCCAATGACTTTCTCTGACTAGTTTTGTCCATATCTGCCCTGAAAAAAATGTTGATTGTTGTCCTTTAACATATCTGACAGATTTTGCTGTTTCTAATTCTCAGATATATTTCTGTATATTTCAAAGAGCTGTTGGCAAACAACTGGAAGTTGATGTCTTGTAGTTCATGAAGTTAAGATTGAGGAGACTCAAGTCTGGGAACATTTACCAATGGCATACATCACCGCATCCACCACACCATGGAACAGCCAAGGTGCTGAATGACAACTACCCAGGCAGACAACTGGTCCATCCCCGCTTTTCCAAAGTAACCAAACATCTATCTGCTGCAGCCATGTCAAACCTGGCATCACTTGGGCGTCATCCAGCTGCTGTGGTGCCCAACACTGAAGCACCAACATGCTGGCTCATGCACAATGAAACATGCAGGTGGCTAAAATGTCATAACTGATAATCCTTTACAATGCAAGTGACGCTCCTCATTAACCCTCAAGTGACCAAGCTATTTTAGCAACTAATACGGTAGGATAATTACAGCATCGAAATATAGAAGAACCAGTGATCTCAATGAAACCATCCGTCATCCTTTGTGACAATCATGAGCTATTTTTATCCTTATTCTGGGCATCAAGAACCAGTCTCAGTGCTTGTGCAGCTGTAAATCTTGCTATTCTAGGTCTGTTGGCCATGCTTCCCTGCAAAACAGCAAACTATAAATGCACTGCATTTATGTAGCACTTTTCCATCTGCATCAGATGCTCAAAGTGCTTTACAAATAATGCCTCACATTCACCCGATGTGAGGGTGCTGCTATACAAGGCACTCACTACACACCAGGAGCAACTAGAGGATTAAGAACCTTGCCCAAGGGCCCTTAGTGATTTTCCAGTCCACACATTAGCGTTGCCACATTACAGTAATGATTAGAGTTGCCACATTACAATACCATCTGAACCTATAATGTTGAAAATCTCATCAATCTTCCTGGGGGGTCATAAGTGACCTCTCCTAAATTTGGATTATGTTTGCCAAACAGATCGGCCGATCCTTGCAAAGTTCTATGAACAAATGCAGGACAAATAGATTGACAAATTCACGGCAGGAAACTCTTTTCCGATTAAAATTAGAAAAATGGTGCACAAAAATATATGCCCGGGGTCATAAATGACCCTACTTGTTCACTTTAGAGTTAAGATAATTGAGACACCAACTTCTAATCAGGTTAAAGGTAAGCCCCTCTCACACAGATGGCATCTTTGTGGCTTTTAGATGCAGGTGTAACCAACTCACCACAAACACACCACTACTTGCCACAAACATGTCACACAATGCCACATGGTTGTCCACACTCACCAGGGTGTGGCGATTGTTTTGGTCATGCTCAAAAACACTCACCACTCAACTTCACTCGTTGCGCAGTTGACTCTTGCACACTACGCAGGCGTCATGCACATGGCACGCACTCTTATGCTATGTGAGAGACTGGAAAGCATCAGGTTCTTCAGAAACTCCAAATATATGATAAAAAAACACTGGCCAGGAAGCAACAGGTGATGCCCACCAGTAGAATTTCCAGTTTTGCATGCTATGTTAAACACCACTGAACGCTGCACACACACACAGCGATCACACATAGCACAGCAATGGTTACCACTGACACACTATACACTCACCTTCTGTGTGAGAGCTGCTGTATAGTCTTTACAGTTTTTGCAACATTGAAGTTTTACCTAACATTATTAAAATAGTTCAAAAATTTATCTTAATTAGTAAAAAAAAAAGTTTGTGTCTGTTAAATGGTAATAACAAAAAAGTCCATTATACAGGTTTGTTTTTAAATATTACTGATGTAGACAAACAGCATATTATTTTTTGCACATCTTTTCCCCCACATTTGTGTGAAGTCAAGACGCCGCACAGTTGAGCAGTTTTGGGCTCCAGTTTCTTGCCTAAGGACACTTGATTTAAGCCTTCATAACCCTTCAGGTAATGAACAGCCTACTCTATCTACTGAGTGAAAAAAATGGTAATTTTTTTTTAATTCAACAGATTAACAGCTTCCATAATATGAAATTTCTGCTACATTTTTCCCAGAAGGCACTCGAGAGGCTTCAGTGTAGATATGATCTGATTTCTTGGATGAAAATCCTCCAAACCATGAACATGGGAGTGGTGGTGCAACTGACAAAATGTATACTGTCTTGGTCTTGGTGGCTTCCCTCACTCGTCTCCAACTTGCATGCTCAGTCATTTTTTTGAAAACTACCAATTCCAGACAGACTTATTATACAGTAACCATAATGTTTGTATTTCTTATTGATTGGTGTAAAGGAAGTCCAAGACATATTCAGTGACATGGAAATGTTCATGTGTCCATCCCATGAAATGGTTTGGTCAAGAAAAACAATGAAAAATAATCCTTATGTTTAGTTTGTGCAATTATTTAGTCTGAAAATGTAGGGACTGTGTATAAAATAGCTATAATTTCTAAAAGGCTAATGTGATATTCTCATTAACCCTTAGAATTAAAGATGAAAGTCAGCACTACAAGCACAGCTTCACGGTTTCATTTCAGCTCCATTGTGGTGGTGTGCGGAGATGCCATTATTAAAAAATAGATCTCCTACATGGACCTGACTTGCCATTTGTATTCCTTGTATTTAGTGATGGCGCTTCACCATTTGGATGTTTTTGATCCATCAGGTTTCTACCACCAGTGGACTCTATATGATTATGGATTGCTGAGCTGCAACATTTCTGTCTTTGCATGTTGACAGTTCTTTGTTGCACTTTGCTTATTTGTTAATATGTTATTGGTGGTATGGCCAAAGCAGAGGGTCATCTCACTTAGTCTGATCTGCTTGAGGTTTCTTCCTGTATTCACAAATCCCAGAGGAAGGTTTTTCTTACCTTTGTTGCCAATGTGCTTGCTCTGGGGGGGTGGGTAAGGTTAGATCTTAGTCTTTTGAAGTGCCTTGTGGTGACTTATGTTGTAATTTGGTGCTGTACAAACAGTTACTGTTTGTGTTTCAGCATGAAAAAAATCCTCAAAGTGATAAAAAAAACTCAGCGTGTACGTACAAGTAGATTTAATCCATACGGTAACTAAATTGACATCCCTTCCAAGACGAGTTGTAGATTGCCATCCGTAGGGGATCAGCCCTGGCTCCAAAGGGCCTCAATGACTATTTACATGATAGGGGAAATCGGGGCATGGTGAATCACAGGGCACAGTGACTCAGTTGCTATATCGTTTTTTTTTTTTTTTTTTTTTGTTTTTTGATACATTAAGGGTAAAACAAGGGTAGGGAAAAGGGTAAACCTCTTATTACAAAAAGGGTAATAAGAGTTATATGTAAAAAAAAAACATATTACGAACCAACAAACCAAATGTTTGCTTGTCTGGGTATTTTGAAATTTCAAGATTTGGCTGATTATTTTACGATACAGATCATGTACAAAGTTAAAAATAATCTTTTGCCTCTACATGTTCAGGAGTTGTTTAAAATGAGAGAGTCCAGTTATCATTTGTGAGGAACATTGAGATTTGAAAGAAGAAAGATTCGAACTACTGTTAAAAGTCGTATTTCTGTAAAAGGTGTTAGAATATGGAATAATTGTGCTGATAGTATTAAATCATGTGGTTCATTGGTAGGTGTTAAAAGGCTCTATAAAAATAATGCAATTTCTCACTATAGTATGTTATGTTAAGCTAATTGTTTTTGTGGTTCTCTTTTCTTTTTTGTTTACTTGCACATCATATATTTGATTGTTCTGTTCTGCTCTGTTCAGTTACGTTATTTTCTGATTGTTATCTCATTTTGAGTGTATTTAACTATGTATAGTAACTGGTGTACGGGGTGGGCATTTATAAGCTTTTGCTTCATCCCATGCCGTTTCGGCTGCACTCAATTTGGGAAATTGTTTGAGTTATTGTTGTATTTTCTTTTGTTTTTTGATTTGTTATGTTAGTAAGAGTTTATGTTGGTATTTTTTTCATGTGTGTGCTGAATAAACTTATTCATTCATTCATTCATAAAACTAAGTGGCAAGTGAAGTCAGTTTTTTCCTTCTAAAAGTAAATTTTGTGGATGTCAGTGTCTTTGTATTTATTTCTCACAACAGAGGAAAGGTGGCCCAACAATTGTTATTAGTTAGAAGACTACGCCATCAAACTGATGAGCATGTGTTATGTCTTCTCCAGACTATCAGCTATTTGATAACATGACTCGTGTGTCACATGCACCTGGGGCACAGTGAATCAGTCTAGAAAGTGATTTACTAAGCCCCAGTATCAAGTGGATGACAAATAGTACTTGTTGAAGCTCATACATTTATTTTTTCATGAATTATTTCTATAATTTGTGTATATAAACAACTGTTTTCATGTTTGAACAGAAATTATGACAGTTGTATTTATAATAGTTTCTAAAAAGACTTATATCACTATATAAGACACTCACACATTACATGTGTTGTGTGTTGGGGGGTTTGGCTGGATGTTTTTGTGTTGTTTTCTTTTCTTTGCTCTCCAGGTGGTATGCAAACTGTTTTTTGTCTGTGGAGAAGGTGCTGGCAGAAGAGTCCTTCACCCTCATCAGCATTATTAGCTGCACCTGTGGAGGATGTTCACGTGCAGGCCTACTGACTCGCAGCACCTGTGGATGATGCTCACGTGTAAACTTAAAGACTTTCAGCTGAAGCAGATAATGAGATGGCGTTCTGCATTTAAGCCATGAGTGGTTCAAGCAGAATTGCCGGGAACTCGACCTTGTGACGTTCGTTTGTGAGACGCTGAGGACCGCGCCTGGGTTTGACACATCGTGCCTGTGAAGGAGGACGGGTGAGGGACACATGCTGTCAGCACACATCAGAGGTGATTATTGTCTGAATGATCGTTAATAGTAATTGGGCATTTTGTTACGCAGTATATTTGAACATTGATGAGAATTGTGCAGTTTGCTTCTCACTGCCGTGGCGTACGGACTGATGATCCTCCACCTGTTGTGAGAAGCTGCTCATTTACATAAAACTTAAATTCAGACCTGAATGTGTTGCTGATAGTGTGTGCCTTTGAAGGATATTTGTTGTAGCTGTTGACTTACCTCACCTTTTCCATCCTTCACAGTCAGTTTGTCGTGTCCACCTGCGGGGTGTTCGGCGGTGAGTCTGGGTCCAGAAGTGTCGGGCTTCGATCCATTTGGGCGCTGGAGAGCGCGCTATCCTTCACCTCGCCAGATAACCGCACATTTATGTTGTACACAGTTATTGCACAGAAGGAAAATAAATTGGAACCGCTTTCTGGTTATTTTAGCGCTGGGTTCAGTCAGACGCTGGTCGCGCTCCTCAACTCGCGTCTGCACATAACAACATGGCTGGTTTGCTGGATTATAGTTTGTATATGCATCAGCATATGTTTAATCATTTTAAAGAAATCTTTATAATCATGTGTTTTTTCATTATATTCCAAGTTGATTCACTGTGCCCCGTGAATTAGTGTCCGGGACACAGTGAATCAAAACATTTTAAAATCGATTTTAAACACCTGTAAATTACATTAGGGGAGACATAAATAAAACAGCCTTATAAACAATAACTTGCTCTATTAAATCCACAATAGAATGACCTAAACCTATGCATAATGTGTTTATGCTGCCACAAAACAACATTTCTGATCCACTGTGCCCCGACTTCCACTACACCAACAAAGTAATCAAAAGTATGAAAAAAAATGTGTTCATAAGGCCATCAACAGAACAACTTATCAACATCAGAACTCTCAGTAAAAGTCAATCAGGACGAAGTCAGCAAGAGGCACATGATGTCTTCACAAGAGCAACAGTAGTTTATGTGTATGCATGTGTGTGTGTGTGGTGGTGATTATACTTTTACCTATGAATGCAAGAATATCGGATATGTTTATGCACATGTGGTGTTCATATAAAAATAAATCTGTACAGTCTAGCTGAGGTTGCACTGACCAGTCAGTTTAGTCAAAGTGCCTTTTTCCATATCAAAGACGGGTGTCCCACGGCAGTGCAAAAGAAGCCTTCGATTGAAATCAGCTCCTCTGTAAACTCTTTAAAGTACGTGTGCTGTTTGTGTGTTTCATGCTCTGTTCTTCAACAGAAACTGTAGCAGCGAGCGTTCAGAGCTAACATGCCTTCACAGATGTCGGCGCTCTGTACAGTTTGGCTCATTACTGCTGAAGTGACTGTGAGAAAACACAGCTGCTTCGACAGAATATGATGTCATCGCAGGACACACCGACTCCTCCGGTGTTGATCTTTAATAAAGACAAAACTTCCATCAGCCAGGGACGAACTGTTGTGTTTGCACAGTTATGAGATGAGATTAAACAGCGGCGATTGTTCTGCAGTGGGATTTGGTGGCGTCCACCAAGTTCAGAGTGAATTCAGACCCGCGTGGAGACGCTGTGCTTATCAATGAGTGGCGAGTGGGTGTTTTGATAAAGTCAAGTGTATATTACAGACTCATGCAACTTGACACACCAGTCGTGACGGACCCTAGAGCGTCATTAAGCGTCCCCTCCCTAAGGTCACATCAAGGCAGACACAGCTCAGGTTGTCACTCACCAAGACCGAGCCAGATCCCCGTCCGCAGAGACTTGTCTATTTTCTCTGCGAGTGCTTTGGACGGCCGTGTTTCTCTATCAGCCTACTCATATCTACTGAAACAACAAACCACAGCTCTCCACATGTACGTGTCTCCCACAATTGACAGTGTTATTCATGTTCACTCCATTAAAGACTAACCGCAACGAGGCCAACGCCAGCTCCGCGTGATGGATCAACTGTACGGGATGAGAAAAGACAGGGGTGCTGCTCTTCAAAGAGCAGGCCCAGATAGCCTCCTAATCAACTTTCGGGTCAACAAAGATCAAGCGGGGCAGTCAGATGGCAGCATTCTTCTGCTGACATTCAGTCTGAAAATGTCCCAAGAAATCCAGACATCACATCAGGGCTTTTTGATAAGAGTGGTCCAGCTGTGGTGAGAGAGGACTCGGGGTGTTGGATTGGGAGGTGAGGATGAAAACAGCTCTTTATAAGCTGTCTGGACACACAGGAGCCAGGACTCCTGAAGTTAGCTGTAAAAGAAAGCCTTTGAAAGCCAAGCGCTTTGATGTTGCAGGTTCTAATCCTGGTTCAACTCGGGTATTGCTGCAACTTTGAGAAAATCCAGCCATACCTGCACATTCCTGGAATCCCATTGTTTCTCGTAATCTAAAGGAAAAACCTATTTTTTTTTTTATATTTACCTTTTTTTTCTTTTTTAGCTATTCACAGAACAAGAGGTTGATTGCACGTGCGTGTACATTTGCATATTCCAATGCAGGCGTTAGATGTTCTCTTTGGTCTATTTGTGCCATTGTGGTGACTGTGGGACATCAGACAAGTTTACCGCACAATGACACTTTATTAACCACAAAGAGCCAACAAACCTCCAGTATGTTTTCACAGCTTGGAAGCTCGGAGTGATGACGGCTCCGTGGAAGAACTGGCATCCCAGCAGTGTAATCTGTGCTCAACGCACACACACACACGCACACACACGCACAAAACAAACACAGACCTTCCTCCGAGAGGTTTGCATGGTCCAACCAAGACTCACAAACTCACACAAAATGCAACGAGCAAAACAAAACGCTGTGGTTATCCCAAATGCTGGTTTATAGAATGATTTTTTTTTTAATCCACATATTCTATCAGCGAATTGATTTTATGCTGCCTGACCACTGAGTGGCACCTCCAGCTACCTGTGAAGCACATTGTCACCCAGAAGACCACACACATTCAACCAGCTGCTGCAGCTGCATGTCTCAGTGATATGGAGCATGTGGGGGAAATATCAGAAGCGCCACCATATTTAGGTGAGAGCTTGTAGAGCTCAATATATGTATATTTGAACTAGGACACCCACGCAGCACAGACCTCTGTCACACTCCTCTGTTTGCTTCTTTATTTTCATTTTCCTTTTATTGTTATCTTTTAAATTGTGAGATTCTGTCTTTGATCTCTTCGCTAACATTTTTATATCCTGATTGCTGACCTTTGACCTTCACTGTTGAACAAAGATTTTTGATTGTTCATCTTTCATCCTGGTCACTGGCCTTTGAGTCTGACTGTCGATGTTTGGTCCTGATCACTCATCTTTGGTCTTGAACATTGATCCTGATTGCTGATTTTTGATCCTGATCAGCTTTGATCCTCATCATAGAGCTTTGATCCTAAATGCTGGTCTTTCATCTTAATCACTCATCTTCAGTCCTGATATTTGATACTAATCTTTGATGCTGACATCTGACCTTTGATTCTGGTTTGTAACTTTGATCCTGGTCACCAAGATTTGATCCTGATTGTTGACCTTTGATCCTGATCGCTCATCTTTGGTTCTGATTAGTCATCTTCAATCTTGTTATGTGATCCTGACTGATTATCGTGGATCCTTTGATTATACTTTGTTTAATCCTGATTGCTGACCACCGATCTTTGAACCTCACTAAGGAGGTTGTGATTTTATTGCCCTTTGTCAGCTTGCCTGTTTGTCAGTCTTACTTTGATCCTGGAATCACAATCAAAATAATTAGGATTAATAGGCCAATCTTAATGTTTGATCTTCTTCACTGAACTAATAAGCAATTCTGATTACAGGATCAAAGGAATCAGACTCAGATATTAATGGTCAAAGGAAGGATTACAATAAAAGTACAACCCCTGGCAAAAATTATGGAATCACCGGCCTCAGAGGATGTTCATTCAGTTGTTTAATTTTGTAGAAAAAAAGCAGATCATAGACATGACACAAAACTAAAGTCATTTCAAATGGCAACTTTCTGGCTTTAAGAAACACTATAAGAAATCAAGAAAAAAAGATTGTGGCAGTCAGTAACGGTTACTTTTTTAGACCAAGCAGAGGAAAAAAATATGGAATCACTCAATTCTGAGGAAAAAATTATGGAATCACCCTGTAAATTTTCATCCCCCAAATTAACACCTGCATCAAATCAGATCTGCTCATTGACATTGACCTATACCATGACATTGACCCTATGTGTCTTTTTGCAAGGAATGTTTTTGCAGTTTTTGCTCTATGGCAAGATGCATTATCATCTTGAAAAATGATTTCATCATCCCCAAACATCCTTTCAAATGTCCAAAATATCAACATAAACTTGTGCATTTATTGATGATGTAATGACAGCCATCTCCCCAGTGCCTTTACCTGACATGCAGCCCCATATCATCAATGACTGTGGAAATTTACATGTTCTCTTCAGGCAGTCATCTTTATAAATCTCATTGGAAAGGCACCAAACAAAAGTTCCAGCATCATCACCTTGCCCAATGCAGATTCGAGATTCATCACTGAATATGACTTTCATCCAGTCATCCACAGTCCACGATTGCTTTTCCTTAGCCCATTGTAACCTTGTTTTTTTCTGTTTAGGTGTTAATGATGCCTTTCTTTTAGCTTTTCTGTATGTAAATCCCATTTCCTTTAGGCGGTTTCTTACAGTTCGATCACAGACGTTGACTCCAGTTTCCTCCCATTCGTTCCTCATTTGTTTTGTTGTACATTTTTCGATTTTTGAGACATATTGCTTTAAGTTTTCTGTCTTGACACTTTGATGTCTTCCTTGGTCTACCAGTATGTTTGCCTTTAACAACCTTCCCATGTTGTTTGTATTTGGTCCAGAGTTTAGACACAGCTGACTGTGAACAACCAACATCTTTTGCAACATTGCGTGATGATTTACTCTCTTTTAAGAGTTTGATAATCCTCTCCTTTGTTTCAATTGACATCTCTCGTGTTGGAGCCATGATTCATGTCAGTCCACTTGGTGCAACAGCTCTCCAAGGTGTGTTCACTCCTTTTTAGATGCAGACTAATGAGCAGATCTGATATGATGCAGGTGTTAGTTTTGGGGATGAAAATTTACAGGGTGATTCCATAATTTTTTCCTCAGAATTGAGTGATTCCATATTTTTTTCCTCTGCTTGGTCTAAAAAAGTAACCGTTACTGACTGCCACAATCTTTTTTTCTTGATTTCTTATAGTGTTTCTTAAAGCCAGAAAGTTGCCATTTGAAATGACTTTAGTTTTGTGTCATGTCTGTGATCTGCTTTTTTTCTACAAAATTAAACAACTGAATGAACATCCTCCGAGGCCGGTGATTCCATAATTTTTGCCAGGGGTTGTAATATGTTTAAAGATGACTGATGAAACATAAGATCCATCCCTGGACCCACATCCATGCCAAAATGGAATCTACTCTTGTTTGACTTAAACATCTCTACCAAATTTAACTGAAATGCACTTTTGTCTTTTTGAGATGTTCTGCTGACAGTCAACCAACCAACCAACCAACCAAACAGATAGCTCTATACAGCAATAAAAACAAGCTCTGTGGAGGAAGCAATTATGTGTAATTTACAAAACACAGCAGAATAAATTGCAGGAACATGTTTGTAGAATGTAAAAGTAGAAATACTTCCAGTGCATCGACACCAAAGAGCCATTTAAAGTTGATGAAATTTAAAATTGAAAATCAGCAAATTGAGTTCGTGAAACATGGTTCGGGTTCATCTCAAATTCAGTTAGCTGGAGTCCAGAACAAACGTAAAAACGTCTCACTGTTGTAATATTCTAAGTGCACAGCAGAGAAACTGAACATTTAATCAACTAAATGTTTCTCGTCATGTCATAATCATTTTCCAAAATGGCCTGTATTGAAATAACTTAGGAAAACCCTCGTCACACAACACAATAACACAAGCCTAGTAACTGCTCCAAAAATATCTCATAAATGGCAGCTTCTGTTTCTTCACAAGGGCACGCAAACGGTTCACTGGGTAACAGTGATGAACCTGTGACAAAATCACTCCCATGAAGACAGTTTTGGTTTTTAATGTCATTCTTGTGCTGAATGTGAAATGCTGAAACTCCGGAGGATGTGACAACACAGTTTGTGTGTGTGTGTGTGTGTGTGTGTGTGTGTGTGTGTGTGTGTGTGTGTGTGTGTGTGTGTGTGTGTGTGTGTGTGTGTGTGTGTGTGTGTGTGTGTGTGTGTGTGTGTGTGTGTGTGTGTGTGTGTGTGTGGAGATTTTCCTCCCTTTATCTGTGGCAGAGAGCCCAGTCAAATCATTGTGGAACATGTCACGTCAGCTTACGTAAGTGATGAGCATAATGTCAGTAGTCCAGTGCGGTTCTCCAACCACAAGCACTGTGAGGAGTCCAAAACAGCCCCTGTTAATAAGAGGTCTGTGAGGAGGAAGGAGGTCACACAGAGTGCTGCAGCTGCACAGGAGGAGGAACCGTGCACAGAGGGATGCTGGGCAGAGGTGTGGGGGCGGGGTGTGAAGACATCAGGACAGGGGCGGAGTCTCTAAACCTTTGCCAGATCAATCAATCAAGCTAAATCTATGAAAATGCTCTGAAAACACACATGCTTGTGAAAATTCAGTTAATTGTTGTATGATGTGGCTGCTGATACTTTGGCGTAATCCTAACTTTTTCCTGTATCACGCCTTTCTTTGCACTTAGATATAATTGACAATAGTGATTACTTGCAATTTTATTTTTAAATAATATGCCATTCCAGCTCTGGCAGATAGTAGGAAGGGTGTATCTAGACATGCTGTAGTTCTACCTGGTAGATCTTTTTCACAAAGGTGAAAAGTAAGTCAGCAGGCCACTGGCCATCTATGTAAGGACTAAGGCAGAGTTATGTCATTCTACTATGTAACGTGCTTGGCAGATTAGAGATTTCCTGGTGGGATATCTATCTATCTATCTATCTAGATAGATAGATAGATAGATATTAATACTGTATAAATTCAAAATGACAGGGGTTGTTCTGATTAGAACAACCCCTGCCCTTATTTTGCTCTGTTTAAAACAGGAACAAAAACAAGCTGTTTCTGAGACACCTGTTTTTTTTTTTCCATTAATTTATTAATTTTTTTGTTAAATGATGTACCCTCTCAGTGTGGTATTATTAACTGGTTTTAAGACAAATGATGGCCAACATAAGCTTACAGAAAAAAAATAAATAAATAAAGAATATGACCCCTGGTGGATTGGCTTGCACCATCATCACCTTCCCACATTACTGTAAGTATTTTCAAAATGCAGGATAACTTTGTATTACAAAGGTGAAAAAGAAGTCAGCAGGCCACTGGCCATCTATCTATTTATGTATCTATGGACTAAGGCAGACTTATGTCATTCCACTATGTAATGTGTTTGCCAGATTAATGTCATGGAAATAGATAGATAGATAGATAGATAGATAGATAGATAGATAGATAGATAGATAGATAGATAGATAGATAGATAGATAGATAGATAGATAGATAGATAGATAGATAGATAGATAGATAGATAGATAGATAGATAGATAGATAGATAGATAGATAGATAGAAAAGAAGGAAGAGGTTCCGTGATAAATGTGATTTCGACATTTCCCTGGATAACAGAGGGGTCAGGTAGCTCAATGAGTATAAAGCTTAATAAATCCAAAACCACTCAAACAGGTCTGCAGACAGCCAATTTTAAATTATGTGAGGTAGTCTGCTATGAACTGCAGCTGTGTTCTCCTCCAGATTTCTGCTCACCTATGCTCCTCCCTTTGTGTCAGTTGGAGGCGACCTCCTCCTCCTGCTGCTCCTCCTCCTCCTCCTCCTCCTTCAGTCAGACCAATCTGTCAGGACACAATGGGCTACCTCTCTAGCTGTGTTGTTTTTGGAATGGAACTCCTCCAACCTTGCTTGCTCTCCCTCCTGCGCAACAGAAATTAGCCAAGAAAACACATATCGACAGATTTATCTTCCCACAATCTCATCTGCCTGGAGGTTTTGTGTTGTGCTTTTGGTATGTTGTTTACTTCTACTCATCAATGAAGAAGTTGTGTGATCATGAAATGTCCCCAACACCAGACGTGTTTAAGATGTGTAGACAATCAGCTCTGAGGCCACTTTTGTACCTTTCCCATTAGAACACCACAATAACACAGGGATTATCATCAGACTGTACATACTTTCATCTCTTACTTGCCTTTTTTAATACATTAGTGCACCATGAAATAAATAATTTCTGCTTGAATGCTCAGTTACTTTCAAGCTAGGGTACAATTAAATGGTTTAAATGAAGATACAATCCATAATGTTTTATTTGTGAAGTGAATGGTGGACGATTTCTTTGCAGTTGGGTGCAAAAGACTGGACTGGGCAGCAGAGCACAGTGGTTAGTATGTGTGCAAGGTGATGCCATCATAGACCCACAGTTTGCTGACTGCTTTAAATCTCCTCTAGAAATATAATATACATCCATAATCCCATGAAAGGCATGCCATACTCTTCAGCAGAAGACAGTTTTGAGATGTTAACAGATGCATTTTTGCTTTGTAGTAAAGTCTTGTTGTAATCACAAACATTAGCGCATACAGTGCATCCAAAAAATATTCACAGTGCTGCTTTTTGCTATGTTACAGCCTTATTCCAAAATGGATGAAATTAATTTTTTGCTCAAAATTCTACACACAATACCCTCTAATGACAATGTGAAAAAAAATGAGATGTTTGCAAATTTATTACAAATAAAAAACCCTAAGAAAGCACATGTGCATAATTATTCACAGCCTTTGCCATGAAGATCATAACTGAGCTCACATGCATCCTGTTTTCACTGATCATTCTTGTTTCTACAGCTTAGGGGGCGGTGATGGTCTAGTGGTTAAGCTTTGGGCTTCAGACCAGAGGATCCTTGGTTCAAATCCCAGCCTACCCTGAAAATCACTAAGGCTCCTGACATCAAGGTGAATGTGAGGCATTATTGGAAAGCACTTAGAGCATCTGATGCAGATGGAAAAGCGCTATATAAATGCAGTCCATTTACCATTTTACAGCTTAATTGGAGTCCACCTGGAGTAAATTCAGTTGATTGGACATGATTTGGAAAGGCTGACACCTGTCTACATATAAGGTCCCACAGTTGACAGCGCATGACAGAGCACAAACCAAGCATGAAGTCAAAGGAATTGCCTGTTGACCTCTGAGACAGGATTGTCTCGAGACATAAATCTGGGGAAGAGTAAAGAAGCATTTCTGCTGCTTTGAAGGTCCCAATGACCACAGTGGCCTCCATCATCTCTAAACAGAAGAAGTTCAGACCCACCAGGACTCTTCCTAGAGCTGGCCACCCATCTAAATTGAGCAATCGAGGAAGAAGGACCATAGCCAGGGAGGTGAACAACAAAACAATGGCCGCTCTGTCAGAGCTCCATTCCTCTTGGAGAGAGGAGAACCTTCCAGAAGGACAACCATCTCTGCAGCAATCCACCAGTCAGGCCTGTATGATAGAGTGTCCAAATGGAAGCCACATGGCAGCCTGCCTGGAGTTTGCTAAAAGACACCTGAAGGACTCTCAGACAGATGCCACAAGCTGTTGACATCATATTCAAGAAGACTTGAGGCTGCAATTGCTTCCAAGGATACATCAACAAAGTACTGAGCAAAGGGTCTGGCTACTTATGTAGATATGATTACTTAGTTTTGTATTTTTAATGAATTTTCAAAAAATTCAGAAAAAATGTTTTTCATGTTGTCATCATGAGGTGTTGAGAGAAGAATTTTGTCCTTATTTTTGAGATGTCAATCAGGGCCAGAAATCAGCAATAGCAGGTTCTCTTTCGACACATATAGATGCATTCTTACTCTTACATATACGAGGTCTGTTAGAAAACTATCAGACCTTTTTATTTTTTTAAAAAACTATATGGATTTGAATCATGTGCGCTTGCAACAGCCAAGCTTGAACCTTCATGCACATGTGTGAGTTTTTTCTCGCCTGTCGTTTGCGTCATTCACCTGTGGGCAGGCTTTGAGTGAGCACTGGTCCTCCCTCCTCGTTGGCTTTTCATTGTTAGGGAAATGGCTGAGCGATTGGAGCAGCGCTGAATCAAATTTTTCCAGAAACTGTGAGAGACAGCCAGGTGGAAACCATTCAGAAGATTCAGACGGCTTTCGGTGAGGATACTCTGGGCGTCACACAGATTAAGGAGCATTACAACCGGATTAAAGACGGCCCACAGTGGCGGAGGGCGTGCCGCGCTCCGAGCAGCCATCGACAGGCTGAAAAATTAGATTCAGCGCTGCTCCAATCGCTCAGCCATTTCCCTGACAATGAAAATCCGATGAGGGGGGTGGACCAGTGCCCACTCAAAGCCTGCCCACAGGCGAATGACGCAACCGACAGGCGTGAAAAAACTCACGCATGTGCACAAAGGTTCAAGCTTGGCTGATGCAAGCGCACATGATTCAAATCCATATAGTTTTTGAAAAAAACAAAAAGGTCGGATAGTTTTCTAACAGACCTCGTATTTTCACTCATGCATACTGTATTCTCTCTTACATACATGTATTTTCACTCACTCAAACCTATATTTTCATTCACATGTAAATATATTCTTACACATACTTGCACTCATAACTTGCACTTGATTATAATGGTGCGTCCCTTTAATAAGAGGTGCCATCCGAAACATAATTCAGTTTTACATTCTCACACATATACACAATCATATACACATCTTGTCTCTGTCATTATTTCAGACAAAAACTGGCTGGACACAAAGGCAGGACTCATACCCAAAAAGGTACGTTCAAAAGGTTTTACTCATTTACCACACAAAGTTCGATACACAGGATAGCAAACAGTGATAAGCAAAAATGTCCAAAACATAAGGGGGAGGCAAGGTCAAAAAGTGAGCAGAAAAATGGTACAAAGCAGGACATAGACAAGAAAACTAGGACACTGTGAACAAAGGCTGGAAATGCTGGTATAGAGCACAACCGATGTGGCAGAGACCAAAGTGAAACATGAGGCTTAAATAACAGGTGTGATGAGGGCTAATCAGACACAGGTGCAGCAGAGCAAGCAGGAAGAGGGCATGACAAACAAAAGGGACCAGACACACCCAGAACAAAACCTCAACAGAAAGACAAGAGCGTGCAGACAGAAAAACACCAAAGAAACTCACAGAAAATCCCACACCTGAAATAAACACCAAAACAAATCAAACATCTCCACAAACCCCAACCATGACAGTCACTTATGCATACATATACAGTATTCTCTGTGACACATGTTCTCATTCACACTGACATATATTCTTCCTCTCACATTCACAGTATAGTCCGCTATTGTAGTCCACTCCTTCAAAGTCTGAGTCCCTTGTGTGTGAGTCACAGTTTCAGACTGAGTCCTTGGAAGTTGAGTCAGAACATTTGATATTTTGTTTTCTTCATCACTGGGTCAAAAAAAAAAAAAAATGTTAAAAAGTTTTTATTTGCAAAAAACATTATTTTTTCTTTCTTTTTCTTATTTTGGTACATGACAGTACAAAGACAGCTGCCAGTGATCACTGATTCCAAAAACAAGTGTAAAAATCTGAATGAATACAACTCAGCATAGCATATAAATGGCAAGAAACTCCTGAAACCAGTGTTGCCAAGTTACTTTGAAAATTTACTTTATTACTTTTTTAGTTACTTTATACAGTTACTTCATTAGCAGCTTTATGCAGTTACTTCAGAGCTGCCGACAAGTTATAACTAATAAGTAATGTAACTAATAGAGTAACTAGCAATCTAACTTGGTTACTGTTAAGATTGAGTACTCAGCAAAGTAACTATTACTCAATCTTAACAGTACTAGTTACTTTATTAGTTACAGCAGCTGCCAACAAGTTGTCCGCAGCTGCTAATGAAGTAACTGTATAAAGTAACTTTTCAGAGTTACTGTGGCAACACTGCCTAAAATGTGTAGCTTCATTGCAAAACAGAATTTTTTGTTGTTTTTAAGTGAAAAGTATTTACACATTTACATGTTTATATGATGTCATAAATATGAGCTATAGCAGCTTTTAATGATTAAAAAGAATCTTAAGGCACATTATACGTATGAATATATGAGAATAAATGTATGCAATTGACAGTGAATGAATGTGCGAGTGTATGTTCCCTCAAACTTTAATGTGCCCATTTGACTATAATCAAAACAATTTAGCTGTGCCAGTCATTTATAATAACTTTTTCTTACAAAAAAGAAAAAAAAAATATTTGCTGTCAGGTCAGAATTGATATTTTTCTGTATGAATGCTGTGAAAATATTTCAAGAAAAAACAAAGGCTGGAGGCCCACTGGTGAAGCTCAGACTGTCAAACTGGTACGCTACCGTCCTGAATCCTTCCCATTTCTCATTCCTGCTCTCCTACATCTGGTTTTTAGATTATTGATGAACTGAGAGTGTCACGGTTGGAACATCAGACCTGTCAGCAGACACGCTTTCTGCACCTCCCCCAGACCATCGCAGTACACCTGACAAAACCGTTCACAGCAAAATAGGATGTGACCACATCAACAAAAACAAACCCATCCAGCAACAGGAGAACGGTGGACATTGAGCACGCAGCGAGTCTCGATAAATCAGCAACTGTGCTGTGATCTGACGTGCAGATGTGTTCTCAGATGGTTATCAAAAAAAAAGGTTTTTTTTGTGCTTCGTCCTTTTCCTTAATCTTTATCGCAGCGGTCGGCAAAGACAAACTCACTTTTTCTCATATCGATTGATGGAAAAAGTGAGAGTGAGTGCAAAGTGAGGTGTTGGAAAAGTGTTCAAGGATGTGGATTGAGCAAACTGTGGTGATTACACACAAAGCCACCCCAAACGCTGCCAAACACTTCAGGGTTTTTTCTCCTGTGAGTCATTTGGTAATGGAGCTTCCTTCTTCACAGCAGTGGTCATGGGAAGAGGCTCCAAGCAGCCTGTTAGTCAGAAGAAAGGCATTGAACTCTGGATAACAAGCAACACCTTGTAATATACACCATAAACAAATGGAAACACACTAAACTCAGCCCGGAGATGTACAGGATTTGTAGACAGGGGTGAATTTGACGTGTAAAATTTCAGGAAGTTTTCCTGAAAGACTACCCTTGAAGAGGCAACGTTAACCTCAAAGCTTCCCTGACTCATCCAAACCTCCTCTCATGAGCAAGTTAATGGCGGACTCTGCCTCAAGCTCCTTCCTATATCAGTGTTACATCTTCCCTAAAATTAGCACAGTCTCCCATTGCTGATTGCTGATATTCGATTGTGTGCATACAACGACATGCCTGTATGGTAGAGTGGCCAGATGGAAGCCACTCCTTAGTAAAAGGTGCATGTCAGCCCACCTGGAGTTTGCCAAAAGGCACCTGAAGGACTCTCAGACCATGGTCTGATGAGATAAAGATCTCCGGCATGAATGTCAGGCATCATGTTTGGAGGAAACCAGGCACCATCCCTACAGTGAAGCATGGTGGTGGCAGCATCATGCTGTGGGGATGTTTTTCAGTGGCAGGAACTGGAAGACTTGTCAGAATTGAGGAAACAATGAATGCAGCAATGTACAGAGACATCCTGGTTGAAAACTGGTTGAGACTTGGGGCTGTAATTGGTGCCAAAGGTGCATAAACAAAGTATTGAGCAAAGGGTGTGAATACTTACGTACAAGTGATGTCGCCTTCTTATTTTTTTTTTAGTTTTAGACATAGCAGACATAGTTTACTTTTTACATAGTAGACAGCAGCCAGCAGCATTTATAAGTGTTTTTCACCATTACTAACTATGCAAAAAAAAAACAAAAAACGTTAGCGGTCTAAAAGTCATCAGAACTAAATTTATCGGAAGCTAACCCTTAACAAAAAATAGTACTGATAAGTATATAAAAAGTAAACTGGAAGTATACTTGAAACATACTTGCATGTACTACTTTTTGGTAAGGGAATGGGTTTGCTGATGGTTTTTGAAGTTAGCCGAAAAGCTAATCCGATAACAAAATGTTAGCTTTGCTAATTAGTGGTTAGCGGATTAGCGGAACTGTGCCCACCACTGGCTACATGATAATGTACAGCCGCATGTTGCAAGGATGGGTACACAATTCCTGGAAGCTGAAAACATCCCGGTTATTGCATGGCCATCATGCTCACTGGACATGTCACCCACTGAGCATGTTTGGGATGCTCTGGATTGACGTATACAAGAGCCTTTTCCAGTTCCTGCCAACATCCAGCAATTTTGCATAGCCATTGAACAGGAGTAGACCAATATTCCACAGGCTACAATCAACAACCTGATCAAATCAATGTGAAGGAGATGTGTTGCACTGCATGAGGCAAATGGTGGTTACACCAGATACTAACTGGTTTTCTGACCCCCACCCCCATACACACACCCCCCAATAAAGCAAAACTGCACATTTTAGAGTGGCCTTTTATTGTGGCCAGCCTAAGGCACACCTGTGCAATAATCATGCTGTCTAATCAGCATCTTGATCTGCCACACCTGTGATTGTGGGATGGATTATGCTCAGATTTAGACAGATTTGTGAACAATATTTGAGATAAATAGGTATTTTGTGTATATAGAAAATGTATTAAATCTTTGAGTTCAGCTCATGAAAAATGAGAGCAAAAACAAGTGTTGCATTTATATTTTTGTTCAGTGTATATATATATATATATATATAAAATATGGTAAATAGTAAATGGTAAATGGGGGAGGTGATGGTGTCGTTCAAATCCCAGCCTTACCGGAAAATCACCAGGGCAAGGTCCTTAAACCCCTAGTTGCTCCCGGTGTGTAGCAAGCGCCTTGTATGACAGCACCCTGATATCGGGGGTGAATGTGAGGCATTATTGTAAAGTGCTTTGAGTGTCTGATGCAGATGGAAAAGCACTATATAAATGCAGTCCATTTACCATTTCTATATAATATTTCATAAAAATCAATTTAAAAAAAAGGATTTATAATACAGAAATGTTTAACTTCTCAAAGGTATGTCCATTTATACACTCAATACACACTTATAACACAATATAATATACAATATACACTTGGTTGTGGCTCCTTTTGAATGAATCACTGCATCAATACGTGGCAAAATGTAGCTGAAATTTGATGTCTTCTCTAAGAAAATTCCAGCCATCTGCTTCACCAAAAGCTTCATGACTTGCTGCTTCTTTTAACAGCTTGTTAGAGACTACTCTCTCTTCCTCATCCATCAAATGTGAAAATCCATCAAATGTGAAACAGTAATTCTGTATCAGAATCTACATCAGTACTTTCGTATGTTATCTTAAAGTCACCCATTTCTGCATCGCTGATGGATTACTCTGTGCCCTGACCGCTGTTGGAGCGACTCTGCCTCGCCGACCGAATTATCTACAGAAAAATAAACCGTGCAAACAACAGAATTGGATTAGAATGGGAATAACCCCGTTGTGTCTGATGATTTGCGGATGTTCATGCTGGATTACGATAAGGCTCAATTTGCAACCGTATAACCAGCATGAACGTCTGCAAATCATCAAACACAACAGGGTTATTCCCTAATTATATACGAGGTCTATTAGATAATAAACCGACCCTTTTATTTTTTTTTTAACTATATGGATTTGAATGACATGCGATTACACCAATCATGCTTGAGCCCTCGTGCGCATGCATGAGTTTTTTCACGCGTGTCGGTGACGTCATTTCCCTCTGGGCAGGCCTTGAGTGAGATGTGGTCCCGCCCTCTCAGCTGAATTCCTTTGTTTCACACGCTGCTCGAGACGGCACACGTTGCTTTAACAAAATTTTTTCTGGACCTGTGAGGAATATCCGAGTGGACACTATTCGAGAAATTAAGATGGTTTTCGGTGAAAAGTTTAACAGCTGATGAGAGATTATGGGGTGTTTCTGTCGGTGTAAGGACTTCCCACGGTGCGGGACGTCCTGCAGCGCTTCCAGGCGCTGTCGTCGGCCTGTTTCGACCTGAAAACATCCTAATTTAAGACTTAATTCACCCAGGATGTCGTGAGAGAACAGAGAAGATTCAGAAGAGGCCGGCATGAGGACTTTATGCGGACATTCCACTGTTTAAGGACATTTTTTAATGAAAGACGTGCGCGCAAATTCGCCAAGTCGTTTCCGTGACTCAGCGAATCTGTGTGCGCCGCGACAGGAAAAACACCTCCGTGTTGAAAACCATTTGTAAAATTCAGGCAGCTTTTGATGGCTTTCAACAAGTGAGTAACTGAGAAATTGTTTAACAGCTTGGGCATGTTCCAACTTGCCCGTTAATGTTTCCAACGGAGGTGTTTTTCCTGTCGCGACCCCCCGCGGTCGGGTCCGGCCCGACATGCGACTCTGCCCGCACGTTCTTTCATTACAAAATGTCCGTTAACAATGGAATGTCCGAATAAACTCCTCATGCCGACTTCTTCTGAAAGTTCTCTGTTCTCTGACGACTTACTGGGTCAACAGAGCCTGAAATGTGGAAGTTTTCAACTTGAAACGGTGAGACGCTGCCGCCTCGAAGTGCAGATCGCCGTCAGGCACCGTGGGCCGTCCTTACGGCGACACTACCAGACCAAAATCTCTCATCAGCCGTTAAAATTTTTACCGAAAACCAGCTGAATTTATCGAATGGTGTCCACTCAATTGTGCCTTACAGTTTTGAAAAAAATTTGATCAAACAAAGCAGCAGTCTCTGAGCCATTCCTAAACAATGAAAAAATCGACGAGAGGGTGGGCGACTCCTCACTCAAAGACTGCCCACAGGCGAATGACGTAACCGACAGGCGTGAAAAAACTCTTGCATGCCCAGGAGGGTTCAAGTATGTCTGATGTAATCACACGTGATTCAAATCCATATGGTTTTTGAAAAAAATAAGGTCGGATTCTTTTCTAACAGACCTCGTATACATACATACACACACACATATATATATATATATATACAGTGAGGAAAATAAGTATTTGAACACCCTGCAATTTTGCAAGTTCTCCCACTTAGAAATCATGGAGGGGTCTGAAATTTTCATCTTAGATGCATGTCCACTGTGAGAGACATAATCTAAAATAAAAAAAAATCCAGAAATCACAATGTATGATTTTTTAATAATTTATTTGTATGTTACTGCTGCAAATAAGTATTTGAACACCTGTGAAAATCAATGTTAATATTTGGTACAGTAGCCTAGTCATTGACCAGGTCCTCCTGTGTAGTTCTGAGCTTTCTCAGAATCATCCTTACCCCACAAAGTGAGATCTTGCATGGAATCCCAGAACGAGGGAGAATGACAGTCATCTTGTGTTTCTTCCACTTTCTAATAAATAATCATAACAGTTGTTGTCTTCTACCAAGCTGCTTGTCTGTTGTCCTGTAGTCCATCCCAGCCTTGTGCAGGTCTACAGTTTTGTCCCTGGTGTCCTTAGACAGCTCTTTGGTCTTGGCTATGGTGGACAGGTTGGAGTGTGATTGATTGTGTGAACAGGTGTCTTTTATACAGGTAACAAGTTCAAACAGGTGCAATTAATACAGGAAAAGAGTGCAGAATAAGAGGGCTTCTTAAAGAAAAATTAACAGGTCTGTGAGAGCCAGAATTCTTGCTGGTTGGCAGGTGTTCAAATACTTATTTGCAGCAGTAACATACAAATAAATTATTAAAAAATCATACATTGTGATTTCTGGATTTTTATTTATTTATTTATTTATTTGTTAGATTATGTCTCTCACAGTGGACATGCATCTAAGATGAAAATTTCAGACCCCTCCATGATTTCTAAGTGGGAGAACTTGCAAAATTGCAGGGTGTTCAATACTTATTTTCCTATATATATATATATATATATATATATATATATATATATATATATATATATATATATATATATATATATATATATATATATATATATGCACATGGTTATAATCCAGATTTGAGCCAGGGTATAAATGACCGTTGACCAAGATTTTAATCAGTTTGATTATTTTTTCAAAATTATTTTCTGCCACAGTTTTATTACAGTTTGGAACTTGTGTTGCCTTTTGTGTAGATGAAGTCAAACCTGCAGAGATGTCAACATTTATTTGCTTCCTAAGTGACTAAAATACTAGTGATAAATGAAGTGTAGAAACAGCAAACCTCTGATCTTTCTTTTTTAAAAAAACTTTTCTAATTGCAGAACTTCCTCTGTTTTCACATCATCTATTACCAAATTATTCGGGTGCACTTTGAAAGAGCTGAGGGGTTAGAAGACACCAGCCTTGCTGCTGCAGCTTGCATAAATCACCAGGCTAAATTATTGGAGGCTAAATGACTTTTTGCCCTCAGCATATATCAAGGAGGCAAACCAAATGAAGCCTTATATACCCTGGAGGACAGAGGAATGCTTCTGGTCATCAGTCTGATTTGTGTCGAGGGCTTTCCTTCACCGCTTCAAACACCAAACTCTGCAACAAATTATGTCCTTATCACACTAATATCAGCACTTCTGAAATTTAACATTCTGGCTTAATTTGGAGTTGGAATGGTTCTTTACTGAAACACTTACATTGATTAAAGTTTCATCTCCAATAAATTATTATTGTTGTTGTTGTTAGTATTATTATTGTTAGTAGTACTATTATTTTTATTCGTATTGTTGTTGTTCTTTTCATGTACAAGTTATAACGATGATATTCTTAATTTTAATTGTTAAACAACTGTTGGTTGTCAGTACCAGAATTTAAGCAATTTAACAGCAGTAGAATGGCGCCACCTACTGGATTAAAAGCGATAGGTGTAAAAATGAATCTCAAACTTATCACATAAATTTAGAAACTTGAAATGCGTTACAAATGCAAACCAGTAAAAAAGAGTGTGCAAATATTCGAAGCACTTTTAATGCCACTACTATCTTGATAAATAACAAAAAAAAAAAAAAAAACTGTCAAATATTCACTATTTATAAGTAAATATAAATAAGTCAAATATTAGATCTTTTTAACTTTAAAAATACACTTCTTTTAGTTAATAAAACTACATATAATTTCACCCCATAATTTTGTTGTTAACAATCTGGTTGTATTTAATCCAGTTTTATAATAATTTTGATAACAAATGATTATCTGCATCAGACCTCATCTGGTTTTTTGGAATGTTCAAATTAGTTTTTTTTTTTTACCTCAGTTATTATAAAACTGTTCAGGTGCGCAACATTTTTGCACAATACTGTACATGTTTTTTGTGTCTTTACAGTTTGCACATACGAGTACAGTAGTATCAATCTGGTGTAAAATACAGTTACAGCTTGTGGATATTAGGAATTCTGTGACACACGTGTGCATGCGTGGACGAGCACACATGCACTCACACACACATGCACACACAGACACAGAACTTGTAAAATGACATAGCACATCTTAATTTGTGTTTGACCTGATAAACATGGCCCATTTTCTTTCTCTGCTTCTCAAAAATCTGTCCATGTCCATTTTTAAGATGAAGGCCACGCTCCAACTGATGGGCCTCATTTTATTATTATTTCTTCTTCCAAAGTAAATCATTCCAGCTGTATGAATGCTCGATTTGAAGACTATAGAATAGAATAGAATATCTTCATTAGTAAGTAAGTAAATTTTATTTATATAGAACTTTTCACAGATAAAAATCACAAAGTGCTTCACAATGAAAATATAACACATCACAACTATATAAAACAGTGGTCTCCAAACTATTCCAGAAAGGGCAGAGAGGGTGCAGGTTTTCTTTGCAGCCACTGACTTCAGCAGGTGATTTCACTGATTAATATCACTTGGAGCAGGTGGGATGAGTTCATCAGTGAAATCACCTGCTGGAGTCAGTGGCTGCAAAGAAAACCTGCAATGAGATGAGGTTTGCAGCTCCATTTAGATGCCTGAGGAATAACAACAAAGAGAAGTCAAATGTATAAAAACGTATATAATACGAAAAAAGAACGGGCAAAAAGTGAACATAGTGCAGCTACATGACTGTGCAATTAAAATTCAATAAAAAAAGAACCATATTTGCAAAACAGCATAATAAACATTCATTAATTTTCTTCAGCTTATCTGGATTCTGCTCATGATGGCAGAAGACCAAGCAGCTCATCCCACACTTCCCTATCCTCGGCCAAGTCCTGTAACTCTTGCAGGGGATCCCAAGGTGTTCCCAAGACAGCTGGGAAATATAATCCCTCCAGCGTGTCCTGGGTCTTCCCTGGGCCTCCTCCAACTTGGACATGCCTGGAAGACCTCCCTAGGGAGAAGACCAGATCCTTGAACCACCTCAGCAGCTCCTTTTGATGTGAAGAGGCAGCAGCTCTACTCTGAGTCCCTCCCAGATATTCAAGCTTCTCACACAGTCCAGGAGTGTAAGCCCAGATACCCGAGGGAGGAATCCCACTTCTCATAATAAACAGTAAAGTGGCATTGCAATGTCTACTATGAACAACTGTGAACAACATGGGCTGTGTTACACTCAACAAAAATATAAATGCAACACTTTTGGTTTTGCTCCCATTTTGTATGAGATGAACTCAAAGATCTAAAACTTTTTCCACATACACAATATCACCATTTCCCTCAAATATTGTTCACAAACCAGTCTAAATCTGTGATAGTGAGCACTTCTCCTTTGCTGAGATAATCCATCCCACCTCACAGGTGTGCCATATCAAGATGCTGATTAGACACCATGATTAGTGCACAGGTGTGCCTTAGACTGCCCACAATAAAAGGCCACTCTGAAAGGTGCAGTTTTATCACACAGCACAATGCCACAGATGTCACAAGATTTGAGGGAGCGTGCAATTGGCATGCTGACAGCAGGAATGTCAACCAGAGCTGTTGCTCGTGTATTAAATGTTCATTTCTCTACCATAAGCCGTCTCCAAAGGCGTTTCAGAGAATTTGGTAGTACATCCAACCAGCCTCACAACCGCAGACCACGTGTAACCACACCAGCCCAGGACCTCCACATCCAGCATGTTCACCTCCAAGATCGTCTGAGACCAGCCACTCAGACAGCTGCTGAAACAATCGGTTTGCATAACCAAAGAATTTCGGCACAAACTGTCAGAAACCGTCTCAGGGAAGCTCATCTGCATGCTCGTCGTCCTCATCGGGGTCTCGACCTGACTCCAGTTCGTCATCGTAACCGACTTGAGTGCACAAATGCTCACATTCGCTGGCGTTTGGCACGTTGGAGAGGTGTTCTCTTCATGGATGAATCCTGGTTCACACTGTTCAGGGCAGATGGCAGACAGCGTGTGGCGTCATGTGGGTGAGCGGTTTTCTGATGTCAATGTTGTGGATCGAGTGGCCCATGGTGGTGGTGGGGTTATGGTATGGGCAGGCGTCTGTTATGGACGAAGAACACAGGTGCATTTTATTGATGGCATTTTGAATGCACAGAGATACCGTAACGAGATCCTGAGGCCCATTGTTGTGCCATACATCCAAGAACATCACCTCATGTTGCAGCAGGATAATGCACGGCCCCATGTTGCAAGGATCTGTACACAATTCTTGGAAGCTGAAAATGTCCCAGTTCTTGCATGGCCGGCATACTCACCGGACATGTCACCCATTGAGCATGTTTGGGATGCTCTGGACCGGCGTATACGACAGCGTGTACCAGTTAATGCCAATATCCAGCAACTTCGCACAGCCATTGAAGAGGAGTGGACCAACATTCCACAGGCCACAATTGACAACCTGATCAACTCTATGCGAAGGAGATGTGTTGCACTGCATGAGGCAAATGGTGGTCACACCAGATACTGACTGGTATCCCCCCCAATAAAGCAAACTGCACCTTTCAGAGTGGCCTTTTATTGTGGGCAGTCTAAGGCACACCTGTGCACTAATCATGGTGTCTAATCAGCATCTTGGTATGGCACACCTGTGAGGTGGGATGGATTATCTCAGCAAAGGAGAAGTGCTCACTATCACAGATTTAGACTGGTTTGTGAACAGTATTTGAGGGAAAAGGTGATATTGTGTATGTGGAAAAAGTTTTAGATCTTTGAGTTCATCTCATACAAAATGGGAGCAAAACCCAAAGTGTTGCGTTTATATTTTTGTTGAGTGTATATGCAGATACATGGATAATCTATATTGAGCTGTATCTGTAGTCCAAAATTAAACATTTTTTCCCCCTTTCTTATATTTCCTTCATTAAAGCAGATACTTATACCACGAGGCAGAAACTATTGTGTGCAAAAACTGCAACCATATAAATATTTTCATTCAGCCTATTAATGCAGTCTGTGTAAAAACAAAAGGAATGTGGTCATAGACTCAGCATTTCTTGACAGATAACTGGGATGAAAAACAGAAACAGCTTTTTTTTCCAAGTAATTTCTGCTGTAATTACAAAATAAAATGACATCCTTCCATTATCTCTATATTTGTCCTTTGTACAGCAAATTTAGTGATATCAGCTCTGTGAGGTGTCACCTCCTCTGTTGTTGGTGAGGGTTGGGATCTGCCTGTGGCACATACTTTCACTTAAGTGGGCATGTTGGTCTAAAAAATGAGATATGGCCAGTCGCAGAGGCATTTGTGTCATCTGGCTGTATTTGCAATGTACACCAGTGCAGAATGTATCCGCTATTTCAAACACACAATCATCAGAAAGCCTCACACAGTGAGTTCAAATCATAGGAGCATGAAATCCAATTGGAAACAAAAATTAACAATGTAATAAAAGTTACCTCTAATCAGAAAAAAAGTGAACTGTTTTCCCTGTGAAATAAAATTAAACCAAGGATCCACAGGTAGCAAACATGTCTGTGGGATATTACACAGGCAAAACAAAGTTGCTTTTTTGATTCTTCTGGTGCATCAAAGTTCACCAAATGCAAAATGGTTTGCTCACATTATATTCCCTTTTAAGGTGATGATTTACAAAATGATAGCACTTATTGCTTTTGAATTATTGTCTTAGTAGGTTTTGGACTCGTACACTGATTCATCTTTTCAGTTATTGCATTTTAGAGGGTGCATACACTGATTAGCCATAACACTGTGATGACTGACAGGTGAGGTGAATAATATACAAATAATGAATGTTTATGAGTTCAATGGTACAAATATTTCATGAGGTGAAAGCTGGAACATACTCGGCTTCACCTCGCTGAATGGTATGTTCCAGCTTTCATGGAATTAAATATTCGTTCCATTGAAGGAATGTAAAAATATTCATTATTTGTATTATATAATGGCTAAAACAGATGCTTGTCATTTGATATTTTATTAATTTATAAACAACAGAAAAGGAACTTACATTTTGGTGTTCCACTGCTGCTAAAGTCCAAATTGTGACATACAGTCCAGAGATGCTGTGCACTGACTTCGGGCTTCCATAAAAAAACAAACAAAAAGACTTTGTGTAGTTCTTCAGTCCAGCCAAAAATCCCATCAGCTTTTCATCTGAACAGCTCTTCATGCATTCAGACGGTTTATAGCGGAGTGGATTTTGTGTGTGTGTGTGTGTGTGTGTGTGTGTGTGTGTGTGTGTGTGTGTAGAGTGCAATGGTACCAAAAGTATGGAACCAAATTTGCACTCTAAATGGAACGAAACTGCACTCTAAATGCAATGTAACACAAATGGGAGAAATAATCCATGTCATGTGACATACAAAGCACCAATCAAATGCCAAGGATCTACTCAACCGTTTTATAATATTGATTATCTCCTTACTGTGGCACCTGTCAGTGGATGGAATATATTAGGCAGAAAGTTAAAAATTTGTCCTTGAATCTCATGTCTTGGAAGCAAGAAAAATGGGTGACGTGAATATTCAAATGACTCTGACCACAGCCAAATTGTGATGGCTCAACAACTGGGCCCAGAGTAGCTCCATAACTGCAGCTCTTGCATGTTGTTCCTGTTTTGTACTGGTCGGTAGTTACCAAATGTGCTTCAGAGAAGGAAAACCGGTGAACCAGCGACAGGGTTATGGGCGGCCATGACTCACTGATGCATGTGTGTGTGTAGCGAAGATCTGCTGCTGGCATCTTGGTTTCAGATCCCACAGCACACCTTCAGAGGTCTAGTGGAGTCCATACCTTGAGGGGTCAGAGCTGTTTTTGTGACAAAAGGGACGACTACAAGCTATTAGGCAGGTGGTGACAGTGTTATGGCTGATCAGTGTGTCAAGGCTTTTCCAAAGTCTAGCAAAAAACACAAAGAATATACATTTTCATATATTTTAGGTTTTCTAACAACAACACAGAGTTGAAAATATACATAATCCATATTAGCTGGAAGCCTATCACCCTCTGTCACCGGTCTGAAAAGCACAGCCAGCTTTTTAAAATGCATCATGTGTCTCTGGGGTGTTTGTGGTTCAAACATCAAAATATGTTTAGAACACACAGTTTCCTTATCAATAAGGTGTATACTATGAACCCTTTGCTGGAGTTTTGGTGATAAGTACCAGTGTGTGTTATGACTGCAGCAGCAGTGGCCGAGCTCATCATCGGAGTGAAAGGTCAGCAGTGTGTGTTCGACTGTGTGACCGCTGCTTTAAGGACATAAAGAACAGTCTGTTCCACGCTGCACACAGACAGGCGCAACGCTGAGCTGTTATTACAATTTAAACACGGTTTTGTGAGTGAAGAGGGTTGACAAGACAGGCATGAACAAAACGTGGTGAGATGAGTCAGGTTTCAGTCTCAGCAAGTGGATGATGTCAAAAGAAACTGTTGTCTGAAAGGAAAGTGTTGTGACTCTGTTCTGGTGCAAGCTTTGTTTTCCTGGTGAACCTCAGCCCATAAAAACCCGGAAAGAGCATGAAAATGTTCCTGTTTTGATGTGAGTTCAAACTGGAATGAAAATGCACACATAAAAATATTTTAAATAAAACTCTGAGTAAAAACCAAGAGGTAACCTTCAGTGCTGAAAAGATATATATGCAACATGGAAGTGCCAAATCTTACAGTTCCTTGAATGGCCACTTGAGGAAAAGCGAGTCACTCCTCATGTTAAAATCTACAGCTTTATAGCAGAAATAAAAATCTTTACAGCCTGGTCCAAAAACAAAACAAAAGAAAGAAACAAACAAAAAACGCTTTTTGGTCTCAAAAGCTATTTTTTTTTTCATCCATGACAACTGTCAACCCAATCTCATGCTAAGTTTGTGATGGTATCACAAAAAGTGATTTAATCTATTAGTTCATGACACTGTCATGAAATATAGTAAATTTTTGTGATGGTATTGTAACAGTCAAGGTCGTGTGATGTACCTTTAAGAGAGACTATGCCACGCCACCAGAGGGCGCAACAGTTATTACTATTAGTCAGTCTATGTGGCGCTCTCGTTATGGACGTATGTCTAAAGCCGAGCTCTCGTCTTTGTATTTTGCCACTCGACTCACAAGTGATGCATGGGTTCGTACCTGAGTCGGATAATAAGTAGCCGTGTAACCTGGCATTGTATGGTTATATTTTTGTGTTTGTAATAAAGGCGCGCATTGTGGAAAACCTGAACCTGAGCAGCTGTGCACTTCCTGGCTAATTGTCCTAGCCTCTGATGCTCTCAAAACCCCGCCTACTCTGGAAATATGGATCCGGACCATCACAATTGGCGCCCGAACAACTTTTCCTTGGACCATCTTGCAAAACCGGAGCCTACGAGCCGTTATCAGAACTCAAAAAGTGGATAAGTACTGTGGAGTGGGTAGCAGCCCGAGCTGGTTAGCTGCGTGTGTCGGCAACATCAAAGTTCCAAACGGACTCGTCTGAACAAATGTGGATTCACGTTCTGCTTTCTTGCTCCGCAGTTACCGGCTTTAGATAAACCACGATGCCGTGAGGAATCTTGAAACTGAACTGAAATGTGGTGAAGAAATAGCAAAAAAACCAACAAAACAAAACAAAAAAAACAAACAAAAAAAGGATGTTTTAAAGACCTCAAACTGAGTTGTTGAATAATAGCCATGGCTAAGTACCCTGAGTACTTTGACTTTGAAGATCCCCACGATGACATTGACTTCACAGCTCTCCCAAGACTGTCTGCTCACACTAATGAAAATGTGGACCTTGCACACAAAGTAGTGAACTTACAGGCCACAGTTGACATACTTCAGCAGTGCCTACATGAATCCCTTAATCTACAAGGAAAAATTCTGAAACACTGGGATAGAGATGACAAGTTAGCCGCTGCATGCCCCTCTGCCAACCACATCCCAGCAGCTACCTCGACCCCCTTTGTGCCTGCTCCTCTTTCCAGGAGAACTGCATATTCCAATGTGGCAACTCCATCACATGCTAAAGCTGCGGAGGATATGGAACACCACCAATCATACTCTCTTGAACTTGCAAACACTACAAGGGTTCTAGCAGCTGCATTACACCAAGCGAAGCTCGAGCCTCCTGTGTTTCCTGGCACTGGTGTAATCCACCCAGAAGACTGGCTACAATCTGTTAGTACTTACAGGTCTTCCTTTGAACTGTCAGATGCTCAAATCTTCAGGGAGCTGCCACGCTTTCTGTCTGGTGAAGCAAATGGTTCAGTGTGCTTAATAACAATGTTGCCAGTTGGAGCGATTTTTATGTGCTGTTTAGGACAGTCTTCCTCCCCTCTGATAACCAAGAGCATGTACTGAGAGGCATTCTTGACTGCTTCCAGGGTCCTGAGGAGCCCCTACCCACATTTGTAGCCCACATGCTTGGTGAATTCAAAACACTGAGGAATCCCCCATCTGAGACAGAGCAGATGGAGCTGATCTGTAAGCACTCCCAGGAGAAATACAGAGTCGCTCTTTTTAGCACACCTGTCGATTCAGTCACTGACTTAATGCTAAGAGCACATAATCTCCATTCTGTCCTTGGCCCCAATATCATGCATACTCCCCGCTTTCAAGCAAAACGTAAAAATGAGGGTGGCACTCACTGCTTCAAATGCTCCATGCCTGGTTTTACATCCCGCACCTGCCCTAACTGCTCTATCACTCAGAGGGGCACCCCGAGTCCTCCCGAGTCCACGCCTGAACTCCAACAAACTGAGCCTCAGGGTCTAAACTTCAACACTGGTGGTACAAACGAGGGTGGGGGTGGCCCAGCATCAGTACCAAGGCCCCCTGGTAGGAGGCAGGGAAACTTCCAAGGGGGGAGGTCATTTCGCAGAGGCAACCCTCCCCCCAGACAATAACTCCGCCTCCCCCACCCTCTCCTGTCCCAGATGAGCAACCTGTGCTCAATCACGTTGAGGACGTAGCTTCGCTGTCTTCATGGAACACCCCATTTAAAGTCAAAGTGAACTTTAAAGGTGCAGCACTGGACGCCACACTTGACACAGGAGCATCACTTTCAGCCGTAACGGCGGACTTGATTTCAGGGAACAACCAAGATCAACCTGTTACTACAACCTGGTCAGGTTTGCCCCTTCTCCTTGCAAATAACACATACTGTAACCCACTAGGAGTCAGCTGGCTTACCATTGGATTTATGGGCAAGCGTGTCTACCAGAGATTCATTGTAATCGCTGAGCTCTCCTCCCCTATTGTTCTCCCCTTTGGCCTCTGCAATGCACCAGCAACCTTTCAGAGGCTAATGAACACGGTCCTGGCTGGTCTCATTTACAAATCCTGTGCAGTTTACCTGGATGACATAGTTGTTGCCTCTCCAACGTTTGAACAACACCTAGCAGATCTGGAGGAGGTCTTGGTGAGATTAAAATCAGCTGGCCTGTCCCTAAAACCGAGTAAATGCCAGTTCTGCCTCAGTGAGCTCACCTTCCTCGGTTATCGTGTCACCCCATCTGGTATTTACCTTGACCCTGACAAAGTCAAAGCCGTAAGGGACTTTAAAGCACCAACCTCTGCAAAGCAAGTACGACAGTTCCTTGGCCTGTCAGGCTATTATAGGCGCTTCGTGAAGGAGAAAAAAGGAGTGCTTAGCTGTTATTTGGGAACTAGAGCACTTCAGGCCATACATTGAAGGTCTACACGTCACCATCTACTCAGACCATAGCAGCCTGAGATGGCTAATGGCTCGCCCAAACCCCTCTGGCAGGCTTGCCAGATGGTCCCTTCACCTCCAGGACTTTGATTTTAGCATAGTTCACAAGCCTGGTGAGCGTAACAAAGTCCCTGATGCACTCTCACGCAACCCTCTCCCAGCAACAGGTGCTCCGATGGACCTCCTACCTACTCATGCTGTCATTGGCAGCCTTGATCTTCGTACTCTGCACTTGGTAGTGTTGGCGGACCGCTCGCAGATACGACAGATGCAACTGGAGGACCCTGTAACTGGAAAATTGCTCAGTGAAGTGGAAGAAGGCAGCCAAAGTGAGAACAACGGCGATCTCTCCCAGTATGCTGCTCTGGATGGACTGCTTTACTTTCATGACTCAAAAACTAAATGTGGTCTGCATCCACTCAAGCAAATGAAGCTCTACGCCCCCACTGCCATCCGAGGTAGTCTGCTGAGGTATTACCATGACCACCCGACAGCAGGGCACCTGGGTGTCTCAAAAACACTGGCTCGCCTGAGACTCAGGTTCTTTTGGCCAAACATGGCCTCTGATGTCAAAAGGTATGTGGTGTCTTGTTCAGTGTGCCAGATTACTAAGCCAAGCCAAAGAAAGCCAGCTGGCCTCATGGTACCGATCCAACCGCAAAGACCATGGGAGTACACTGGCATGGACTATGTTGGCCCTCTGCCACGCACTGCAAGCGGTAATGCCTACATCATTGTGTTTGTGGATTACTTCTCGAAATGGATCGAAGTGAGTGCAGTGAGAGAAGCTACAGCACAAGTAGCAGCTAACAAGTTCATCAGTGATGTTTTTGCCAGACATGGGGCCCCCTCGTTCCTCATCTCTGACAGGGGAGCACCATTCATTGGTGAACTCTTTGAGCATGTCGTTTCTACGCTTGGTACCGATCACAGGCTCACGACAGCTTACCATCCACAAACAAACGCCACTGAACGAGAGAACAGAACTCTCAAAACAGCCATTCGTGCGTATGTGGGAGCCAAACATACTACCTGGGACAAGTACATTCCCCAAATCTGTTTTGCTCTACGCACTGCACATCATGAAAGCACTGGTCTAAGTCCATCTATGATGCTGTATGGTCGAGAGTTGGACACGCCCCTTGACCTGGTTGTTCAACCCTCCTGTGATGGTGTTGATGACCCAGGAGTCCCTTATCCTGAAGGCCTGTGGACCTCGCTTCAGGAAGCACATGATCACGCTCGAGCTGTGCTGACTGAGAGCCACGAACGTCAGAAACGCTATTACGATCTGAAACGCCGCTGTGCCTCCTATAACATCGGTGATCTCGTCAGAGCTAAATCCCACCACAAATCTGATGCAATGAGCAACTTCACTGCAAAGTTAGCCCCACTCTACGCTGGCCCCTACCGCATCTCCCAGAAGTTGTCAGACATGAACTATAGACTTGCCAGAATCGACACCGGAGCAGATGCAGGAGTTTTTCAGGTGGTGAACCTGCTACCATTTCACACATGGCACACAGCCTCTCCCCAACGGACAAGTCATGTGCCTGCTGTTTGCCAGAGCCCTGAGTCCGCGAACAACAACCTGCCTCCTGACCCGGATTTACCAGAACCGAGCAGTTCGAACATTGAAGTCTCTTGAACTTCCGCCGTCCCCATGTCTCTCAGTGACAATGAATCTGTCTGTAACACTGACTCTGAACAGACCGACTCTACACTGATTCCTGTGACCGAGACTGCCACAGCGACTCATAGCTCTCTAACTGACGACTTCTTATTGTCTGACTTGGTTGCTGCGCCTACTGAACGCTACGACTTGAGACCAAGACGTGTCCCCCGAGTAACCTCGGGATGGTCAGACACCAGGTGGACTAACGCTTTCCACACCGACCGACTTGACTTGAAGTAATGCTTTTGGGGTTCTTTAGCATATGTTCGCGTGTTATGCGTCCACAATAATATCACTGATTTTGTTTTTACAACATACTAGGGAGTTAGTGGATGTTGCTTTGTTTTGAGCCCACTGCCTGATTTGTGTTGAGTTAAGGATTTGTTTTGTTGGAGTTTTGCATGTTAAAAAAAAAAAGGGTTAATTCACTTTGGTCGCCTGTATTGAACCTGTTTATTTATATCTTTTTCCCACTTAATGGACTTAAACGGTATTCAGTGCTGACATGTATGTCAGGCACTGTGGTGCCCCACTGAGTACACCCGTTTGGTTCGGACACCTTAAGGGCTTTACCATGTATGGTAGTATTTTAAGTATGGACTGTCTCGGAGCGGACAGCTGAGGTCAGCCTTTGTCTCACTGGGGGGGAATATGTAACAGTCAAGGTCGTGTGATGTACCTTTAAGAGAGACTATGCCACGTCACCAGAGGGCGCAACAGTTATTACTATTAGTCAGTCTATGTGGCGCTCTAGTTATGGACGTATGTCTAAAGCCGAGTTCCCGTCTTTATATTTTGCCACTCGACTCACAAGTGATGCATGGCGTTCGTACCTGAGTCGGATAATAAGTAGCCGTGTAACCTGTCATTGTATGGTTATATTTTTGTGTTTGTAATAAAGGCGAGCATTGTGGAAAACCCGAACCTGAGCAGCCATGCACTTCCTGGCTAATTGTCCTAGCCTCTGATGCTCTCAAAAACCCGCCAACTCTGGAAATACGGATCCGGACCATCACAGTATCACAAAAAAAAAAAAAAAAAAAAAATTCTTGATGGTATCACAAAAATTGGGGTGATATGGGGAGGGTGACGAGGGGCATTTGGGGTTATGGTTAGGGTTAAAATTAGTCAGCGACAGATGACCGCATCATGAAAATATACTACTTTTTGTGATGATATCACAAAAAAGGCAATTTGTCACACCAGTCATGGCCACACTCCATCTCTTTACCCATTTTGGAAGATAGGTGGGGTCAGTCATTGCCACATTGTTGACATCTAGAGCCTTCACAAAACCTGTGAGTGATGTCACAAAGGGTTTATCCACTATATATACTACATGGTCCATGGTAAAAACATCATACAAAAATGGCATAGCTCCACCAACTGACGATTAACAGTCAATGCAAATATGACCTTCACCAAATGACAGAAGAGATATTTTCTTCTGTTGGCTGTTGCTGGTGGAGGCTGCCAGACCAACCACCTGTATGTCCTCCATTATATCCATAACTATCTTCTTTGGCCTTCTTCTTCTCTTCTGCCCTTATAGATCCATCCTCAGCATCCTCTTCTAGATATAGTCTGCACCCCTTCTCTGTACATGCCCAAACCATCTCACTTCTCTCACTTGGTCTTTAAACAGTAATAACTTTGCTGTTCCTCTGTTATTGTATGCTAATTCTGCATTTTGTTCGTCCTCATCACACACTGGGAAAATCACAGCAATTTCAACTCTGCCAGCTCCAGTTCTGTCTCCCGTCTTCATCTCAGAGCCACTGCCTCTAAGTCCTACGGCACAGCTCACTGTCATCACAAGCTCCCTTCCCTTTTAGTCTTGCACCTTCCTCCCACCATTTTCTACCCACTCCAAATGAGTCAACTCCTTGACAGTTGCATTGACAGAACTCAGTCAAAACAAGATGACTTGACTGAGTGAAGTACAGCAAACACCTTTTAGAAAGTCTACACAGTGTTCTACATTTTTAGTCGTGTCTACAAAGCTCAGTGTATTATGTGTCACTCTGCATGTGCATTACTACTAATCATGCTGTGTCTGTGTGTGTGTGTGTAGACTTTGAAACATAATTTTATGTTGACTATCTTCAGTGGTTATGAATATAATGGCTGCAGTAGTCATAATAATAATAAAGTGCTCCTTGCTCTGATAGACTGCTGCTATGAAGGGCTCCAAAAATATGTATTTGGTCACACAATTAGTCATAAAGTTGAACACCTCAATGCATCCAATAAATGAGTTTTAAAAGATAGCAGAAGCTGAAACAGTATTCATTTCTTTTTCTTATGTTCATTTTAACAGTGTTCCATCTTGTTCACAGCTGCAACAGCAAAAGCAACAATTTTCACACAACATAAAAACAACACATCTATATTATAAAAGCTAAGTGGCCTCTGTGTGCATGTGTATGGCTTCGATCATGCAAAAACCGGGGACAGCTGAAATTTGCCGTTTGGTATGCTTATGTATTTTGGGTCAAGGATAAATACTGCAAAAATGGAAAGTTGATAGGACAAACATTTTTTGAGAAATTAGCAATTTTAACTAGCCAATAAACAATGAACATTGTGCTGCAATGCGCCATGGGAGTTTGGGGTTTTAAATGTTGTTATTGTGGTTCATGTTAGTTTAACAGTGTTGTTAGTGTTATTGATTTATTGTGTTTTTGTAGTTCAATTGGTTTAGTCAGTTTAGATAAGTGCTATGTTGCTGTGACCATGAGTGAGTTAAGTTTCATGCTGGTGCCATGAGTGAAATGGCAAGGTTGGGTAGGATTACTTTGAAATGTAATCCAAAAGTAATCAGATTACAAGTAATCCAAATGTATGTACATACATACATGTAATCCACATGTATTCTTTCAAAGTAATCCTACCCAACCTTGGAAATGAGTAGTGTTTTTAGTGTCTTCCACACTGTCTTTGCTTGTCAAATTAAAAGCATTTGTGTACAGCATAATGCAGAAAAGACAAACAGTGCATGCATGCATGAGTGCAATTTTAATTATGCATAAACTGGGGAGAACTGACATTTGGTATGTTTATGTATTTTGAGTCAAGGATAAACAAATAATCAGAATCAGAAGAAGTTTATTGTCATTGCCAGTGAACAGGATTCACAGACTAGGAATTTGCTTCGGTACAATGGTGAAACATTAAGAAGAGATAAAATGCTAAGATAAAATATAACATATGTGTCAAAATGAGATAAAATATAAGATAAAAAAAGAAATATGAAATATGAAAGGCTGTGTGCAACAGAAAAACAGAGAAACAGAAAAAACAGTGCAGTGGGAGGAGTGCAACTAAAAACCAAAGTACATTGTCTAAAGTGACCCGTGATAAAATGATAAAGTGACAGAGTTAAGCTTAAGGTGACTGAGTTATGAGGTGTTCATGAGTCTGACGGCAGAGGGGAAGAAACTGTTCTTATGGCGGGAGGTTCTGGTCCGGATGGACCATAGCCTCCTGCCCGAGGGGAGTGGTTTGAACAGACCGTGTGCAGGGTGAGAAGGGTCAGCTGTGATCCGACCTGCTCGGCCCAGAGTCCTGGAGACGTGCAGGTCGTGGAGAGATGGAAGGCTACAGCCGATCACCTTCTCAGCAGAGGCCACAATGCGCTGCAGTCTGTGTCTGTCCCTGGCTGTGGCCCCGGCATACCACACCGTGATGGAGGAGCAGAGGATGGACTCGATGATGGCCGTGTAGAACTGCACCATCAGCTGGACAGGCAGCTTGGCCTTCTTCAACTGCCGCAGGAAGTACATCCTCTGCTGGGCCTTCTTGATGAGGGAGCTGATGGTTGACTCCCACTTGAGGTCCTGGGTGATGGTGGTGCGAGGAAGCGGTGACAGACCACAGTGGTGATGGGGCTGTTTGTGAGGGCGAGGGAGGGCGGGGGGGCTGTGGCTTTCCTGAAGTCCACGATCATCTCCACTGTTTTCTGGGCGTTGAGCTCCAAGTTGTTGCTGCTGCACCAGGTCACCAGCCGGTCCACCTCCCTCCTGTAGGCAGACTCATCCCCATCCGAAATGAGTCCTATGAGGGTGGTGTCGTCCGCAAACTTGATGAGCTTTACAGAGTCGTGGCTGGAGGTGCAGCAGATAGTGTAGAGGGAGAAGAGCAGAGGGGAAAGGACACAGCCCTGTGAAGATCCCGTGCTGAGAGCCCGAGTGTTCGAAACATTTTTTCCCAGCCTCACACGCTGACTCCGGTCCGTCAGGAAGTCTGTGATCCACCTGCAGGTGGAGTTGGGCACGTGGAGCAGAGAAAGCTTGTCCTGGAGCAAAGCTGGAAGGATGGTGTTGAATGCAGAGCTGAAGTCCACAAACAGGATCCTAGCGTAGGTTCCTGGGGAGTCCAGGTGCTGCAGGATGGAGTGCAGGGCCAGGTTTATGGCGTCATCTACAGACCTGCGGCTCTGTAGGCAAACTGCAGGGGGTCCAGGAGGGGGTCGGTGATGGACTTCAGGTGGGATAAAACCAAAAAAAAAATGAGGTGGGCTTCATAGATAATTGGCAAAGCTTCTGGAGAAAACCTGGTCTTGTTAGGAGAGACGGCATCCATCCCACTTTGGATGGAGCAGCTCTCATTTCTAGAAATCTGGCCAATTTTCTTAAATCCTCCAAACCGTGACTATCCAGGGTTGGGACCAGGAAGCAGAGTTGTAGTCTTACACACCTCTCTGCAGCTTCTCTCCCCCTGCCATCCCCTCATTACCCCATCCCCGTAGAGACGGTGCCTGCTCCCAGACCACCAATAACCAGCAAAAATCTATTTAAGCATAAAAATTCAAAAAGAAAAAATAATATAGCACCTTCAACTGCACCACAGACTAAAACAGTTAAATGTGGTCTATTAAACATTAGGTCTCTCTCTTCTAAGTCCCTGTTGGTAAATGATATACTAATTGATCAACATATTGATTTATTCTGCCTTACAGAAACCTGGTTACAGCAGGATGAATATGTTAGTTTAAATGAGTCAACACCCCTGAGTCACACTAACTGCCAGAATGCTCGTAGCACGGGCCGAGGCGGAGGATTAGCAGCAATCTTCCATTCCAGCTTATTAATTAATCAAAAACCCAGACAGAGCTTTAATTCATTTGAAAGCTTGACTCTTAGTCTTGTCCATCCAAATTGGAAGTCCCAAAAACCAGTTTTATTTGTTATTATCTATCGTCCACCTGGTCGTTACTGTGAGTTTCTCTGTGAATTTTCAGACCTTTTGTCTGACTTAGTGCTTAGCTCAGATAAGATAATTATAGTGGGCGATTTTAACATCCACACAGATGCTCAGAATGACAGCCTCAACGCTGCATTTAATCTATTATTAGACTCTATTGGCTTTGCTCAAAAAGTAAATGAGTCCACCCACCACTTTAATCATATCTTAGATCTTGTTCTGACTTATGGTATGGAAATAGAAGACTTAACAGTATTCCCTGAAAACTCCCTTCTGTCTGATCATTTCTTAATAACATTTACATTTACTCTGATGGACTACCCAGCAGTGGGGAATAAGTTTCATTACACTAGAAGTCTTTCAGAAAGCGCTGTAACTAGGTTTAAGGATATGATTCCTTCTTTATGTTCTTTAATGCCATATACCAACACAGTGCAGAGTAGCTACCTAAACTCTGTAAGTGAGATAGAGTATCTCGTCAATAGTTTTACATCCTCATTGAAGACAACTTTGGATGCTGTAGCTCCTCTAAAAAAGAGAGCTTTAAATCAGAAGTGCCTGACTCCGTGGTATAACTCACAAACTCATAGCTTAAAGCAGATAACCCGTAAGTTGGAGAGGAAATGGCGTCTCACTAATTTAGAAGATCTTCACTTAGCCTGGAAAAAGAGTCTGTTGCTCTATAAAAAAGCCCTCCGTAAAGCTAGGACATCTTTCTACTCATCACTAATTGAAGAAAATAAGAACAACCCCAGGTTTCTTTTCAGCACTGTAGCCAGGCTGACAAAGAGTCAGAGCTCTATTGAGCTGAGTATTCCATTAACTTTAACTAGTAATGACTTCATGACTTTCTTTGCTAACCAAATTTTAACTATTAGAGAAAAACTTACTCATAACCATCCCAAAGACGTATCGTTATCTTTGGCTGCTTTCAGTGATGCCGGTATTTGGTTAGACTCTTTCTCTCCGATTGTTCTGTCTGAGTTATTTTCATTAGTTACTTCATCCAAACCATCAACATGTTTATTAGACCCCATTCCTACCAGGCTGCTCAAGGAAGCCCTACCATTATTTAATGCTTCGATCTTAAATATGATCAATCTATCTTTGTTAGTTGGCTATGTACCACAGGCTTTTAAGGTGGCAGTAATTAAACCATTACTTAAAAAGCCATCACTTGACCCAGCTATCTTAGCTAATTATAGGCCAATCTCCAACCTTCCTTTTCTCTCAAAAATTCTTGAAAGGGTAGTTGTAAAACAGCTAACTGATCATCTGCAGAGGAATGGTCTATTTGAAGAGTTTCAGTCAGGTTTTAGAATTCATCATAGTACAGAAACAGCATTAGTGAAGGTTACAAATGATCTTCTTATGGCCTCGGACAGTGGACTCATCTCTGTGCTTGTTCTGTTAGACCTCAGTGCTGCTTTTGATACTGTTGACCATAAAATTTTATTACAGAGATTAGAGCATGCCATAGGTATTAAAGGCACTGCGCTGCGGTGGTTTGAATCATATTTGTCTAATAGATTACAATTTGTTCATGTAAATGGGGAATCTTCTTCACAGACTAAAGTTAATTATGGAGTTCCACAAGGTTCTGTGCTAGGACCAATTTTATTCACTTTATACATGCTTCCCTTAGGCAGTATTATTAGACGGTATTGCTTAAATTTTCATTGTTACGCAGATGATACCCAGCTTTATCTATCCATGAAGCCAGAGGACACACACAAATTAGCTAAACTGCAGGATTGTCTTACAGACATAAAGACATGGATGACCTCTAATTTCCTGCTTTTAAACTCAGATAAAACTGAAGTTATTGTACTTGGCCCCACAAATCTTAGAAACATGGTGTCTAACCAGATCCTTACTCTGGATGGCATTACCCTGACCTCTAGTAATACTGTGAGAAATCTTGGAGTCATTTTTGATCAGGAAATGTCATTCAAAGCGCATATTAAACAAATATGTAGGACTGCTTTTTTGCATTTACGCAATATCTCTAAAATCAGAAAGGTCTTGTCTCAGAGTGATGCTGAAAAACAAATTCATGCATTTATTTCCTCTAGGCTGGACTATTGTAATTCATTATTATCAGGTTGTCCTAAAAGTTCCCTAAAAAGCCTTCAGTTAATTCAAAATGCTGCAGCTAGAGTACTGACGGGGACTAGAAGGAGAGAGCATATCTCACCCATATTGGCCTCTCTTCATTGGCTTCCTGTTAATTCTAGAATAGAATTTAAAATTCTTCTTCTTACTTATAAGGTTTTGAATAATCAGGTCCCATCTTATCTTAGGGACCTCGTAGTACCATATCACCCCAATAGAGCGCTTCGCTCTCAGACTGCAGGCTTACTTGTAGTTCCTAGGGTTTGTAAGAGTAGAATCGGAGGCAGAGCCTTCAGCTTTCAGGCTCCTCTCCTGTGGAACCAGCTCCCAATTCAGATCAGGGAGACAGACACCCTCTCTACTTTTAAGATTAGGCTTAAAACTTTCCTTTTTGCTAAAGCTTATAGTTAGGGCTGGATCAGGTGACCCTGAACCATCCCTTAGTTATGCTGCTATAGACGTAGACTGCTGGGGGGTTCCCATGATGCACTGTTTCTTTCTCTTTTTGCTCTGTATGCACCACTCTGCATTTAATCATTAGTGATCGATCTCTGCTCCCCTCCACAGCATGTCTTTTTCCTGGTTCTCTCCCTCAGCCCCAACCAGTCCCAGCAGAAGACTGCCCCTCCCTGAGCCTGGTTCTGCTGGAGGTTTCTTCCTGTTAAAAGGGAGTTTTTCCTTCCCACTGTTGCCAAGTGCTTGCTCACAGGGGGTCGTTTTGACCGTTGGGGTTTTACATAATTATTGTATGGCCTTGCCTTACAATATAAAGCGCCTTGGGGCAACTGTTTGTTGTGATTTGGCGCTATATAAAAAAATTGATTGATTGATAAAACCAGGCGTTCGAAGGTCTTCATGACTACAGACGTGAGAGCCACAGGCCTGTAGTCATTAAGTCCAGTGACGTGTGGTTTCTTGGGGACTGTAAAATAATATTAGTCCTATCAACGTTCTGTTTTGGACTAATATTTTTAGAGAAGCTACATATATTAGCAAACAATGCTGAACAATGGACAATGTTATTTGCATTCTGGACTCACACGCCAATCCAGCAGGGGGCAGTAAGTCATCTATATATTAAAAAGTGTGAGTGTGTGATTTTATTTAGTAAGTTCAATGTAATTACATAATTGTAAATACAATAATACTGACAATAATAGTAGTGTGCAAATGATAACAAGAACCTAAACAATTTATAAATACATTAAGACAGTAAATTAACATTAAAAAATTATATAATTAACAGGAAATAAAAGGGTGAGTTCTTCTTCTATAAAATGTTTAGGTCTAATGCCTAAGGTTCTGAAAATGTTCTGGACTCACATGCCATTCCAACTCATTATAGAAACTTTGAATAATTTATTACCACCCTTGAACACTACCCAATCTAGAGCCCGTGGATCCCCAAGAGCAACGTGCTAGTAGTATTACACTCAACAAAAATATAAACGCAACACTTTTGGTTTTGCTCCCATTTTGTATGAGATGAACTCAAAGATCTAAAACTTTTTCCACATACACAATATCACCATTTCCCTCAAATACTGTTCACAAACCAGTCTAAATCTGTGATAGTGAGCACTTCTCCTTTGCTGAGATAATCCATCCCACCTCACAGGTGTGCCATATCAACATGCTGATTAGACAATGTGATTAGTGCACAGGTGTGCCTTAGACTGTCCACAATAAAAGGCCACTCTGAAAGGTGCAGTTTTCTTTTATTGGGGGGGGGATACCAGTCAGTATCTGGTGCGACCACCATTTGCCTCATGCAGTGCAACACATCTCCTTCGCATAGAGTTGATCAGGTTGTCAATTGTGGCCTGTGGAATGTTGGTCCACTCCTCTTCAATGGCTGTGCGAAGTTGCTGGATATTGGCAGGAACTGGTACACGCTGTCGTATGTCCAGAGCATCCCAAACATGCTCAATGGGTGACATGTCCGGTGAGTATGCCGGCCATGCAAGAACTGGGACATTTTCAGCTTCCAAGAATTGTGTACACATCCTTGCAACATGGGGCCGTGCATTATCCTGCTGCAACATGAGGTGATGTTCTTGGATGTGTATGGCACAACAATGGGCCTCAGGATCTTGTCACGGTATCTCTGTGCATTCAAAATGCCATCAATAAAATGCACCTGTGTTCTTCGTCCATAACAGACGCCTGCCCATACCATAACCCCACCGCCACCATGGGCCACTCGATCCACAACATTGACATCAGAAAACTGCTCACCCACACGACACCACGCACGCTGTCTGCCATCTGCCCTGGACAGTGTAAACCGGGATTCATCCGTGAAGAGAACACCTCTCCAATGTGCCAAACGCCAGCGAATGTGAGCATTTGCCCACTCAAATCGGTTACGACGATGAACTGGAGTCAGGTCGAGACCCCGATGAGGACGACGAGCATGCAGATGAGCTTCCCTGAGACGGTTTCTGACAGTTTGTGCACAAATTCTTTGGTTATGCAAACCGATTGTTTCAGCAGCTGTCCGAGTGGCTGGTCTCGGATGATCTTGGAGGTGAACATGCTGGATGTGGAGGTCCTGGGCTGGTGTGGTTACACGTGGTCTGCGGTTGTGAGGCTGGTTGGATGTACTGCCAAATTCTCTGAAACGCCTTTGGAGACGGCTTATGGTAGAGAAATGAGCATTCAATACACGAGCAACAGCTCTGGTTGACATTCCTGCTGTCAGCATGCCAATTGCACGCTCCCTCAAATCTTGTGACATCTGTGGCATTGTGCTGTGTGATAAAACTGCACCTTTCAGAGTGGCCTTTTATTGTGGGCAGTCTAAGGTACACCTGTGCACTAATCATGGTGTCTAATCAATCAAATAATCTTGATATGGCACACCTGTGAGATGGGATGGATTATCTCAGCAAAGGAGAAGTGCTCACTATCACAGATTTAGACTGGTTTGTGAACAATATTTGAGGGAAATGGTGATATTGTGTATGTGGAAAAAGTTTTAGATCTTTGAGTTCATCTCATACAAAATGGGAGCAAAACCAAAAGTGTTGCATTTATATTTTTGTTCAGTGTATAAAAGGTTAAGCTACAGTGTGTAGAATCTATGCAAGTTGTACTGTACATATAATTAAAAAACCCTTAAAAGTATGTAACATCCAATTAACATTTTTTTTTTATGTTAATGTTCAGCTTTCAGTTATCAGTTATTGCTCCTATTTGCAACTTGCTGAATAACTGTGCTCTGTCATGATTCAGCCGGGTTGGGCCTGGCTGTTATTGTTTTGAAGCCTTTTTTCCACGTTTGTGCTCTCCTTCATTCCATGTATCATTGTCATGCTTTTGCTGGTCTTGTTTCTTGTCTGGTTATTTTCCTTTAGTTATTTGTTGCACTCTGCCATTTATTTAGTGTTACTTTATTGTGCTTTAGTCACAGGGTTTTGTTACTATTTATTTTCAGTGCTTCTTTTCTGTATGTTCAATTTGTTATTTATTGCACCTTCTGTTTATCAGTTATCTTGCTCCTGGTTATGTTCCTTTAGTTATTTGGTGCACTCTGTTTGCCATTTAGTTTGTGTTACTTTATTATACTTTAGTCACAGGGTTTTTTGTTATTTACCTGCAGTGCTGCTTATTTGATTATGTTCCCTTCGTTAGTTATGGCATTTTCTGTTTATCTGTTATCTTGTTTATTGTTTGCATTATTCTGTTTTTCAGTTTATTTTGGCTGCTCTCAATTGTGATGTCTGTTACGCTTTTATGTCTGGTTTTGTTCTCATGTTCATGCTCTATTCTTGTCCTGTTTGATTTCTGTTGTTTGCCCTCACGCCCATCCGTCTTGGTTCATTTCACTTCACTGTACCTGCCTCACGTCTTTCACTCACACTCTTGCCACTAGCTCATGTGTCTTTGTCTTTTACATCACTCCACTCAGTTTCCCTTCCTTCACTATCTTGCACAGTGTTTACTCTTTAGCCAGAAGCCACACCCCTTCTAGATTGTTCCTCACGTGCACCTTGTTTACACCACCTGTCCCTCGCTTCTCACTAATTAGCCCACAAGTATTTAAGCCTCCACAGTCTCACTGCCAGATTGTAGTCTTTGAACTCTTTCCAGCGCCATTCAGGCTTGTTTTTGTCTTGCCTTGTTCTGAACATTGCTCTGTACCTCCAGCACGCCTTTTGCTTCATCCCGGATGTCTGAGTTTGCTTGTGCCTCTGAACCCTGCTCGTTTGTGACTATGCCTCAGCCTAATCCTGTTTGTACCTCTGCCACGCTGACTGATAACCTGTCGAAAACAAGCCTGGAATAAAGACCATGATTTCTCCCACACCAAAGCCTTGTCCGGGGGTTTGCATTGTGGGTCCAGCCGTCCCTGGTGACGGGCTCCTGCCCACCCTGACATGCTCATAGTGTATAAACATTATTAATGCTTTCTGGAGGATTTTCCTCTAAAATTAGCAATTTTCTGAGGAAAATGTATTTTTTAAAATAAAGTCAGGTTACATTTACTCTGCTTCTCGCTACAAGTCTGGGCTATGAAGTGACTGATCATAAACACTGAATACAATAACCACTGAGTATTACTGATAAGTCTTTTGTATAAAATTATCAAACTAGATTTATCTGTACCAGGAAACCGACGTACGGCTAATATATTAAATCATATCAAAGTCTGCTTGAATAGGTTCACTCAAATGTGTGATAGCATTTTCCTGACATAATTTACTTTTCCCGAGGTGAACTGTCCAAAACAATAGCAGGTTGAGACTCTGTGTTGTTTAATAGTGAACCACAGCATGAAACTCTCAACTGAAACTCGCTTAAACAAGCAAAGCAGGGAAAGCAAACAAATGACATAAATGATAAAGTCCACAGGGAAAAGAAAAACTATTTAATGGCTGGATTTAGCACTGGCCAAGAGCTGGTCTCTGTCAAATATATCCAATATGAAAACTTGATTTATTAACATTACAAAGTTGTGGAATGCACACAAATCTTATAATAATGCCCTCAGATGAACAACTGTTATTTCACATAGTTCTCTATTCATTTAAAGGCAAACAAAATATTCAAAATGTCACATGTCTCACCACATTTCAGCATCAAGGTTATCAGTTACTAGAGTTAGTAAAATCACTGAGAACATGGCACCACACAAAACACTGAGGTCTGCAACTGGCATTTAAGAAACAGTAAAAAAAAAAGAATACTAATAATAACATAACATCTAAAGTAGAATAACAAAACTCTGTAGAAAAGCAACAAATACACAATTTTCATAACATGAACTTCATGACAGATAGCTTTACAAAAATTATTACTGGCATCGTGATCATTAAAGCTTTATTTTTATTTGAGAGAAATTTCATACAAACCACATTATCGAGGGTTTGCAATGGGGTTGTACAAGGGGACAAGGGGTGTGGTGTTCCAAACGTTTCATAATTAAGCATTCCTACTAGCTGTTTAATTCACTCAAATATAAAAACTGTTTTGTTGTGTAACTTTCCAAAAGACTGTGAGATACAAAGAAAACAAAGTGGATTTCAGCTGTGACGAATGACAATGACCCCAATCTGATCAGCATTTACAGTCAAAGCTTTGTAACAAATTTAAGTTGTCATTGTGACAAATTAATTTTCAATAGGTCTGGCGTTATTGTGGTACAGAAAATTAGCACACAAGAAGGATAATTACAGGCATTTTTCAGCCTGACTTCAAAATATCATTAAAATGTGTTGGTCATTTTTGGAAGATTTTCTGTTGTTGTAATATTTGAAAATGTTCTGACGCTGTGATCACAGTGACGCTGTAATCTATTAAGCAAATTTAGAAAAAAACAAACAAACAAAAAACCATAACCATAGCTTTAACTGGATTCTGATCAGAGTCCAAGCAGCTGTCTTTTTTATTTATTTATTTTAAATGAAATTATTTTATGGCTTTCAGGTCAGATGGACAAACAGACTGCAAATTATATTTTGTTGAATTTGAATATTATTTCTGTTTACCTGGGAAAAGTGAGGCAGTTTCCCCAGCTTTTATGAAGTTTATTCAACATGTTATAATTTCTAGTGTAGGACAAGGATCTGCTCCACAGAAGCTTTATTTTTAAAATCAGAGAAACCCAAAGCTGTATGATCAAAGCCTTGACAGTGTGTTGGCATTTTGTATCATTCAAAATTACTCTTCCAAATAACATCTATGCAACTGAAATTTCCACAGCGACAACACTGTGAGGAAGAGTGATCAACAAACTTAGGTTTAAAATAGAGCATATGGCGTGACAACGTCCTGTGCAAATCCTCTACAAGTTAATGGAGTATCAGAATGCCTAAAACCCTTGATGATGATCACATTCAGTGGTTTTGTGACTCCTCCTTCAGTATGCATCACAAAACAAAGACCTCCAAATTCCACAAACATTAACAGGATCCACAAAGGTGACAGATTTTAGCAGAAAGGAACTGAATGTTTAAGTGGACTCTAAATTTTGCCATTTAAAATAATTTAAGAATGATGTGAAAACATGTTTTAAAAACCTGGAAAGGGTAGTCATGTGCACTGTCCAATTTGCATTAAGAAATGAGCAAAAGTAAATAATTAGCTGTGTCCTGCTCTTTAGGTCATGTTGAACAGCATAAAGATTAAAGTTGTTGCATAAAGATTAAGTGCTTTAATTAACTACAGCTGAAATCACTGATACTCTGTAAAATTCAGGCTGGTTTTAAGTATATGTAACTATTAACAGCATTTCAAAAACTGAAAATGACCTATCAAAATTCAATTCCACATCACATCTTAGTGACATTAAACAAATAAAAATGATGATTCATATTTCACTCTTTTCAAACTCATGTTTGTTCACAGCTCAAACATTTTGGGACTAAAAGTGAGATCTAAAAGTACAGTGCACACATCGTACTACAGGTGTAATTGAAGAAACATTTATCTGTGTGTCTGTCTGTTCCATTAAGTCCCCAAGGTTCTAATTTTCACCAAACTTTCTGGCTGCATGTAGACTGACCTCTGAATTACCCATAAAGGGCTTGTTTTGGCAAAGGTCAACGTCTCTGAGGTCAAAATAATGGTTTATCTGTCTGTTTGTTCCCCTAATCCTCCCAGGTCTGAATTCCAACAAACTTGTGTAGTTGACAGTTAACCCAAGAATTGCCCTGAATGGGTTTACTTTGGAAAAGGTTAAAGTCACTGGGGCCAAATTTGCCACAGATATGGAGCTGGATTTTACAGTTGCCCAAGCAAGGTCAAATTTGCCAAAGATCAGCAAATGGGATCAAGGTCATAGGGGTCAATGGTCTAAATTATGATCCCCCCCCACTCCACTTGGCACCAAAATAGGCACACATATACGAGGTCTATTAGATAATAAACCGACCCTTTTATTTTTTTTTTAACTATATGGATTTGAATGACGTGCGATTACACCAATCATGCTTGAACCCTCGTGCGCATGCGTGAGTTTTTTCACGTGTCGGTGACGTCATTTAGCAACCCGTCTAAACTGAGGGATCAGGGGAGAAGGGCCTTAGTCAGGGAGGTGACCAAGAACCTGATGGTCACTCTGTCAGAGCTCCATCATTCTTCTGTGGAGAGAGGAGAATTTGCCAGAAGGACAACCATCTCTGCAGCAATCCACCAATCAGGCCTGTATGGTAGAGTGGCTAGATGGAAACCACTCCTTAGTAAAAGGCACATGGCAGCCCACCTGGAGTTTGCCAAAAGGCACCTGAAGGACTCTCAGACCATGAAAAACAAAATTGTCTGGTTTGATGAGACAAAGATTGAACTCTTTGGTGTGAATGCCAGGCGTCATGTTTGGAGTAAAGCTGGCACCATCCCTACAGTGAAGCATGGTGGTGGCAGCATCATGCTGTGGGGATGTTTTTCAGCGGCAGGAACTGGGAAACTAGTCAGGATTGAGGGAAAGATGAATGCAGCAATGTACAGAGACATCCTGGATTAAAACCTGCTCCAGAGCACTCTCGACTTCAGACTGGGGTGATGGTTCATCTTTCAACAGGATAATGACCCTAAGTACACAGCCAAGATATCAAAGGAGTGGCTTCAGGACAACTCTGAGAATGTCCTTGAGTAGCCCAGCCAGAGCACAGACCTGAATTCATTCAAACATCTCTGGAGAGATCTGAAAATGTCTGTGCACCGACGCTGGCCCATCCAACCTGATGGAGCTGCTGCAAAGAGGAATGGGCAAAACTGCCCAAAGATAGGTGGACCACGTTTATGGCATCATATTCAAGAAGACTTGATGCTGTAATTGATGCCAAAGGTGCATCAACAAAGTATTGAGCAAAAGTTGTGAATACTTAAGTACATGTGATTTCTTTATTTTAATAAATTAGCAAAAAAAGAAAAAAGAAAATACATTTTTCATGTTGTCATTATGGGGTGTTGTGAGTAGAATTTTGAGGGAAAAAATTAATTTATTCCATTTTGGGAAAAGGTTGTAACATAACAAAATGGAAAAAGTGAAGCGCTGTGAATACTTTCTGGATGCATAGAAACCTAAAAAGTGACATTGCGTTTCGATACGAGTGTGAGAGCTGTTTTACCACTCCTGCATATTTAGAAAAGGTTTAGATTTTTGGGTATGCAGTGGCTCGAAAGATATCAAGACAATTCACAGTGACGAGAGCACCAGTCAGCTGCCTCCACTGTCTTGTGGCAGGATTTTTCATTTTATCCAGGACCAGGTGGAGCTCCTGGATCATGTCCCTGTAGCTCTCTCCATAGCACAGACTCCATGAGTAGAGAAAATCGTAGGCAGGTTTCCACATTGACTAAATTGGAAGACAAAACACAAAACCCATTTGTAAAAGAGCATTCAGAAACCAGAGCCTTAACTATTCTGAATGACATTCACTGTACGGGGCAAATCGTAGTTTATTTATTAACTATAAGATTTTGAACAAGAGATCTGTGGGCAAGATAATATGCTCCCCACCCCCCAACACTGCCATACTAGCAGCATGCATGTATTATACTTCGGTGGTAGTAAACTGTTTGTGATTAAACACATGTTCAGCAATAAAGTACAAAATAAATAACAAATTAAGATACAGAAGTACAAAAAATATGGAGGAAAAATGAAAGTAAAGTACATTTCGTAGAGAAATAATAATGTAAATCCTATTTGTCACAGATGTCACACGCAATGCCTTCCTAGCTGTCTCCCTCACCACATCTGCAGCAGTTCACTTGACCAGAATCACTTCACCTCCATCCAGTGCCTGTCTCACCTCCTCCCTGAATTTCACAGTCTTTGTCCTTCAGCCTCCACCATCTGGTCCTTGTTTCAGCTTTCTCACTCTCTAGTCTAGTTATGCTCTTCCCTGCAACCTGACAGACTCCAATTTCTTTGAGGTTGCATCTCCTACACAGGATCTAGTTGACCTCTGTGCACCTTCCCCCAGTTATATGTCACACTGTGCTCCTGGTTCTTCTGAAAATAAGCATTATGAGACCCTTTTCCATCCTTTTTGTAAACTCTACCACCATCTGCCCTTCTGCATTACTCTCCTTGATATTACATCTGTCCATTACATCCTCATCACCTCTGTTCCTTTCACCAACACATCCATTCAGATGTATTATTATTATTAATTACACTCAACAAAAATATAAACGCAACACTTTTGGTTTTGCTCCCATTTTGTATGAGATGAACTCAAAGATCTAAAACTTTTTCCACATACACAATATCACCATTTCCCTCAAATATTGTTCACAAACCAGTCTAAATCTGTGATAGTGAGCACTTCTCCTTTGCTGAGATAATCCATCCGACCTCACAGGTGTGCCATATCAAGATGCTGATTAGACACCATGATTAGTGCACAGGTGTGCCTTAGACTGCCCACAATAAAAGGCCACTCTGAAAGGTGCAGTTTTATCACACAGCACAATGCCACAGATGTCGCAAGATTTGAGGGAGCGTGCAATTGGCATGCTGACAGCAGGAATGTCAACCAGAGCTGTTGCTCGTGTATTGAATGTTCATTTCTCTACCATAAGCCGTCTCCAAAGGCGTTTCAGAGAATTTGTCAGTACATCCAACCAGCCTCACAACCGCAGACCACGTGTAACCACACCAGCCCAGGACCTCCACATCCAGCATGTTCACCTCCAAGATCATCCGAGACCAGCCACTCGGACAGCTGCTGAAACAATCGGTTTGCATAACCAAAGAATTTCTGCACAAACTGTCAGAAACCATCTCAGGGAAGCTCATCTGCATGCTCGTCGTCCTCATCGGGGTCTCGACCTGACTCCAGTTCGTCGTCGTAACCAATTTGAGTGGGCAAATGCTCACATTTGCTGGCGTTTGGCACGTTGGAGAGGTGTTCTCTTCACGGATGAATCCCGGTTCACACTGTTCAGGGCAGATGGCAGACAGCGTGTGTGGCGTCGTGTGGGTAAGTGGTTTTCTGATATCAATGTTGTGGATCGAGTGGCCCATGGTGGCGGTGGGGTTATGGTATGGGCAGGCGTCTGTTATGGACGAAGAACACAGGTGCATTTTATTGATGGCATTTTGAATGCACAGAGATACCGTGATGAGATCCTGAGGCCCATTGTCGTGCCATACATTCAAGAACATCACCTCATGTTGCAGCTGGATAATGCACGGCCCCATGTTGCAAGGATCTGTACACAATTCTTAGAAGCTGAAAATGTCCCAGTTCTTGCTTGGCCGGCATACTCACCGGACATGTCACCCATTGAGCATGTTTGGGATGCTCTGGACCGGCGTATACGACAGCGCGTACCAGTTCCTGCCAATATCCAGCAACTTCGCACAGCCATTGAAGAGGAGTGGACCAACATTCCACAGGCCACAATTGACAACCTGATCAACTCTATGCGAAGGAGATGTGTTGCACTGCATGAGGCAAATGGTGGTCACACCAGATACTGACTGGTATCCCCCCTCAATAAAACAAAACTGCACCTTTCAGAGTGGCCTTTTATTGTAGACAGTCTAAGGCACACCTGTGCACTAATCACGGTGTCTAATCAGCATGTTGATATGGCACACCTGTGAGGTGGGATGGATTATTTCAGCAAAGGAGAAGTGCTCACTATCACAGATTTAGACTGGTTTGTGAACAGTCTTTGAGGGAAATGGTGATATTGTGTATGTGGAAAAAGTTTTAGATCTTTGAGTTCATCTCATACAAAATGGGAGCAAAACCAAAAGTGTTGCGTTTATATTTTTGTTGACTATATTTACGTATTCATTCATTTTCTAATGGGTCACGGGGGCTGGAGCCTATCCCGGCAGTCAGAGGGTGAAAGGCAGTGAGGTAGACCCTGGACAGTTATTATTAGTAGTATTTATTAATTAAATAATGAATTAATTAGTCTCACTTTGAAGATGTAGAACTATATGTTGTGAAAGTGTAGTTTATCGGGGTGACGACGGTAGAAATCGGCCAGGAGGGCCGGATCCAGGATGAAGCTCCTCTTCACCCAGGAGCGTTCTTCGGGTCCATACCCCTCCCAGTCCACCAGATACTGGAACCCCCGGCCCATTTGACGGACGTCCAGGAGCCGGCGCACTGTCCAGGCCGGCTCCCCGTCAATGATCCGGGCAGGTGGCGGCGCCGGACCGGGAGCACAGAGGGGTGAGGTGTGGTGTGGTTTGATCCTGGAGATGTGGCATACCGGGTGGATCCAGGAGCTGGAGTGGAGCTTCACTGCGGCAGGGCTGAGGACCTTGAGGATTTTGAAGGGTCCGATGAACCTGTCCATCAGTTTCGGTGATTCCACCTGAAGCGGGATGTCCTTCGTTGATAGCCACACCTCCTGCCCGGGCTGGTATGCAGGGGCCGGGGACCGCCGGCGGTCTGCATGGGTCTTGGCCCTCGTCTGGGCCTTCAACAAGGCAGAACGGGCGGTGCGCCACACCCGAGGCACCTCCAAAGGTGGGCCCGGACCGAGGGCACACAGACCTCTCCCTCAACCACGGGAAATAATGGGGGCTGGTACCCCAAACACACCTCAAACAGGGAGAGGCCGGTGGCAGAAGACACCTGGCTGTTGTGTGCATACTCAATCCAGGCCAGGTGGTTGCTCCAGGCCATCGGGTGCGCGGATGTCACACAGCGGAGGGTCTGTTCCAACCCCTGGTTGGCCCGTTCTGCCTGTCCGTTCGTCTGTGGGTGGTACCCGGACGAGAGGCTCACGGTGGCCCCCAGTTCCCTGCAGAAACTCCTCCAGACTTGAGAGGAAAACTGGGGACCACGATCCGAGACAACGTCAGTAGGTATCCCATGCAGACGGACGACGTGGTGGACCAGGAGGTCTGCTGTCTCCTGGGCCGTAGGGAGCTTCGGAAGGGCCACGAAGTGGGCCGCCTTGGAGAATCGGTCCACTATCGTGAGGATGGTGGTGTTGCCCTGGGACGGTGGGAGGCCCGTGACAAAATCCAGGCTGATGTGGGACCAGGGGCGATGAGGCACAGGAAGCGGTTGGAGCAGTCCTTGGGACTTCCTGTGGTCAGCCTTGCCCCTGGCGCAGGTGGTGCAGGCCTGGATGTCTCGCTCCCGACGGCGTTCCTCCAACCGATTGTCTAACCGTATAACGAGATCGATAAGCCCATCTAAATCCCGTGGTTCTTCCTTAGCTACCAGGTGCTCCTTCAGGACCGACGACAGTCCGTTTATGAAGGTGGCGCGGAGCGCAACGTTATTCCAGCCGGACCTCGCAGCCGCGATGCGGAAGTCGACTGCATATTCGGCTGCGCTCCGGCGCCCCTGTCGCATTGACAGCAGCACTGTTGAAGCGGTCTCTCCTCTGTTAGGGTGATCAAACACTGTTCTGAACTCCCTCACAAACCCAGTATAAGAGGTAAGGAGCCGTGAGTTTTGCTCCCAAAGCGCTGTAGCCCAAGCGCGTGCCTCACCACGAAGCAAGTTAATAACATAAGCCACCTTGCTGGTGTCAGACGCGTACATCACGGGTCGTTGTGCAAAGACGAGCGAACACTGCATCAGAAAGTCCGCGCACGTCTCCACACAACCCCCGCATGGCTCTGGGGGACTTATGTATGCTTCAGGGGATGGTGGGGGGGTTCGTTGAACGACCAGTGGAACGTTAATATCCGGCACCGGGTCGGCAGGAGGAGGAGCCGCAGCAGCGCTCTGATCGCGCGCTTCCACCTGTGCGGTGAGAGCCTCCATCCTGCGATTAAGGATGACGTTTTGCTCGGTCATCAAATCCAGCCGAGCGGTAAAGGCGGTGAGGATTTGCTGCAACTCACCGAGCACGCCTCCTGCAGACGCCTGTGCACCCTGCTCTTCCATTGGCTGTCCAACAGATGGGTGACGCCCCTCGGGATCCATGACGCTGGCCGAGATATCCTGTTGTGAAAGTGTAGTGACACGGACCCACAACAGGGGGCGTAAATGAACGGACAATGAAAGAGTCGAATATAAACACTTGACTGTTGTGAATAAGCACAACACAGAGGAATGTGAAATTTTGTAGACAGTCAATCACAAGGGTGACGTGTGGGCAGGCTCGAGGATAGAAGACGTCTGTCCTGAGATGAACCGGAACCACACGATTTCCTCCGCCACCGAACCCTGAGAATACTGGAGCCGCCAAGTCCCGAGTCCCCAGGTGGCCACCGCCTTCGAAGGTCGGATCTGGTACTGCTGGCAGGGAGCAGAGACAATAAGATATGGGTGTGTGCACACCCAGTAACAACAACGGTGGGAATTCCACCTCCACCTCTAACACACACTCATGCAGCTCCTGTCTACCACTTATCTGGTAGTGGTGTGAAGCGAAGCTGTCGCTGTTCACACCAAACGCCGGTCTCTCAGATAAGGAACACCACAGGTAAGCAGCTGCAAAAAAGAGTTCAGACTGACACACAATTTACTTTAAGGCTGAGAATAGTACCTGAACGGTTCGACGATATCTCGGCAATGAGGTGGAGATGACGTCCAGGTTTTATGGAGTGAGATGATGAAGCATGGATGGGTGACAGCTGTCAAGAGATAATGAGTGACAGCTGTCACCCCCGGCTGTGTCCGTGGCGGCAGCGCCCTCTCGTGCCTGAAGCCCGCACTTCAGGCAGGGCGCCCTCTGGTGGTGGGCCAGCAGTACCTCCTCTTCTGGCGGCCCACACAACACTATAATTACTTTCTGCCTAGCATATCTTCAAATGGTGTGCTATCATTGTGTTAAAGTCCATGAACACATAGAAAATAGCGTGATTCCCACCCACCCCCACCCTCACAAAAGCTAAATAGTTATGTCTTAACAACAAAACCTGCCTTGTGCAAGTTTGTCAACTGAACATACCCCAATTTGTAGGCCCTTCATGGTGTGTTTGCAAAAATTACTGATGAAAATAAGCATTTAGTAACTTGTAAACAAACAATAGAAGCTTTACCTTTCAGGGATAGTTGTGCTATCTCATTTATCAGAAGTTATTTCGATCAGTTTCAGAGTAATAACAGGATCCAAACTATTTTGCCCTTCTGTAGAAGGGATATACCGAACCAACTTAGCTATCTTTACCTATCTTTAGTTTACGTTATAGACAGTTTATTTTTGGATTTTGGTCATCTCAAACAGACCATCTGTCATAGGCAGCATGCAAGAGCCTTTACTCTCTTCAAGCAAAATGGTGCACAGTGCCTCCCAAGTGATACAGCTAATTTCCACCCTGTGCAGTTGCAGTTTTAAAGCCCAGTGCCTCTACTGCGGTATTGTATCAATTCCTGTTCCGGAGCACAGCGGTGTTTTGCTGTATCTGTTAGCTGTTTAATCTGCGCAGTTAGATTGATCTAGTTATCTAGATAACGATTTGTTTCCCAGTGTAATCTTCACGTGCCTTAACTAAAGCACTCCTTCTGCTGAATCACCTCTAAATTATTTACACATTATTCACTTTGCGTGTTTTTAGGAATCCGCTAGCTTAGCGCAGCTACTAGCTCTTAGCCGATTTAGCATGGCGGCTTCTCCTGTCTCTCCCGCACTTTTCTGCTCTGGGTGTGAAATGTTTAGTTATGCCTCGGCCTCCTTTAGCAGTAACGGTACTTGTAATAAGTGTAGCTTATTCATAGCTTTGGAGGCCAGGCTGGGCGAACTGGAGACTCGGCTCCGCACCGTGGAAAATTCTACAGCTAGCCAGGCCCCTGTAGTCAGTGCGGACCAAGGTAGCTTAGCCGCCGTTAGTTCCCCTCTGGCAGATCCCGAGCAGCCGGGAAAGCAGGCCGACTGGGTGACTGTGAGGAGGAAGCGTAGTTCTAAACAGAAGCCCCGTGTACACCGCCAACCCGTTCACATTTCGAACCGTTTTTCCCCACTCGACGACACACCCGCCGAGGATCAAACTCTGGTTATTGGCGACTCTGTTTTGAGAAATGTGAAGTTAGCGACACCAGCAACCATAGTCAATAGTCTTCCGGGGGCCAGAGCAGGCGACATTGAAGGAAATTTGAAACTGCTGGCTAAGGCTAAGCGTAAATTTGGTAAGATTGTAATTCACGTCGGCAGTAATGACACCCGGTTACGCCAATCAGAGGTCACTAAAATTAACATTGAATCGGTGTGTAACTTTGCAAAAACAATGTCGGACTCTGTAGTTTTCTCTGGGCCCCTCCCCAATCGGACCGGGAGTGACATGTTTAGCAGCATGTTCTCCTTGAATTGCTGGCTGTCTGAGTGGTGTCCAAAAAATGAGGTGGGCTTCATAGATAATTGGCAAAGCTTCTGGGGAAAACCTGGTCTTGTTAGGAGAGACGGCATCCATCCCACTTTGGATGGAGCAGCTCTCATTTCTAGAAATCTGGCCAATTTTCTTAAATCCTCCAAACCGTGACTATCCAGGGTTGGGACCAGGAAGCAGAGTTGTAGTCTTACACACCTCTCTGCAGCTTCTCTCCCCCTGCCATCCCCTCATTACCCCATCCCCGTAGAGACGGTGTCTGCTCCCAGACCACCAATAACCAGCAAAAATCTATTTAAGCATAAAAATTCAAAAAGAAAAAATAATATAGCACCTTCAACTGCACCACAGACTAAAACAGTTAAATGTGGTCTATTAAACATTAGGTCTCTCTCTTCTAAGTCCCTGTTGGTAAATGATATAATAATTGATCAACATATTGATTTATTCTGCCTTACAGAAACCTGGTTACAGCAGGATGAATATGTTAGTTTAAATGAGTCAACACCCCCGAGTCACACTAACTGTCAGAATGCTCGTAGCACGGGCTGAGGAGGAGGATTAGCAGCAATCTTCCATTCCAGCTTATTAATTAATCAAAAACCCAGACAGAGCTTTAATTCATTTGAAAGCTTGACTCTTAGTCTTGTCCATCCAAATTGGAAGTCCCAAAAACCAGTTTTATTTGTTATTATCTATCGTCCACCTGGTCGTTACTGTGAGTTTCTCTGTGAATTTTCAGACCTTTTGTCTGACTTAGTGCTTAGCTCAGATAAGATAATTATAGTGGGCAATTTTAACATCCACACAGATGCTGAGAATGACAGCCTCAACACTGCATTTAATCTATTATTAGACTCTATTGGCTTTGCTCAAAATGTAAATGAGTCCACCCACCACTTTAATCATATCTTAGATCTTGTTCTGACTTATGGTATGGAAATAGAAGACTTAACAGTATTCCCTGAAAACTCCCTTCTGTCTGATCATTTCTTAATAACATTTACATTTACTCTGATGGACTACCCAGCAGTGGGGAATAAGTTTCATTACACTAGAAGTCTTTCAGAAAGCGCTGTAACTAGGTTTAAGGATATGATTCCTTCTTTATGTTCTCTAATGCCATATACCAACACAGTGCAGAGTAGCTACCTAAACTCTGTAAGTGAGATAGAGTATCTCGTCAATAGTTTTACATCCTCATTGAAGACAACTTTGGATGCTGTAGCTCCTCTGAAAAAGAGAGCTTTAAATCAGAAGTGCCTGACTCCGTGGTATAACTCACAAACTCGTAGCTTAAAGCAGATAACCCGTAAGTTGGAGAGGAAATGGCGTCTCACTAATTTAGAAGATCTTCACTTACCCTGGAAAAAGAGTCTGTTGCTCTATAAAAAAGCCCTCCGTAAAGCTAGGACATCTTTCTACTCATCACTAATTGAAGAAAATAAGAACAACCCCAGGTTTCTTTTCAGCACTGTAGCCAGGCTGACAAAGAGTCAGAGCTCTATTGAGCTGAGTATTCCATTAACTTTAACTAGTAATGACTTCAAGACTTTCTTTGCTAACAAAATTTTAACTATTAGAGAAAAAATTACTCATAACCATCCCAAAGACGTATCGTTATCTTTGGCTGCTTTCAGTGATGCCGGTATCTGGTTAGACTCTTTCTCTCCGATTGTTCTGTCTGAGTTATTTTCATTAGTTACTTCATCCAAACCATCAACATGTTTATTAGACCCCATTCCTACCAGGCTGCTCAAGGAAGCCCTACCATTATTTAATGCTTCGATCTTAAATATGATCAATCTATCTTTGTTAGTTGGCTACGTACCACAGGCTTTTAAGGTGGCAGTAATTAAACCATTACTTAAAAAGCCATCACTTGACCCAGCTATCTTAGCTAATTATAGGCCAATCTCCAACCTTCCTTTTCTCTCAAAAATTCTTGAAAGGGTAGTTGTAAAAGAGCTAACTGATCATCTGCAGAGGAATGGTCTATTTGAAGAGTTTCAGTCAGGTTTTAGAATTCATCATAGTACAGAAACAGCATTAGTGAAGGTTGCAAATGATCTTCTTATGGCCTCGGACAGTGGACTCATCTCTGTGCTTGTTCTGTTAGACCTCAGTGCTGCTTTTGATACTGTTGACCATAAAATTTTATTACAGAGATTAGAGCATGCCATAGGTATTAAAGGCACTGCGCTGCGGTGGTTTGAATCATATTTGTCTAATAGATTACAATTTGTTCATGTAAATGGGGAATCTTCTTCACAGACTAAAGTTAATTATGGAGTTCCACAAGGTTCTGTGCTAGGACCAATTTTATTCACTTTATACATGCTTCCCTTAGGCAGTATTATTAGACGGTATTGCTTAAATTTTCATTGTTACGCAGATGATACCCAGCTTTATCTATCCATGAAGCCAGACGACACACACCAATTAGCTAAACTGCAGGATTGTCTTACAGACATAAAGACATGGATGACCTCTAATTTCCTGCTTTTAAACTCAGATAAAACTGAAGTTATTGTACTTGGCCCCACAAATCTTAGAAACATGGTGTCTAACCAGATCCTTACTCTGGATGGCATTACCCTGACCTCTAGTAATACTGTGAGAAATCTTGGAGTCATTTTTGATCAGGATATGTCATTCAAAGCGCATATTAAACAAATATGTAGGACTGCTTTTTTGCATTTATGCAATATCTCTAAAATTAGAAAGGTCTTGTCTCAGAGTGATGCTGAAAAACTAATTCATGCATTTATTTCCTCTAGGCTGGACTATTGTAATTCATTATTATCAGGTTGTCCTAAAAGTTCCCTAAAAAGCCTTCAGTTAATTCAAAATGCTGCAGCTAGAGTACTGACGGGGACTAGAAGGAGAGAGCATATCTCACCCATATTGGCCTCTCTTCATTGGCTTCCTGTTAATTCTAGAATAGAATTTAAAATTCTTCTTCTTACTTATAAGGTTTTGAATAATCAGGTCCCATCTTATCTTAGGGACCTCGTAGTACCATATCACCCCAATAGAGCGCTTCGCTCTCAGACTGCAGGCTTACTTGTAGTTCCTAGGGTTTGTAAGAGTAGAATGGGAGGCAGAGCCTTCAGCTTTCAGGCTCCTCTCCTGTGGAACCAGCTCCCAATTCAGATCAGGGAGACAGACACCCTCTCTACTTTTAAGATTAGGCTTAAAACTTTCCTTTTTGCTAAAGCTTATAGTTAGGGCTGGATCAGGTGACCCTGAACCATCCCTTAGTTATGCTGCTATAGACGTAGACTGCTGGGGGGTTCCCATGATGCACTGTTTCTTTCTCTTTTTGCTCTGTATGCACCACTCTGCATTTAATCATTAGTGATCGATCTCTGCTCCCCTCCACAGCATGTCTTTTTCCTGGTTCTCTCCCTCAGCCCCAACCAGTCCCAGCAGAAGACTGCCCCTCCCTGAGCCTGGTTCTGCTGGAGGTTTCTTCCTGTTAAAAGGGAGTTTTTCCTTCCCACTGTAGCCAAGTGCTTGCTCACAGGGGGTCGTTTTGACCGTTGGGGTTTTACATAATTATTGTATGGCCTTGCCTTACAATATAAAGCGCCTTGGGGCAACTGTTTGTTGTGATTTGGCACTATATATAAAAAAAAAATTGAATTGAAATGTTACTCCGTAACGTGATAACTAAGCATGATACATGGTGCAAACTATTCCTTTTTGAAACCCTATTATTTCAACTAATAATTTGCATCACCTTTGAACAAAATTGGAGCAACTTCAACTTTTGATCCCTGTACAAACTGAAACTGAACTTTGTCACCATTCTTGTTGTTTTTACCCCACAACTCTATAGAATTCAGTCAAAGATAGTCTAAACTATACCTTTTTAGAATCTTTATAATCAGACAAATGTGGTATAATTTTCAATATGACTGGAGCATTTTTATATTTTGACCCCTATGTAATTCTTTAATTGACCCCTACGTGACCGCCTATTGAAAATTCAAGTGGCCCGTCGGTTTTTCTCAAAAGAGTAATATCTAAAGTGTACTTTTGCCAAATTTGGTGCTTGCATCACCATTTCATCCAAGTCATAAACAAACCGCAACACATGTCCAATTTCCACTGCATTGTCCCTTTTTCTTTGCATTTTCACTTTTTTTGCCATGTAATTTGCCAAGAAAACTCAGAGAGGGCTGTCTCCGGATGTAGGATTATTGCATCATATTTTAACCCTTTAGCGCCCGTCCTCAAACAAGACTGCGCTGCCCAATTGCACCTTTTTTTTTATGTTGTTTTGATTTCCTGTTTGTGACAAATTATACTGTATTTGTTGCCTTTCTGCCACCTGATTCTGTTTTTTTTTCTCTCTGTTTGAGGTGCACCTCCATCCAGAGATGGGATTGGTGTCTTCTTCTGCAGGCCTCCTGTCCTGTGTACCGGCATGGACTCCCAAAATTTCCTGTATATTTGTTTTGTCAATTGTGTCAGTACCATGGGCCAAGCAGAGGCTCACCCCTTTGAGTCTGGTCTGCTTGAGGTTTCTTCCTCAGTATCAACACATAGAGATTTGCTTTACCACTGTCACCTGTGTGCTTGCTCTAGGAGTTGGTAGGGTTCCAATCTTACTTGTGTGAAGTGCCTTGAGACAATTTTCTTGTGATATGGCACTATATAAATGAAATAAATAATTTAAATTAAATTATCACAGATGCTGCATCCTTGGGTGCCTTGGAGACTGTATGTAGGAGCATCATAAAAGCAGTATGGGCATGCTCAGTATGCTGCGCTATATAAAATAAATAAATTAAATTGAAATAGGAACAATAATTTTACATGGCTCTGTGTGCAAACACAGCTGGAGCAAAATCACAGACACCACTTTCATGGTATGTAATCATTATTATTCAGTCTTATTGAGATGTATGTGATGGGTTTTTCTGTCGGTCTTTTTTCTGAATACATTGCAGGTTTACACAGAGGTGGAGGTGGTACAGTTGTATGTTAAAGTTTGGGCAGCCCTGATAATTTTCATGATTTTCTTTTATAAATCATTGGTTGTTTGAATCAGCAATTTCAGTTAAATATATCATATAGCAGACAAACACAGTGACATTTATGAAGTGAAATGAAGTTTATAGAATTTACAGAAAGTGTGCAATAATTCTTTAAACAAAATTAGGCAGGTGCATAAATTTGGGCACCCCAATAGAAAAAAAAATACATAAATATTTAGTAGATCCTCCTTGTGCAGAAATAACAGCCTCTAAACGCTTCCTATAGCTTCCAATGAGAGTCTGGATTCTGGTTGAAGGTATTTTGGACCATTCTTTACAAAGCATCTCAGGTTTGTTGGTTATCGAGCATGGACAGCCCACTTAAAATCACACCACAGATTTTCAATAATATTCAGGTCTGGGGACTGACATGGCCATTCCAGAACATTGTACTTGTTCCTCTGTATGAATGCCTTATTAGATTTTGAGCAGTGTTTAGGGTCATTATCTTGTTGAAAGATCCAGCCCCAGCGCAACTTCAACTTTGTCACTGACTCATGAACATTGTTCTCAAGAATCTGCTGATATTGACTGGAATCCATATGACCCTCAACTTTAACAAGATTCCCAGGACCTGCACTGGCCACACAGCCCCACAGCATGATGGAACCACCTCCAAATTTTACTGTAGGTAGCAAGTGTTTTTCTTGGAATGCTGTGTTCTTTTTCAGCCATGCATACCGCCCCTTGTTATGTCTAAATAACTCAATTTTAGTTTCATCAGTCCACAGCACCTTATTCCAAAATGAAGCTGGCTTGTCCAAATGTGCTTTAGCATACCTCAGGTAACTCTGTTTGTGGTGTGTATGCAGAAAAGGCTTCCTCTGCATCACAGCATCATACAGCATCTCTTTGTGCAAAGTGTGCTGTATAGTCGAACGATGCACAGAGACACTATCTTCAGCAAGAGCATGTTGTAGGTCTTTGGAGCAGGTCTGTGGGTTGACTATGCCTGTTCTCACCATCCTTCGTTTCAGCTTATCTCAGAATTTTCTTGGCCTGCCACTTCAGGCCTTAACTAGTACTGTGCCTGCCAGAGGTGGGAGAAAGTTACTGTCAAGTCATTCTCAATCATGAATCGGCAAGTCTCAAGTCACAAGTCATAAGTCTCAAGTCAGCTTGCTTACAATTGGTGTCATTATGACTTGACACTTGACTTGGGACTTGACTTGAGACTTGGGACTTGCTGATTCATGACTTAAGAGTGACTTGCTGGTGACTTCGTCCCACCTCTGGTACCTGTGGTCTTCCATGTCCTCACTATGTTCCTCACAGTGGAAAGTGACAGCTGAAATCTCTGAGACAGCTTTTTGTATCCTTCCCCTAAAACATGATGTTGAGCAATCTTTGTTTTCAGGTCATTTGAGAAGTGTTTAGAGGCTCCCATGTTGCCACTCATTAGACGAGATGCAAAAAGGGGAAACATTTGCAAATGGCCACCTTAAATACACTTTCTCATGATTGGATTCACCTGTGTAAGGAGGTCAAAGGTCAATGAGTTTACCAAACCATGTACCATGTCTCTCCCACATGACTGCAGGGATAGGCTCCAGATGTTTTAGAAACACTCTTTGCAAAATTCAGAGTATAAAGTAAGCCAGCAAAACCAAATGTGAACTTGACACTAAAAACCAACTTTACAAGTATTTGCTAGTTCAACATTTTTGTATTTTGTAAGGTTTCTGAGTATTATACTCAACAAAAATATAAACGCAACACTTTTGGTTTTGTTCCCATTTTGTATGAGATGAACTCAAACATCTAAAACTTTTTCCACATACACAATATCACCATTTCCCTCAAATATTGTTCACAAACCAGTCTAAATCTGTGATAGTGAGCAGTTCTCCTTTGCTGAGATAATCTATCCCACCTCACAGGTGTGCCATATCAAGATGCTGATTAGACACCATGATTAGTGCACAGGTGTGCCTTAGACTGCCCACAATAAAAGGCCACTCTGAAAGGTGCAGTTTTATCACACAGCACAATGCCACAGATGTCGCAAGATTTGAGGGAGCGTGCAATTGGCATGCTGACAGCAGGAATGTTAACCAGAGCTGTTGCTCGTGTATTGAATGTTCATTTCTCTACCATAAGCCGTCTCCAAAGGCGTTTCAGAGAATTTGGCAGTACATCCAACCAGCCTCACAACCGCAGACCACGTGTAACCACACCAGCCCAGGACCTCCACATCCAGCATGTTCACCTCCAAGATCGTCTTGGATCGTCCATGATTTCCAAAAACAATCTTAAATGTGGACTCATCAGACCACAGCACACTTTTCCACTTTGCGTGTGTCCATTTCAAATGAGCTCGGGCCCAGAGAAGGCGGCGGATGCTGTTGATGTATGGCTTTCACTTTGCATGGTAGCGTTTTAACTTGCACTTGTAGATGTAGTGATGAACTGTGTTAACTGACAATGGTTTTCTGACGTATTCCTGAACCCACGTGGTAAGATCCTTTACACAATGATGTCAGTTTTTAATGCAGTGCTGCCTGAGGGATCAAAGGTCACGGGCATTCAATGTTGGTTTTCAGCCTTGCCGCACGTGTAGAAAGTTCTCCAGATTCTCTGAATTGTCTGATTATATTATGGACTGTAGATGATGGAATCCCTAAATTCCTTGCAATTGAACATTGAGAAATATTGTTCTTAAACTGTTGGACTATTTTTTCATGCAGTTGTTCACAAATTGGTGATCCTCGCTCCATCTTTGCTTGTGAACGGCTGAGCCTTTTGGGGATGCTCCTTTTATACCCAATCATGACACTCACCTGTTTCCAATTAACCTGTTCACCTGTGGAATGTTCCAAACAGGTGTTCTTTGAGCATTCATCAATTGTCCCAGTCTTTTGTTGCCCCTGTCCCAGCTTTTTTGAAATGAGCAAATACTTGTACAAACAAAGTCTATCAGTTTAAACATTAAATATCTTGTCTTTGTGGTGTATTCAATTGAATATAGGTTGAAGAGGATTTGCAAATCATTGTATTCTGTTTTTAATTTACATTTCACACAACATCCCAACTTCACTGGAATTGGGTTTGTAGCACCTGTCAGTTTTTAAAATTGTTTATGGAGCTGAGTTTCCACTCTTACAAAAAGTACACTGCAAGCACTGCCATTTTAACCACCAAATTATAAGGCCGAGTGGCACTTCTTCTTCATCAAGCAATCTTTACTGGGGTTGGAAGACCTTAACTGACAACAGCTGTACAGAGTGTTACATTTTACTGCAGCTTATGGAACATATCTCCAGTTACAACCTAATCAAAATTGTGGGTCTTGTAATTTGAAAACTTCACTTCACTGAAATTGCATTTTCTTTCAAAAATGATTAATCATTCAGCCCTACTACAAACAAATTCAATGTAAACTGACCTGGGGACTGACTTCACCATTTTTCCCTCTGTGTGGTGCCTCAAAACTGGCTATTTGAGCACTGGACAATTTTCCAATCTTCTCAGCAACCTCCCGCCAGCGATTTCCTAACTCCACTGCCGTAGACAAAATGACGGTGTTCTGAATCAGCTGGGCCACAAGATTAACAGAGTCCATTTTCAACAGACCCTACAGTGATAAATGCATAGATAAACTTTCATGGAATCACTGAGGAACATCAATATGAAGTCAAAGAAGAATTCTATTGAAACTGCAATAACAAGAACTTAAAATGTTTTGAACTTACAACCATGAGTTCATGCAGGAACTTTTTCTTGATCTTCTCAGCATGGCAGTCTTCTTTGAGCTTTTCCAGGACACAAGCCACCTTATCAGCCTCTGTTTCAGCTTGTCTCCATGTAATTGCATGAAGTGATACGTTGCAGTACCCTAGAGCATCAGCAAAACCTCTCCAGCTAGTTATGTGTTCTGTCACCATTGTCTGGATGGCAGAGTACATGTAAGTAAGCTTATTAAAGGGCAGCGTCATGTTATCCAAGAGGACCTCAGTTGTGAGTTGAATACCAGTGAAGTCTATCACCTGCTCTTTAGTTATGAGTTTGACATTTTTGCAGTGAATCAAACCTGTCCTACCTCTGAGAAACCCAATATACCACTCCTTTACCTTTGAGTTGCCCACTGACCTAACAGTTTCCCTGGAGAGAAGAGCCACCGTTTCCCCCTTGAAGTACTCCAGGAGGTACTCTACACGTGGCTGACGGAGAACAGATTTTAGGGCGACGCCATACCATTGCAAGTTCACAACTCTCTTCTGAAACTTGGGGAGATCTGGAACACTTTCTTCAGGAATTGGCAAAGATTTCTGCATGTCATTTTGCCTCTCCATTGCCCTTGGTGCACACCTTTCTAATCGAACAGGTGCAGCAACAGGAGAAGGCACTTGGAAATGTGTCACAGTTACAGCATTTGAATCCTTCAGATGCAAGTCCAGTTTAAAAGGAACCAAATCTGCATTCCCAGTAGAAGATAATGCAACTGGTAGATGCAAAACTGTCCCTATTTTGAGTTGACTTTCTCTCACGTCTTTCATTTTGTCCTCATCTTTAATTTTAAACATAGAGCCTGTGACACTACTCATAATAATCAAGTTAAATTTGTCTGGTTTGAACTGGTGTTTTCCCCAGAGCTGTAGTACAGTTGGAGGCAGGTTTTTGTTGCCTTTGCAGATATCTGAAAATGGAAGTCTTGTTGGAATGTCATGACAGCAGACAACTATTACAACCTTGAAAGCTGGATGGATGTATCTGGGACCATAAAGTGCTACAGTGATTTGGCGGTCAAGGTAATCCCAGACTGATTTGGCAGGGGACTGGATAGCTGAAGCCTCTGCAATAGCAGTAACAAAAAAATGTGTCTTCAGGTCCTGTAACTTCATATGCATGACATTTTTTTCAGTGTAACAGTCCTTCACTTTGGCATAAGGTCCCTCTCTTTTGTTGGACACTAGGCCCACAACAGTTGTCATCACCTGGCTTAGTGAATCTCTCTTAACCTCTCCAGACAACTTCATCTCCACACCGATGCTCTCTTTTGTGTTGATGTTGCTGAGCATGACTTCTATAAGTGGACTCAGAGTTGTGATGTAGTTGCTGTTGAGTCCAGGAGGGGCATCTAGTGCTGCTTTCAGTGTCACTTCCTGGATCTCTCCAGGAGAAACATGGCCTTCTGGAAAATGCATGCTAAACACAGAGTCTGGCAACTTCACCAATCCTCCCATGTGGCCAATCTTGCTAATAACCTGAAAGTCAGTTGCCTGTGTCTGAGCCCACCCAAGACTTTGGCTTATCACACCCAAATCAAGGCACGACCGGGTTAACTGTCGGTGGCTCAGCCAGGCCATCTTATAGGCCTCTCTGTCATTTTTAAGCCACTCAAAATCTGGGTTCAGAACTAGACCAGGTGGTTTGATGCTATTCTCCTGGTTTGGCACATTTCTCTCCAAGTCATCCAAAATGTCTGAAGCACTCTTCCATCTCCCAGATCTGTTGGAGGGTTTGTGTTTGCTCTCCAAAAAATTCCCCACATTGCCTTCGTCTGAACAAATACTTACGGCATCATGATTATTTGTGTCCACAGTCTTTTCAGGATCTTGATTCACATTAGAAGTCAAAGAAATATGTTTTTCTGCACTTCTGTGTAGAATTTCATCTAAGAAAGGATTAGATGCAGACAGTTTGTCCCAAAAAGGATTTTTTGTCTGAGAAGCATGTGTAACCTCTGGATGTAGAAGTGGCCACTCAGAGTTTTTTCTTGTTTGTGAAACATATCCGCCTGTGAAAATATTTTACAAAGTATGTTAGTTAGCATTGCCAACATGTTTGCAAACTGAAGTCACATGAAACTTGTGTTTCAAACTGAGGATTTTACCATTCAGGTTCTTGCTGGTTGGACTACTGTCATCAAGATCAATCAATGTGCCCTCAGATTTGCTCCGCATGAGACTCCCGACACGGCGGAAAGAACCTGCTCTTTCAGCTGCCATATTTTCATCTGTAAAAAATAAATTCAAAAATTATTTATATGTATTTACACGCACTCAGTACAGGCATGAATATCAAGATCATTTTGGGCTTTTAATGATGTCCTTCAGCTATTCTTTTGGCAGGGTGGAATGATTGTACAACATACGTCATTAATGACTTTAAAAACAAGAATCAGGTGCACAAATTTTAATTTATTTTGTATCAAAATTATACATACAGGCTCAAATATATAATGCACATACAATCACTTAAAATGGTGCTGAATGTTCTACAATGTTTCATAATGTGACAAGGCCAAGGCGTACTTACTCCTCCTTAGTGATCATGACTGACTACAACTGGTAGATTTTATTTTACAGCATAAAAAGGATGTGTTTGAACAACAGGAGAGCCCAAGGGACTCAGTGACATTACAAGAAGAACAGGAAATTGTGGATGCATTAGGATTTCGGCAATGCATTCAGGATTCGACGCACATTAGTAGAAATACCCTGGATCTGGTTCTCGCACGTGGTATTGCTGTCACGAATATTGACATCATGCCTCTTACATCAGTGGTGTCTGATCACTCACTTATTAAGTTTACAGTTTCACTGCCGTGTTTAGTGGAACAACAACCTTATATATCATTACGGCGATGCATCAACTCCTCAACTAAGACTGAACTCGAAGCAAGACTGCTTGATGTCTTAGCTTCACATTTGACAAATACCCAGTCAGTAGACAGACTTGTGGATAGTTTAAACTCAGTGCTCAAAACTACACTCCACATGATTGCACCACCTGTGTTAAAACCGTGCTCTCCCAGATCACAGTCACTTTGGTTCAATGATTATCTGCGTGACCTCACGCATAAAGCAAGAGGTCTAGAACGGAAATGGCGTTGTTCAAAATTAGAAGTATTTCACCTTGCGTGGCGTGATGCTATCTTAGACTATAAGCATGCATTATTGGCTACAAAGCGGACTTACTACTCTGATTTGATCAACAAAAACAAGCATAAATCAAAGTTCTTGTTCGACACGGTAGCAGCACTTTTGCATGGAAAACCGCCTGTAGTTCGCTCTCCTTTTACAGCACAAGATTTCTTGTATTACTCTGGGAAGAAAATAGAAGACATCAAGTTAAACATATCCCTGCATGCCTTAATCTAGCCACTACACCCTGCTATTGATGTGGGTGCCACTACTGAGGTATTACCTAGATTTACAGAATTTGACAGTATCTCACTAGACATGCTGACAAAACTCGTAATGTCAACAAAAAGCACAACCTGTTTATTTGATCCTATACCAACAAAACTGTTTAAGGACCTGTGGCCCACTCTTGGGCCGACTGTGCTGGAAATTATTAATCTTTCTTTAACTTCTGGATCTGTTCCTAAATGTTTCAAATCTGCAGTGATTAAACCATTATTTAAGAAACCTAATCTTGACCCTAGTGTACCCCTAGTGCTGACGTCATACTTGACCAGTCGTTCTCACTGTGTTTTGTACAGTAACACTACCTCTAACCTTAGTGACATGAAATTTGGGGTTCCACAGGGGTCTGTCTTAGGCCCCCTGCTTTTCTCCCTTTATATAGCACCCCTTGGGCACATATTGCGGCATTTTGGGATTACCCTTCACTGCTATGCAGATGATACTCAGTTATACATGCCGATAACTGCTGGTAATCTCGTTCACATAAAATCCTTAGAAGATTGCCTTCCAGCAGTGAGAAGTTGGATGTCTAGAAACTTCCTACTTTTAAACTCTGATAAGACTGAAATGATGGTTCTTGGTCCAGTGAGACATCGGCATCAATTTGACCAGTTAACGCTCAGCCTAGGCTTGTGTGTCATACATCACGCTGACAAAGTGAGGAACCTTGGGGTAATTTCTGATCCTTCGTTGTCCTTTGGCCTCCACATTAGAAATATTACTAGGATTGCTTTCTTCCACCTGCGAAATATAGCGAAGATTCGTCCCATCCTGTCTATGGCTGATGCTGAGACCCTGATTCATGCATTTATCTCTTCTAGACTGGACTATTGCAATGTTCTATACTCAACAAAAATATAAACGCAACACTTTTGGTTTTGCTCCCATTTTGTATGAGATGAACTCAAAGATCTAAAACTTTTTCCACATACACAATATCACCATTTCCCTCAAATATTGTTCACAAACCAGTCTAAATCTGTGATAGTGAGCACTTCTCCTTTGCTGAGATAATCCATCCGACCTCACAGGTGTGCCATATCAAGATGCTGATTAGACACCATGATTAGTGCACAGGTGTGCCTTAGACTGCCCACAATAAAAGGCCACTCTGAAAGGTGCAGTTTTATCACACAGCACAATGCCACAGATGTCACAAGATTTGAGGGAGCGTGCAATTGGCATGCTGACAGCAGGAATGTCAACCAGAGCTGTTGCTCGTGTATTGAATGTTCATTTCTCTACCATAAGCCGTTTCAGAGAATTTGGCAGTACATCCAACCAGCCTCACAACCGCAGACCACGTATAACCACACCAGCCCAGGACCTCCACATCCAGCATGTTCACCTCCAAGATCGTCTGAGACCAGCCACTCGGACAGCTGCTGAAACAATTGGTTTGCATAACCAAAGAATTTCTGCACAAACTGTCAGAAACCGTCTCAGGGAAGCTCATCTGCATGCTCGTCGTCCTCATCGGGGTCTCGACCTGACTCCAGTTCGTCGTCGTAACCAATTTGAGTGGGCAAATGCTCACATTCACTGGCGTTTGCCACATTGGAGAGGTGTTCTCTTCACGGATGAATCCTGGTTCACACTGTCCAGGGCAGATGGCAGACAGCGTGTGTGGCGTCGTGTGGGTGAGCGGTTTTCTGATGTCAATGTTGTGGATCGAGTGGCCCATGGTGGCGGTGGGGTTATGGTATGGGCAGGCGTCTGTTATGGACGAAGAACACAGGTGCATTTTATTGATGGCATTTTGAATGCACAGAGATACCGTAATGAGATCCTGAGGCCCACTGTTGTGCCATACATCCAAGAACATCACCTCATGTAGCAGCAGGATAATGCATGGCCCCATGTTGCAAGGATCTGTACACAATTCTTGGAAGCTGAAAATGTCCCAGTTCTTGCATGGCCGGCATACTCACCAGACATGTCACCCATTGAGCATGTTTGGGATGCTCTGGACCGGCGTATACAACAGCGTGTACCAGTTCCTGCCAATATCCAGCAACTTCGCACAGCCATTGAAGAGGAGTGGACCAACATTCCACAGGCCACAATTGACAACCTGATCAACTCTATGTAAAGGAGATGTGTTGCACTGCATGAGGCAAATGGTGGTCACACCAGATACTGACTGGTATCCCCCCCCAATAAAACAAAACTGCACCTTTCAGAGTGGCCTTTTATTGTGGACAGTGTAAGGACACCTGTGCACTAATCATGGTGTTTAATCAGCATCTTGGTATGGCACATCTGTGAGGTGGGATGGATTATCTCAGCAAAGGAGAAGTGCTCACTATCACAGATTTAGACTGGTTTGTGAACAATATTTGAGGGAAATGGTGATATTGTGTTATTGGAAAAAGTTTTAGATCTTTGAGTTCATCTCATACAAAATGGGAGCAAAACCAAATGTGTTGCGTTTATATTTTTGTTGAGTGTATTTTCTGGTTTACCGCAGTCTAGCATTAGGGGTCTCCAATTGGTTCAAAATGCTGCAGCCAGACTTTTCACACCAAGCAGAAAGTTCGACCACATTCCACCCATTTTGGCATCCCTTCACTGGCTTCCTGTCCCAGTGAGATCAGATTTTAAGGTTCTGCTACTAACCTATAAAATTATTCATGGACTGGCACCTCCCTACCTAGCTGACCTAATTAAACCTTACGTACCGGCCCGGTCTTTACGTTCTCAGGGTGCAGGACTACTTTGTGTCCCTAAGATGAATAAGAAGTCTGCTGGTCACAGAGCTTTCACTTATCGTGCCCCTGTTCTGTGGAATGATCTCCCTGCGTCAATAAAACAGTCAGATTCTGTGGAAACTTTCAAGTCCAGACTTAAGACGCACTTAATTTCCCTTTCATATGGCTAGCATACTGGTACAGTTTTGTTTTATGCATTTTACTCTTTTAATTCATTTATTAGTAATTGGAGTGGGCCACGGCCTCAACTTTACCTAAATTCTGGATCTTTTGGTGAAGTTTAGGGCTAGTGGCCGGCGATCACCTTAGTATTTCTGTTTTTCTTGTTGATTAATGCTGGCAAAATATACAGTATTTTTTTTGTCTTTCTGATGCCTGATTCTGCTTTTTCTCTCTGTTTAAGGTGCAGCTCCATCCAGAGATGGGAGTTGTATTCGTGTTGGCGATCCTCCTGTCCTGTGCGCCAATAGCATTTCTTATTCGTCCGTGAATTGTTCTGTAATTTATGTTTGTAGCATGGCCCAAGCAGAGGGTCACCTCTTTGAGTCTGGTCTGCTTGAGGTTTCTTCCTCAGAGGGAGTTTTTCCTTGCCACTATTGCTCTGGGGGTTGGTAAGGTTAGACCTTACCTGTGTGAAGTGCTTTGAGGCAACTCTGTTGTGATTTGGCGCTATATAAATGAAAATAAATTGAAACTGAAATTGAAACAGAAGTTGGGAAGGTCTCTTGGAGTCATTTCTAAACAACTCTTGATTCCAAGATCATCAGTTCAAACAACTGTATGCAAGTACAATTTAGTTGGATATGTTTCCACTTTGTCAAGGTCTGGAAGAAGACCCAAACTATCACCTTCAGATGAGAGGAAATTGGTTAGAATCGTGGAATAATCCAGGAACGACCAAGGTTCAGACATGCCATGAATGGCAAACAGTAAATGGACTTCATTTAGATAGTGCTTCTCCATCTTTATCAGAAACTCAAAGCACTTTACAGTAATGCCTCACATTCACCCATTCACACACACCCTCACACAGCAATATCAGAGTGCTGCCATGTAAGGCACTCACTACACACTGGGAGCAACTAGCCAGTTCTGCTTACCAAAAGTGGCCTGCTAGGCTCGTTATTTCATTGACTGCTGGAAAACCAGCATCACTGTCCACAGTGAAGTGACTTTTACATCACCATGGACTGAGAGGATGGTGACCAAGAAAGAAGCCCCTGCTCCAAAATCATCACCTTCAAGCCTGACTGAAATTTGCAGCTGCCCACAGGGACAATCCAAACTACCTTCTGGAGAACAGTTTTATGGTCAGACGAGACAAAGTTTGAGCTATTTGGCCACAATAACAAGAGGTACATTTGGAGGAGTAAAGATGAAGCTTTCAAACATAAGAACACTGTACCAACTGTCAAGCATGGTGGTGGTAGCATGATGCCCTGGGGCAAGTGCATTGCACAAAGTGGATGGAATCATGTAGAAAGTGGACTCATTCCAAATTCTTCAACATCACCTCAAATCAACAGCTAGCTGGATGAAACCTGGCCACAATTGAGTGTTCCAATAGGACAATGATCCCAAACATTGTCCAATAGGACAATGATCCCAAACACACATCAAAATTGGCTGTGGGTTGGATAAAGTAGGCAACATTAAATTTCTGGAATGACCTTCCCGAAGCCCCAACCTCAACACCACTGAAAATTTGTAAACTACTTTTAAAATGTGGATCCATGCTAAGAAACCAAACAATTTAAATGAACTCGACCAATTCTGCCAAATGAGTGGTAAAATATCCAGCCAGAATTATGCCAGAAGCTTACTTGGTCATGGTGGAGCTTGCTGAGAGACATTTAACCAAATATTACCACAAATTATTATTTTGATAATCAAATAGTCACTGACTATTTTTTCGATTAATCGACTTACTGGATCATACGTAAATTGCAGCTTATCGCACCTGCATGCAGCTGTTATTTGCCTGCCGAGGTGTGTATGTTGTTGGCTTGGTAAGTTGTCCAGTGAAGAGGAACGTATTTTTTAGCACATTTCCTATTCAAACATAACATCGCTGTTATAACGTTACAGAAAACACAGATGTGTGCTAAGGCTAATGAAATCGTTATCGTTAATGTTAACGTTTACAGCTATCAAGTAGCTCACTATAGATGGTAATGTTAGTGAGGCACTGTTTGTGTGCATGCTGGTTTACTGAAGCTGTGTACATGGACGTGGGACATCTCCATGTCGCTGTTTTTACAGACTGCCTGGACATGGAGATGGATTTGTTACATTGGAAAAAGTCAGAATACATTATTTCTAGGAGTTAATGGACTTTATAAAATTTTATTACAGAGATTAGAGCATGCCATAGGTATTAAAGGCACTGCGCTGCGGTGGTTTGAATCATATTTGTCTAATAGATTACAATTTGTTCATGTAAATGGGGAATCTTCTTCACAGACTAAAGTTAATTATGGAGTTCCACAAGGTTCTGTGCTAGGACCAATTTTATTCACTTTATACATGCTTCCCTTAGGCAGTATTATTAGACGGTATTGCTTAAATTTTCATTGTTACGCAGATGATACCCAGCTTTATCTATCCATGAAGCCAGAGGACACACACCAATTAGCTAAACTGCAGGATTGTCTTACAGACATAAAGACATGGATGACCTCTAATTTCCTGCTTTTAAACTCAGATAAAACTGAAGTTATTGTACTTGGCCCCACAAATCTTAGAAACATGGTGTCTAACCAGATCCTTACTCTGGATGGCATTACCCTGACCTCTAGTAATACTGTGAGAAATCTTGGAGTCATTTTTGATCAGGATATGTCATTCAAAGCGCATATTAAACAAATATGTAGGACTGCTTTTTTGCATTTACGCAATATCTCTAAAATCAGAAAGGTCTTGTCTCAGAGTGATGCTGAAAAACTAATTCATGCATTTATTTCCTCTAGGCTGGACTATTGTAATTCATTATTATCAGGTTGTCCTAAAAGTTCCCTAAAAAGCCTTCAGTTAATTCAAAATGCTGCAGCTAGAGTACTGACGGGGACTAGAAGAAGAGAGCATATCTCACCCATATTGGCCTCTCTTCATTGGCTTCCTGTTAATTCTAGAATAGAATTTAAAATTCTTCTTCTTACTTATAAGGTTTTGAATAATCAGGTCCCATCTTATCTTAGGGACCTCGTAGTACCATATCACCCCAATAGAGCGCTTCGCTCTCAGACTGCAGGCTTACTTGTAGTTCCTAGGGTTTGTAAGAGTAGAATGGGAGGCAGAGCCTTCAGCTTTCAGGCTCCTCTCCTGTGGAACCAGCTCCCAATTCAGATCAGGGAGACAGACACCCTCTCTACTTTTAAGATTAGGCTTAAAACTTTCATTTTTGCTAAAGCTTATAGTTAGGGCTGGATCAGGTGACCCTGAACCATCCCTTAGTTATGCTGCTATACACGTAGACTGCTGGGGGGTTCCCATGATGCACTGTTTCTTTCTCTTTTTGCTCTGTATGCACCACTCTGCATTTAATCATTAGTGATCGATCTCTGCTCCCCTCCACAGCATGTCTTTTTCCTGGTTCTCTCCCTCAGCCCCAACCAGTCCCAGCAGAAGACTGCCCCTCCCTGAGCCTGGTTCTGCTGGAGGTTTCTTCCTGTTAAAAGGGAGTTTTTCCTTCCCACTGTAGCCAAGTGCTTGCTCACAGGGGGTCGTTTTGACCGTTGGGGTTTTACATAATTATTGTATGGCCTTGCCTTACAATATAAAGCGCCTTGGGGCAACTGTTTGTTGTGATTTGGCACTATATAAAAAAATTGATTGATTGATTTAATGTGACACAATCCTGAGAGAACTGAAGGTGGAGCTGCAGCTGGCGATTGCGCGTGTGCGTGCATGGGGACCTCTCTGATTGTTTGGAAATTGGGACCATATGTTGTCAAAATTTAAAAATGTTCCAATCATGTTGAAAACTATACCACACTATTTGTGTAATCATAAGGATTCCAAAAAGGTATAGTCTGAACTATCTATGACTGAATGTTCTGTAGTTATGCGGTAAAAACAGTAAAAATGGTGACAAAGGTCAGTTTCAGTTTGTACAGGGGTGAAAAGTTAAAGTTAGTTCAATTTTGGTCAAAAGTGATGCAAATTATTGGTTGAGAGAATAGGATTAATAAATGGAATAGTTTTGACTATGTTGAATGCTTGGTCTCCAAAGTAAAGGTCAAAAAAAGGTTGACGTCCATTGGATTCTAAGACATGTGACATGCACAGTAGTGGGCACAGCTAACCAAAAAGTTAGCTTCAATAACCATTAATCCGATAACTGATAAGTGCTAAAAAATACATATCTTTATTACAGATAACCGATAACTTTTATTATTGATTCGGATGCGGCCACCTCAGATTACACTGTCGGCATCTGATAAACCAGTTTCACTTTCACTTTCGCTGCTGGGTAAATTCAAGGATCACAAACACATAAGAATGCATGAAAAATGAATGAATAAAAAAATAAAACCCCAAACACTGTTGTCATCTTTCAAAAGCAGTAAAACACAGTATTAGATGTCACAGTTTATCTCTGTATTAGATACACAGTCATTTACAAACTAAAAAGCTGTTGCTTTTTTGACATGCTTTCAACCCTGCGGCTTAAACAACCGAAATACGTCCATTAATGCATTGATTGGCACAGTAAAATACACGTAGTAAATATAAATTCTTACATGTTAGTTTCAGTTGGGATTCATCTGAATAAATAATCCACATAAAGCGTCCTTTTTTATAAATCCAAATCATAGGTACTCCAAACTATACCTTTTTGGAATCTTTATGATCAGACAAATAATGTGGTATAGTTTTCAACATGATTGAAGCATTTTTAAATTTTCACCCCTGTGTAATTCTTTACTGACCCCTGTAGCTCATTAGAGGTCAGCTCCAGAATGTCTCCATATCTGAAAATAAACATTAATTCATTTAGAATATGTGTGCCAAATTTCATGCTTTTATCACAAACTACTGTTATGGAAATTTTAGCTAAGCTGCACCATTATTTTGTCTGTTCAGTTATTTCGTCTCCCTGCACTCTGTTTCTCCCACGCAAGTCTTAAGTTCCACCCCTCGTTTGCCACTCACCTGTTATTAATTTCACCTGGGTTATTTAAGCACTTCCTTGTTTGTCAGTCAGTCCTGGTTCATTGTTAATGCTTCTCCCTGTCTACTTTGGTTTGTTCATGAGTATTTTACCAGAATCTGTGTTTCTTTGAAGTTTGCTGTGTCTTGATTCTGATTTGTTTTTGGAGTGTGTTTTCTATTGCTCTGTGGATTTTTTGTGTGAGCTTTGTCACGTGCACATTTGAGGCTGTTTTGGATTTTTGTGAGATTTTTGGAGACTTGAATAAATCACCTTGTTTTTGCACCGTATCAGCTTTTGTTTTCTGGCCTTCAAAGTTGGGTTTGACGAGACCTTTTAGAAACCGTAACAATTCCATTCAAGCTCACACTGGGACACTTCTAATAGTCACGTCACCTGTCGGAAACTCACGAGTACTTTGTTTTCAGAAGTCTCTGTAGCTGTTTGTTGCAAATGCCATATACTTTGAAACCACTCACGGAAGTGCACAAAGTAATTCCGGTAGATCATCAGATGGTCACTAACATCCTAAATCTATGATTTCGGTGAAACATGTCCTTTAAAAGCCCAAAATTGCCAGGATGCTCATGTCCATGATGAGTGTATGCAAGCTTCCAACCACAACTATACATGCAGGTTACAGTAGAATGTGTCAAAAAGTTTAATTTTAATAACACTCAAAAATGTTGTTCCAATAGTGTATGATGAATTTTGCTTGTTAAGCCAGTTTGAATGTTTGGTGTCTGAACAGATCAAAGCAAATCATGTACTAATTTATAATATCAAAGTGAGAGAATTAGCAAATCCTCATAGCTCGGATGCTGAAGCAAGTGAAGAACTGTGTTTTCTTTCTGTTTTTAAATTAAATGTACAACCCCAATTCCAATGAATTTGGGACGTTGTGTAAAATGTAAATAAAAACAGAATACTCGTACAATGATTTGCAAATCCTCTTCAACCTATATTCAACTGAATACACCACAAAAACAAGATATTCAAAGTGATAAACTTTGTTTTTTTTTTGACTGTTCCTACATGTCTAATACTTCTGCTAGTCTTCCAGTGTAACTGCTGTAAATTTTAATTCATTTATTTGCCACCGGACACCGGACTTTGGTGATAGGGGTTCTATCACCAGCAAAGTCAGGTTACAGACGCCGGCGGACGTTAAATGTATTCCTGGGGCCAGAGCTCCCGACATTGCATCCCATCTTAGGATGCTGACGCTGCAGAAGAGAAGACAGACTAAGGAACATGACATAAGATACAGTCACATAGTTATTCACTTTGGTACCAATGATTATCAGGATGAAGCACTCAGAGCTCACAAAAATGGACATAGAGAGGACTTGTGACCTTGCCAGAAAGATGTTTCGGCATCGATTAATAGTCTCTGGTCCCCTCCCCTCCCGGGGTACTGATGAGGCATTTAGCAGGCTGACATTGTTAAATAGGTGGCTGGCGCAATTTTGTAGACAGCAAGGCTTTAGCTTTATTGATAACTGGCCTTCCTTCTGGGGCCGCCGTGGCTTGCTGATGCCGGACGGCCTCCACCCTACTGGGGAAGGCGCCGCCATCTTGGCTGCGAACATAGACAGAGCTCTACAGGGAGGGTAACATTAAGAATTTACAGTAGGCCATGGAGCAGGTGATTAGAGATCCTGCAAGGCTTATGACAAATGTGGGTGTGGAATCCATTAGCTTAGCGTGGAAATTAGTGCAGAAAATCTAATATGGTGATAGTGCAGTTTATGTGCCAGGGAGGGAAATTCAACAAATTGAGACTATGGCCTGCTTCTGTAGACGTGTCCATAAAAATCATAGTGGATGATGTTGAAATTGAGGATGGCCCAGTGGTTGTTCCAGCAATAGCAAATATTTTGTGTCTGCTACCTACAACCCACATGGAATGTCTCAAACCTAAACCTACTTCTAGGCATCTTATATATGCTACTCTGGAACCACCCCTAAACCCAAACAGTTCAACTGTCAACCCCACTGAGGTCCTTAGACTGGGTCTCATTAACATAAGATCACTGTCCTCAAAATCACTGTTGATCAGTGATCTAATTATTGATCATCACTTAGATATGATTGGGTTATGTGAAACCTGACTTAAACCTACAGCTGTCCTCCCCTTAAATGAGGCCTGCCCGCCAGCATATACATTTAGTCATGTCCCTCGTGATGCGAAGTAAGGCGGTGGTGTTGCTCTTATTTTATAAATCTAGTTTAGCTGATTAGCTGTTGGGAGTCACAAATATAACTTGTTTGAGCATCTGATTCTCTGCTCTACTCAGGATATTATGCATTGCCAAGGTCCGAAGAATAAAAATCAGCCATATTACTTTGTCACTGTATATAGGCCTCCTGGCCCATATTCTGAATTCTTAGATGAATTTGATGCGTTCATCTCTAACTTGTCAACTAGTGCAGATAACATTCTGATCATTGGTGACTTAACATTCATATCAATAAGCCTTCTGATCCCCTCTGCAAATCATTTATGGAAATTGTGGATGCATTAGAATTTCGGCAATGCATTCAGGATTCGATGCACATTAGTGGAAATACCCTGGATCTGGTTCTCACACTTGGTATTGCTGTCACAAATACTGACGACATGCCTCTTACATCAGTGGTCTCTGATCACTCATTAACTTTACAGTTTCGCTGCCGTGTTTAGTGGAACAACAACCTTATATATCACTACTGCAATGCATCAACTCCTCAACTAAGACTGAACTCAAAGCTAGACTGCCTGATGTCTTAGCTTCACAACTGACAAATTCCCAGTCAGTAGACAGTCTTGTGGATAGTTTAAACTCGGTGCTCAAAACTACACTTGACATGATTGCGCCACCCGTGTTAAAACCGCGCTCCCCCAAATCAGTCACCTTGGTTCAATGATTACCTGTGTGACCTCAAGCATATGGCAAGAGGTCTAGAACGGAAAGGGCGTCGTTCAAAATTAGAAGTATTCCACCTTGCGTGGCTTGATGCTATTTTAGACTACAAGCATGCATTATTGGCTACAAAGCGGACCTATTACTCTGATTTGATAAACAAAAGCAAGCATAACTCAAAGTTCTTGTTCGACATGGTGACAACACTTATTCATGGACAACCACCTGTAGTTCACTCTCTCCTTTTACAGCACAAGATTTCCTGGATTACTTTGAGAAGAAAATAGAAGACATTAGGTTAAACATATCCCTGTATGCCTTAATCCAGCCACTACACCCTGCTATTGATGTGGGTGCCACTACTGAGGAATTACCTAGATTTACAGAATTTGATAGTATCTTACAAGGCATGCTGACAAAACTCGTAATGTCAACAAAAAGCACAACCTGTTTATTTGATCCTATACCAACAAAACTGTTTAAGGACCTGTGGCCCACTCTTGGGCCGACTGTGCTGGAAATTATTAATCTTTCTTTCACTTCTGGATCTGTTCCTAAGTGTTTCAAATCTGCAGTGATTAAACCATTACTTAAGAAACCTAATCTTGACCCTAGTGTACTGAAAAACTATCGGCCGATATAAAATCTATCATTTTTCTCTAAAATTCTGGAAAAAGTGGTGTCACGGCAGCTCATAGACTATCTTACTGAGAATAATCTCTTTGAGCCGCTGCAGTCTGCTTTTAGAAAATATTCCACAGAGACGGCTCTCACTAAAGTGGTGAATGATCTGCTTACAATGGATTCGGACACCACTATGGTTCTGTTGCTGTTAGATCAATCAATCAATTTTATTTATATAGCGCCAAATCACAACAAACAGTTGCCCCAAAGCGCTTTATATTGTAAGGCAAGGCCATACAATAATTACGTAAAAACCCCAATGGTCAAAACGACCCCCTGTGAGCAAGCACTTGGCGGCAGTGGGAAGGAAAAACTCCCTTTTAACAGGAAGAAACCTCCAGCAGAACCAGGCTCAGGGAGGGGCAGTCTTCTGCTGGGACTGGTTGGGGCTGAGGGAGAGAACCAGGAAAAAGACATGCTGTGGAGGGGAGCAGAGATCGATCACTAATGATTAAATGCAGAGTGGTGCATACAGAGCAAAAAGAGAAAGAAACACTCAGTGCATTATGGGAACCCCCCAGCAGTCTAAGTCTATAGCAGCATAACTAAGGGATGGTTCAGGGTCACCTGATCCAGCCCTAACTATAAGCTTTAGCAAAAAGGAAAGTTTTAAGCCTAATCTTAAAAGTAGAGAGGGTGTCTGTCTCCCTGATCCGAATTGGGAGCTGGTTCCAGAGGAGAGGAGCCTGAAAGCTGAAGGCTCTCCCTCCCATTCTACTCTTACAAACCCTAGGAACTACAAGTAAGCCTGCAGTCTGAGAGCGAAGCGCTCTATTGGGGTGATATGGTACTATGAGGTCCCTAAGATAAGAAGGGACCTGATTATTCAAAACCTTATAAGTAAGAAGAATTTTAAATTCTATTATAGAATTAACAGGAAGCCAATGAAGAGAGGCCAATATGGGTGAGATATGCTCTCTCCTTCTAGTCCCCGTCAGTACTCTAGCTGCAGCATTTTGAATTAACTGAAGGCTTTTTAGGGAACTGATACCTGATAATAATGAATTACAATAGTCCAGCCTATAGGAAATAAATGCATGAATTAGTTTTTCAGCATCACTCTGAGACAAGACCTTTCTAATTTTAGAGATATTGCGTAAATGCAAAAAAGCAGTCTTACATATTTGTTTAATATGCGCTTTGAATGACATATCCTGATCAAAAATGACTCCAAGATTTCTCACAGTATTACTAGAGGTCAGAGTAAGGATCTGGTTAGACACCATGTTTCTAAGATTTGTGGGGCCAAGTACAGTGCTGCATTTGATACAGTGGATCATCATATTTTACTTGATAAGCTGGAAAATCATTTTGGGATTACTGGGAGTGCCCTTGCATGGCTGACGTCATACTTGACCAGTCGTTCTCACTATGTTTTGTACAGTAACACTACCTCTAACCTTAGTGACATGAAATTTGGGGTTCCACAGGGGTCTGTCTTAGGCCCCCTGCTTTTCTCCCTTTATATATTCACCCCTTGGGCACATATTGCGGCGTTTTGGGATTAGCTTTCGCTGCTATGCTGATGATACTCAGTTATACATGCTGATAACTGCTAGTAATCTCGTTCACATAAAATCCTTAGAAGATTGCCTTGCAGCAGTGAGAAGCTGGATGTCTAGAAACTTTCAAACTCTGATAAGACTGAAATGATGGTTCTTGGTCCAGTGAGACATCGGCATCAATTTGACCAGTTAACGCTCAGCCTAGGCTTGTGTGTCATACATCACGCTGACAAAGTGAGGAACCTTGGGGTAATTTTTGATCCTACCTTGTTCTTTGGCCTCCATATTAGAAATATTATGAGGACTGCTTTCTTCCACCTGCGAAATATAGCGACAATTCGTCCCATCCTGTCTATGGCTGATGCTGAGACTCTGATCCATGCATTTATTTCTTCTAGATTGGACTACTCCAATGTTCTATTTTCTGGTTTACCGCAGTCTAGCATTAGGGCTCACCAAATGGTTCAAAATGCTGCAGCCCGACTTTTGACACGAAGCAGAAAGCTCGACCACATTACACCCATTTTGGCATCCCTTCACTGGCTTCCTGTCCCAGTGAGATCAGATTTTAAGATTCTGCTACTAGTCTATAAAATTGTTCACGGACTGGCACCTCCCTACCTAGCTGATCTAATCAAACCCTACATACCGGCCCGGGCTTTGCATTCCCAGGGTGTAGGAATACTTTGTGTCCCTAGGGTGAATAAGAAGTCTGCGGGTCACAGAGCTTTCTCTTATCATGCCCCTGTTCTGTGGAATGGTCTCCCTGCGTCAATAAAACAGTCAGATTCTGTGGAAACTTTCAAGTCCAGACTTAAGATGCACTTATTTTCCCTTTCATATGGCTAGCATACTGGTACAGTTTTGTTTTACGCTTTTTACTCTTTTAATTATTTTATTAAGAAATGGAGCATGCTGCGGCCTCAACTTTACCTAAATTCTGGGTCTTTCAGTGAAGCTTAGGCCTAGTGGCCGGCGATCACCTTAGTATTTCTTCTGTTTTTCTTGTTGATTGTCTTTCTAATGCCTGATTCCATTTTTTGTCTCTGTTTAAGGTGCAGCTCCATCCAGAGATGGTAGTTGTATTTGTGTTGGCGACCCTCCTGTCCTGTGCACCAACAGCATTTCTTGTATATTTGTCCGTGAATTGTTCTGTAGTTTATGTCCGTAGCATGGCCCAAGCAGAGGGTCACCCCTTTGAGTCTGGTCTGCTTGAGGTTTCTTCCTCAGAGGGAGTTTTTCTTTACCACTGTTGCTCTGGGGGTTAGTAAGCTTAGACCTTACCTGTGTGAAGCACCTTGAGGCAACTCTGTTGTGATTTGGCACAATATAAATGAAAATAAATTGAAATTGTTTTGTGCAAATATTTGCTCATTGCAAAATGGATGCCTGCAACACATTTCAAAAAAGCTGGGACAGTGTTATGTTTACCACTGTGTTACATCATCTTTCCTTCTAACAACCCTCAATAAGCATTTGGGAACTGAGGACAGCAATTGTTGAATCATTGTAGGTAGAATTCTTTCCCATTTTTGCTTGATGTATGACTTCAGTTGTTCAACAGTCCGGAGTCTCCGTTGTTGTATTTTGCACTTTGCGCCACACATTTTCAATGGGCCACAGGTCTGGACTGCAAGCAGGCCAGTCTAGTACCCACACTCTTTTACTACGAAGCCACGCTGTTGTAACACGTGCAGAATGTGGCTTGGCATTGTCTTGCTGAAATAAGCAGAGATGTCCCTGAAAAAGACGTTGCTTGGATGGCAGCATGTGTTGCTCCAAAACCTGGATGTATGTTTAAGCATTGATGGTGCCATCACAGATGTGTAAGTTGCCCATGCCATGGGCACTAACACACCCCCATACCATCACAGATGCTGGCTTTTGAACTTTGCGCTGGTAGCAATCTGGATGGTCTTTTTCCTCTTTTGTCCAGAGGACACGACATCCATGATTTTCAAAAACAATTTCAAATGTGGACTCATGAGACCACAGCACACTTTTCCACTTTGTCTGTCCATTTCAAATGAGTTCAGGCCCAGAGAAGGTGGCGGCATTTCTGGATGTTGTTGATGTATGGCTTTCGCTTTGCATGGTAGAATTTTAATTTGCAGATGTAGCGACAAACTGTGTTAACTGACAATGGTTTTCTGATGTGTTCCTGAGCCCACACTTTAAGATCCTTTACACAATGATGTGTGTTTTTAATGCAGTGCTGCCTGAGGGATCGAAGGTCACGGGCATTCAATGTTGGCTTTCGGCCTTGCCGCTTACGTGCAGAAAGTTCTCTAGATTCTTTGAACCTTCTGAATATTTTATGGACTGTAGATGATGGAATCCCTAAATTCCTTGCAATTGAATGTTGAGAAACATTGTTCTTAAACTGTTGGACTATTTTTTTCATGCAGTTGTTCACAAAGTGGTGATCCTCGCACCAACTTTGCTTGTGAATGGCTGAGCCTTTTGGGGATGCTCCTTTTATAGCAAATCATGACACACACCTGTTTCCAATTAACCCTATAAAGCCCACCCTGTAAAATAATTGTCAGAAAATTCTAATTTTTTGAAACAAGAGTCTTTATTGGACCTTTTAACAAACCCACCAGAAAAAAAAAAAAAAACCTTTTTGCATATATGAGTTTTTATTTGTGTCATATTTGCTACATTGGGCGTTCTACCATAAAAACATCCATTTTAAATCCAGAGCAAACATAACATTTCAAACCTATAAAATGCTGCATTTTCTTAGGGAAATTACTGTGGATCACTTGTTTCAGGCAGCCATTATAAATGTCTCATCTGAAGGCCCTCTGATGCATAAGATACTGACATCTGGTGGTTTGTCTGTGCACTACAAGTATCTCATTGTATACGATGGTTTTTTTGGGGAGAAAATATCACACTGATGAAGCAGACATCTCAGAAAACCCTGTATCAAATATGATACACTTGGCATTATAGGGTTAACCTGTTCACTTGTGGAATGTTCCAAACAGGTGTTCTTTGAGCATTCATCAACTTTCCCAGTCTTTTGTTGCTCCTGTCCCAGCTTTTTTGAAACATGTTGCAGGCATTCATTTCAAAATGAGCAAATATTTGCACAAAAACAAAAAAGTCTATCAATTTGAACATTAAATATCTTGTCTTTCTGGTATATTCAATTGAATATAGGTTGAAGAGGATTTGCAAATCATTGTATTCTGTTTTTATTTACATTTTACACAATGTCCCAACTTCATTGGAACTGGGGTTGTAGTTAACTCTGGCTGAGTCACCTACTTGAGCAGGTTGTCCATTAATCCAAAGTTTGGTGGTTTAGTCCTTTGCTAAGTGTGTGTGTGTGTGTGTGTGTGTGTGTGTGTGTGTGTGTGTGTGTGTGTGTGTGTGTGTGTGTGTGTGTGTGTGTGTGTGTGTGTGTGTGTGTGTGTGTGTGTGTGTGTGTGTGTGTGTGCTGAAGTGCTGCTGCGAAAGATACTGATAACCACATTGCTCCCAGTGTGCAGGTCAGCAGAATGTATGGAAGCTTCTCATATTCTATCCATCCATTTTCTATACCTGATTACTCCAATTAAGGGTCACGGGGGGCTGGAGCCTATCCCAGCAATCATAGGGCATGAGGCGGGATTAGTTTCTCATTGTTATGAGCAAATGTGAGACCAACTGGAAATCACTACGAATGAAAACATCTGTTAAATCATGCATTAACTATGTACAGTCCATCCATCCATCCATCCATCCATTTTCTATACCTGCTTACTCCAATGAAGGGTCACGGGGTGCTGGAGCCTATAACTATGTACTGTCAATTAACAAAATTATTGGCATCTTACTTTTTTCAACTATTTTATCCTTAACTTTGTTTTGGTCCACAAAAATGGCACTACTATGGCATCTAGTCGCAGAAAAATTATTCACCTTTAACACAAGTTTCCAGCTAATTTTCCAGTTATATACAAAACATATTCTGAGTAAAGTCAAGTAAATCAGGATATGTTGTGTGTGTGTGTGTGTGTGTGTGTGTGTGTGTGTGTGTGTGTGTGTGTGTGTGTGTGTGTGTGTGTGTGTGTGTGTGTGTGTGTGTGTGTGTGTGTGTGTGTGTGTGTATAACTGCTTGAAGGACCAGATCTTCAATTTTCCAGCCTTTAGTTCTAGCAAAAGTATTAAAATGCTTATCAATCTAGCCTCTGGGTGCTCTACTCACATTTGGCAATTGCATAGTATCAGAGAATTCCCTTTTTCCACAAATTACTAAAACGGAAATACATGGTATCAGTCAGACTCCTGTAGTAGAACTCCAACTTTTTTTCTTTTTTTTTTTGCATTTGGCTTGCCCCAGTTACTTGAGGTTGCTACAGTGGATTTGGTTTTATGCTGGATGCCCTTCCTGGCGCAACGGTAGTTCTACATGGAGAAACACACGTACAGCCTCTGGTGCTCCTATGGTCTCCGAGCCAAGTACTAATCAAGACCTATTCTGCTTAACTTCTGAGATATGAAGAGTGTGCACAGAATGGAATGGCTGCACTCAAACTTTGTTCTTCTGAAGCTTAACAATAGAATCTTGCATTTACAACATATGACTCAGGAGGTTGAGTCTGGAAGCATGCGTTGCTATTTCCACACACTACAGAAACATCCTGTGCTCTTCATGGCAACCATCCTGGCAAACAACCGGTCCACTGGGGTTGTTTCAATGCCAAATTTTTATTTGGTAAACTTTAGTAGTCAACAGAAATACTTGTCCAGAGGGGCTTACTTCTTATTGTTCTTATTTCCAATAAATACATTGCCTCACAGTCAGGTTTCTCTGACTCCACTGTATGTGCTGGAAAAACACTACAAAGCTCTTAGTCAGGCTTGGCATATGCATGCTTCAAACACTGTACAGGTGCTAGGCTGCCAAATTTGTTCGTTTGATGGGCAACTGTCTACACAGCTGATGGAATAACACATCACTCATCTTCAAACAGATCTGGATTTGTCTTCTAGGTGTTTTGCTACATTGAGTTATCCTTTGGTGTGAAATACACAATGGCACATTTGCAAACTGCTTTTGCAAATCTATTGCTCCTCATCCACTTTGCATACTTTGTAGTTTTTATGACTTTTTTTGTTGGCCAGTTAGAGTGGAGCTGTTGCTCCTGCGGGGGTCCTTGTTTTTCTGTATTTGATATCTAATGATAGTTGTGGAAAACCTGTGCCCTCTGTGCTGATGATACTACCAACATGGCAAAAAAGTTATCATCACATTTTTAGAATTTTTGTTATAGACTTGGTCCGAAGTGTTGGTTCTTGTGGCATCCCTACAGTCCATCCCCTCAAGAATAGGTAACTAGGTATTTGCCACAGCCAATTGAAATGTGAGGATCCACTTGGTCTTCTGCACCTGTTGGGGTTCTCAACACTGAGGGACTTGCATACTGTATCGTTCCCAGAATAAAAGGTGCAACATGGACAAAATGCCGTAGCTGATGTTCTCTCACAATATGATATACTTCATCTGAGTCTCCCTACATAGGCATTTAACAGTTATTCAAGTGGTACCCAAGGATCCTCTGAAAAGACCAAGAACTAAGCTGTCACCTTAGATCCAATACTGCAGTTGTGGTGACATTACTACATTTCTAAAGAAATTATTTATCTACAGGTGGAAGTTGTACTATAAACATCTGCTTAAGATTCAATGTCTGCCTTTGTTATATAATCTTAGAAAAAAGGTACAGCTGCTGTTTAATATGTATGTTGTATAATATGTTAGTAATAAATTCAAGACAAAAGGTTTTTGACAAAGCAAAGATCCATTTGCGATTTTAGTGTTAGTTCACTGACATTTTGAACATAGAGTGAATTTTGTAATTCCCAGGATGGCCGCCCCATTCGTGCTCATTCATTCTTTCCAAAATACGTTTTTCAACAAGTATGTATTTCACACAATGAAGCAATTGTCAAATATGTGGAGAACACTCAGAGACTTGATTGTTACTAATGTTTTACTATTATGAGTCCTTTTTAAAATCTATACTCCTTAGTATCGGCAAAACAGCACTGTTGATATGACATTCATTTTGAAAAATTCTCACCCTTGAAAAAAAAATTCCTCAAAATAATAAACCAGTGAGCAAAGTTTTGGTTGTTTTCTTCAGTTTGTGGACCTCGGTCGGGGTTTGTGGTTCTCTGTTCCAAGTGATGAACTGAACTCTTCAGACTGCCATTTGTTTGAGTAATAGGACGTGATCCTTTTATGTCTGTCACAGTGAGTCAGTCATTAATAATGTGGTTTCTTACACCAGTGCACAAAAACAGGTTGGTCTTGTCAAGCCTATGAGACAGTATTTTTTTTTTTTTTTTTTTAACCATTCAAAAAGCACTGCAACTGTACTCTGACAAAGTCTATTAGGGTTAAATACTGAATGGTCTGAACAAGTACAGTAAATATGCTTAGTTTACTAATAAACTGCCCAAAGCACTTTGCCTAACATAGCCCAGTGTATTTAATATTAATATAAAAAATGCTTTACACATAATACAAACACATTAATACATATTCTGGAACACAAATCCATCCAGTTTAAACCAAACTCCAAGAGTGTTCAGTGTCCCAACAGGTGTTCGATGAATACATTCGGTAGTTACACATTAATGACGCATTTCCTTCATAATTCTTGTGACTTTAAGTGGACAGAAGAGTCGAACTTTAATCTTACCTTTGTTGTGAGATGTTTTGTAGTTTTTGTTTGGGCGCGTTGGCAGTGAAAGAGACCAGTCCACTATCATTTACACACCACACAGGGCGGATCTACAGACTTCACCTCCTCAGGTTACAGCCGCACGCTCTGTTTGCTAACAGCCACCGAGCATTTCGGGACTCGAAGTTTACACTACAGCTGGAACCGCGATAGAGGAGTGGCCTCTTTAATATATCGGACTACAACACCCACAATTCAACTGCGTTACCTTCACGAGATTACGCCTGAAAACGAACGATAGTTGTAGTTCTTTTTTAAACATTTTATTTTGATTAACCGATTTAATTGATAATGGATTGAAGTTTTGTTTTTAGCTTGACTTAGTACTGATTTCCCTCCTAAAGAAAGTTCCTACATTTTCACAGGTCTTACTATCTGTGTTCATATGACATGACAGTCTTTGTATCATACCTAATTAGATCCTTGTCTGTTGATTGGTGGATTGTCAAGTGACATCGATTATTCGTCTCATTCTATAGACAAGATATCTATGTTCAAGTTTAAGTGGGCTTCTGGCAAAATTTTAATTAATTTTATTCTATTTTATAGCACTGTGTTATGTATTTTAGCATTATTTATTTATTGAAATTGCTGCATTTTATTGATTATCTTGCTTTTAAAATGTACAGTACTTTGGTCAACCCAGTTGTTTTAAATATGCTCTATAAATAAAGTTTAAGTCAAGATAAATAGTCCACTGCATACAGCAAAATCGCCAATGTTAGATTAACGCAAAATGTGTCTATATGTGTCCACTCTTTACAGTGTCAAATTAACACTTTTGTACATCTTCATTGTTTAACACCTACCTAGAGCTATTCTGACACTGACCGTGTTGACAAATTAACACTAAGTAGTGTTAATACTTTACACTAGTGCCAGAAAATAAGCACCACCATATTACACTTAAAATCTTTTAATGTAACACTGACAGGTTTAACCTAGTGTCTTGCTGAACATAAAGTAGATGCATAATATAACCAGTGATGATATATTATTATATTGTACATTTAGACATTTCTTCTTTTTTTCATTTTCCACTCACTCATGGATGAATTTTAACACATGTAGAGGTAATTTAACACTATGGTGTGACACCAGTGTGGTGTAAATTTGTTTGAAACACTTTACACTGACATGCCTTCACACTGGAAACAATGACTGACATTATTTACCATGTATTTTTATTCCATATGTTTTGCTCCATTGAACAACTTCATTAGATTTTCATAAAAATGTGTCCATGATATAAGAGGAAGCTCCATTCAGTACACCACAAGCCGAGAAGCTTACACAAGGTTCACTAGAACATATAGAAGCCTTATGAGATGAAGAACTGGACAAGTTCCTATTGTGAGTTTTCGTTAGACTGAGGAGCGCAGACACGTGCTTCCACTCACTCTCCGCTTCGGTCCTCAGTGGCTCTCGCTCAGGTCAGTGGTATGTTGATGGCTTACTTACCAGGCGTGCACAGTTATCTCTCTGCCCTGCTACTTTCAACTTCTTGTTATGAGAAGAAACTGCTGTCTAGTTTTAAGTAAAATATGAAATGACAAGGATCTGTTTAGTCTGTCATATAAAACAAATAATGAGTGTTTTCCATTTGTGCCCATGCAAACATTCTTATCATTGCTCTCATAAACTTTCATTATTTGCATACTAGTGTGAAATCATCTCATTTTGAAGTCCAACCTGGTTTACAGTAGTTTTGGACACTGAGCAGCCAACAGTCTGCCAGACATCACAAACTGGGGACTTCTGTAGACCCTGTAGCTCTACAGAAGACTCCAATGTCTTCCCATAAGGACTGTATTGATCTCTTTAGCTGCATCACAAGTATACCATGTCCTACAGTACCACTGGAACTGGGATCTAGAGACATTCAAACCCCATGTTTTTGCAAAGTCAAGAAACACTGAGCCATTATCCCACTGTTACCATCTCCCTGAGGACCAGTCTTCAAAACCAACCTTATCACAGTTGCTGATCACATTGAAATCACCAGCAACAGTGGATGGAGTGTCACCTCATTCAGCATTGTATCATAGTCAGTGTAGACTGACAAAACACTCTGGACAGCCAAAGAATGTCCATCTGAGCCTTTAGCATCCTTTGACAGGTCTAATACCTGACACAAGAGGTGGGTGGATTGATTCTAATATTGATACCAACGCTGGTATTGATATTGAACGATCCTTGTGTAAAAACATCGATACTCAAGCTTTTTTTCTCTCCCGCATGCACTGACTGCTGTGCATGCAGATTCATCAAAGTCTACTCTCTGTCTGTAAGAACAGCGCTGCACTGTGTCACACAACACGGAGCAGCACATCCTCCCCTCTCTGAGCTTTGTTGTTGTGCCATCACGTGGCTCAGCGGCGCCAGCCAACAGCCATGCAGGTAGGCTCAGTCTGGCCCGCCCACTCAGTTGTGTTGAGTGATATTTAGTAAACAAAAATGTTGATTGTGATAATAAAGTATTTTCTTGTCAAGTACAATGTTTGGCGAAATTCTATCCTAGGTCTTTTGGATCCTTTGGATCTATGAAGCTTAAATATGAAAAAGTATTGGTATTGATATTGGTGATACTGGGCCTGTATTTACTTGGTATCGCATCAATACCAAAATTCCCGGTATCGCCCACCTCTACCTGACACCACTGGAAGGAACATTGCGTGTGTTCTCTTCTCTTTACTGGTCTCTCATTTTGAAAATTATATTTATTTTAGACTGTGCAGTCTGGTGGTATCAGATTCAATTGAACAGGAGCCCCAGAGTGCAGACTGTTGCAGCACACATCATATTGGAAATCTTTCCACAGCCTAAAAAAAAGCAAACAAGCTACAAGCACATAATAAGTATCCTGATTTAGATCACTTGCTAATCTGTGACATATATTGCATATGTATTTTTATAGCTACATTTGATTTTTTTTAAGTTTTATTAAAATGTATCATTCTGTTTGTTCTTGTTTTTAATTTAATTTTGATTGTGTTTTGCTTACTTGCAAAAGAGATGCTAATCTCAGTGTGATTTTCAGTGGTTGAATAATGTTTTTTTTTTTCTTTTTGCTGCCCCCATTTGTACAGTGCCCCCACAGTGGATCCAGTACAAACTTGTATTGGGATTAGGATTTGGTACTGGTTTTACACTGGATGCCCTTCCTGATGCAACTCCAGTTCTACCTGGTCCTAACTGGCCTGCAGGCCAAGTAAGCAGGATCTAATCTACTTCTGAGATCTGATCAGGATCATACAGAGCAGACTAGTGGTCAGAATGACTAATGATAAAATCAAATAATCTGGAAATGTAAAAACAAATCCAATTGGATATTCTTAGATACACTTTGGCCCACATGCATTTGTGGAGATACAGTAAATCAAGGAGGTATCGAATGTCCGTCAATGCTTCTGTGGACTCACAGGTCGGAATTTCCTTATCATTCCAACTCATCCAAAGTCCCACTTTCCTGTGAACATTGGTAACAGTGATCTTTATGTACACAATCAAGCTGTAACAAGTGCACTAATGCTTGTTCTTCAATTGAAAACAAGGTTGTTTGCTGACACACTTTGACTAGAAATACCTTGCTGACGCATTTCTATTGCTTTATGTATTTATTATTATTATTATTTTACATCTGTCATGGAAATCTGAGCATGTACATGCACAATTATATCTGGAAAGTTTCAGCTGCAAACAATGTAAATGCAGAGATGTTCCACTTAATCAGCTGAAACTTCAAATTGGGCATGAAGGCCTTTAGCGTAAATTCCCAAATATGAACTCTCGTAACATACATTGCAGGAGTTGAATAGACAGTCTCTGTCGTCAGTTTTGGTTCTAGCAGAACTGTAGGACTTTGCAAATGTTTAACATGAAGATCAGCAATGTTTATATGTCAAAAATGATTTTGCGCAATATGGTCCCTTTAACAGGCAGCACGTTGGATTAGTGGCTACCACTGTTGCCTCACAGCAAGAAGGTCATGGGTTTGATTCCCACCTGTGGCCTTTCTGTGTGGAGTTTGCATGTTCTCCCCGTGTTTGTGTGGGTTCCCTCCAGGTGGTCCGGCTTCCTTCCATATCCAAAGACATGCAGGTTAGGTGGATTGGAGACTTTAAATTGTCCGTATGTGTGCGGGTGTGAATGTTTGTCTATATGACAGACTGGTGTCCTGTCCAGGTTGTACCTGCCTCACACTCTGTGGCTGCTGGAATAGGCTCCAGCCCCCCACAACCCTTAATTGGAATAAGTGGTTGAAGGTGTGTGTGTGTGTGTGTGTGTGGTCCCTTTAACTGTATACATGTATCCAACCATCCATTTTCTATACCTGCTTATTTCAATTAAGGTTCACGGGGGGACTGGAGCTTATCCCAGCAGTCATAAGGCACCAACCATGTGGGCTTTATTGCAGAGTACATGAAACAGCATGCTGTGGGCTTTAAACCACTGGCTCACAGGTCAGAAGATTGATATCCCTGATTAAATCAATCTTTATTGTGGTTTAAAACACACAATTATAAAAAAAAAAGGAAACCAGAAGGTTCTGTCAACAAATAAAAGTAAAGTTATTCAGTTAATTCCTATTTCAAGTAATCTTCAAAGACACACAACTGAAAACATTGTTGACCTCTAAAGTTAAACTTCTGCATGCCAAATTTTATTAGTAATGATAACCTTAAATGCCAGTGAGGAACACATTTATGGAGCTGAATTATCATGCAAACGTGTGGTCGGAGTACTGCAGGTTTTGGCATTGTAGTGCTCATGGAATGCAATTATTCACTCACGTAGATTATGAATGTTGACTTTTATGTGGAAAATATGGTCATGGGCTGCTGCAGTTTGGAACTCTTCAACATTGCCTGATAAAGAAATGAGCATATGTTGTACAAAATGCTTTCATTTTGCACAAAGAGCTTTAAAAAAATAAGTGTTTATTCATTTTTTGTCATTAAATGTCCCACTGTTTTGCAAATGGTTCTTAGGAATATTTGAAATATGAAGCAACAAAAGACTTACATACCTGCCATAATCTATCAAGCACAATTCTGTCATAACTGTATCATGCAAAATAGTTACTAAAAGTAATTTTTTATGTGCTTTATGTTACTGTGTAATTTCAAATCCATTTCAATAAGCATTTTAACCCCTTAACGCATATTGTCGCATATATGCTACAATATTTGACTCAAATATGCAACATACCAAATTGACCAGTATGCCCGTTGTCGCAAATTTGCAACATACCATTATTATAACATAAATTATTACCCAAATACCAAAATTACTATTTATTTTTTGTTCAAAAGTGTAATTAATAATCTCAACATTATTTACCATCTACTTAAAGACAAAAACACACCAAAAAATTTTTTATATACAGCTATATAAATTCAGGCGTTAAGGGGTTAAGTTACATTATTACACAAGTGTTGCAATGAATATGAAACACATTAATGTGTGTCTGCAATATCTTTCCACAAATTTCAGCAGAATTCAGTTTACTAAAATTATTATGTACAACTTTCCTTCATTACATCAAAGCCACTGTGCTAACTGTTCTTCATGTACTCTGTAGTGTTATTTTTAGAATGGCTGTTTCCTTTTTGCAGATACTGCTAATAGAGTAATCTGGGGAAAAAAAATGCAAATCAATAGCAAGGACAGGCATCAATATTTTCCATAGGTCAGTGTAACTTAAACCACATAGAGAAATTTCATATCCTGTTTACAGTCACACAAGATATTCAAGAACTACATTTCAGTTTAGATTAATTTTATTGAAGTTAACTGAATCAAACTATATTTCATTTGTACAATGTGAATGTGCATGCATTTATATATATATATATATATATATATATATATATATATATATATATATATATATATATATATATATATATATATATATATATATATATATAAAATAAAAGTAGGGGTGGTGGCCAAGTGGTTAATGCACTTGGTTTCAGTGCGGTAGGTTCCCGGTTCGAATCCCATCCCTACCACATTTCTCCATGTAATGTGGAGTTGCGTCAGGAAGGGCACCCGGCGTAAAATTTGTGCCAATTCAACATGCAGATCCACCTTGGATTTGCTGTGGCGACCCCGAGTACAAAACAAGGGAGCAGCCGAAGGGACTTACTTACTATAAAATAAAAAATACATTCTACTGCCAACTGTTCTGCATGTGCCATAATTTATTGTGCATCATTTTGCTTTTCCCAAATGCAATATATGGGTAACTCTAACAAATAGAAATAACACTGAAAGGTTTTTCAGAACACAGCTGAATTGGAATTACTGATAAAATAAATATTCTATTCAGCTTTATTCTGTCACATTCTAGTTCACGTTTTCGAAAAGTAAAATGATACATTTGTGTGGTAATATCTTATGATTTTGGAGCATACAAATGTATCATACATTTTTATTATTTAAAAATAATTTTTAAGCTTCAAATATTTGAAGACTAACGTGTTCACTGGTTTGGTAAAGTACCCGCCTGTTATTCAAAGCTTTCTTAAACCATTTGGATAATGAATTATATCATAGTCAAGCAAATACTTTTGTCTATAAAGAGAATATTTTGCAGATAAAATGTTTTAATTTGACGGAAATTATGTGTTTATGTTGTTGCCTTTATAACAAATGTCTGAATCATACACTTTTATGCCACTTGGTGGAGTTATTTCTCTACCGTTCATATGATCTAACAACATTCGTGCTTCTTTCACAAGACTATCGCTTTACATATTGTTGACTCAAAATGTGTTATTCTCAACGAAGCAGAGCCCATTTAAAGGTTATTTAGTAAAAGGAACTGCCTGTACAATGCAGAACGTCAGGAATGATATAATAAAATGTTGCACAAAATTCATCTGAAATAACAAAACACTAAATGTATCCTTAAAATGGGCATATTTATATTTTTTACAATTAGTTGATAATAAGTGACTGTTGCTTGCACTTTATACTTTTTAATACTGTCTAATATCAAATTTATGGCTGAATACTGAAAGAATAATATCTGAGGAATTTGGAAGGTAAATTTTAGAAAAAAAAAGTTTGAAAATTACAAGTATTTAGTTTGTTTTTGAGAAATTATTTATTTTTAAAATATAGTCTGAGAAACTACTCTTGTTCCATTTCCCATCATTATGAATGATTGAATTATTTGAAGGACATTAAAGGAAGTCACTCAGTTTGGCAGCATTTCCATTGCAGTGACTAGAAACTACCTGCAACATAAATCAATTTAAACTGTGGAAAATATTGTATAAGTGCACATGTCAGTGCTGCAGAAATTATTAATTATTTTGCCTACAGTGCATCCAGAAAGTATTCACAATGCTTCACTTTTTCTACATTTTATGTTACAGACTTATTCCAAAATGGGTTAAATTCATTTTTTTTCCTCAAACGTCTGCACACAATACCCCATAATGACAATGTGAAAAAGTTTTTTTTATATATTTTTGTAAATTTATTAAAAATAAAAAACTAAGAAATCACAAGTACGGAAGTATTCACAGCCTTTTGTTGTGTGGGCCGCCAGAAGAGGAGGTACTGCTGGCCTACCACCAGAGGGCGCCCTGCCTGAAGTGCGGGCTTCAGGCACGAGAGGGCGCTGCCGCCACGGACACAGCCGGGAGTGACAGCTGTCACTCATTAATTCCTGACAGCTGTAACTCATTCTTCATCATCTCACTCCATAAAACCCAGACGTCATCTCCACCTCATTGCCGAGATATCGTACTTCTTTGGAGATAACTTTCTCTGCCTATATTAATTGATTCTAAGAGCTATTGTTTTGCAGCTGTCAACCAGAGGACCGGCGTGGGTCGCGACTGTTTCGTCCTACGTCCGTCAGATAAGTGGTTAAACAGACGCTGCATGAGTGTGTGTTAGAGGTGGAGGTGGCATTCCCACCGTTGTTGTTACTGGGTGTACACACACCCACACTTGACTGTCTTTGTTCTTCGCCAGCAGTACCAGATCCGACAGTCGGGGACGGTGATCACCTGGGAATTCGGGACTTGGCGGCTCCAGTATTCACCAGGTTCGGTGGCGGCGGAAATCGTGTGGTTCCAACTCTTCTCAGGACAGACGTCTTCTATCCTCAAGCCTGCCCACACGTCACCTTTGTGGATTGACTGTAATCATATTCTGTGATTGTCTGTGTATTCGTTGTGCACCTTCACAACATTAAATTGTTACTTTTTGGCTCATCTATTGACCGTTCATTTGCGCCCCCTGTTGTGGGTCCGTGTCACTACACTTTCACAACACCTTTGCCATGAAGCTCAAAATTGAGCTCAGGTGCATCCTGTTTCCAATGATCATCCTAATTGGAGTCCACCTGGGGTCAATTCAGTTAATTGGACATGATTTGGAAAGACACACCTGTCTAAATATAATGTCTCACAGTTGACCATGCATGTCAGAAGCACAAACCAAACAGGAAGTCAAAGGAATTGTCTGTAGACCTGTGATACAAGATTGTCTCGAGGCACAAATCTGGGGATGGGTACAGAAACATTTCTGCTGCTTTGAAGGTCCCAGTGAGCATAGTGGCCTCCGTCATCCATAAATGGCAGAAGTTGGGATCCACCAGGACTCTCCCTGGAGCTGGCTTCCCATCTAAACTGAGCGATCAAGGGAGAAGGGCCTTAGTCAGGGAGGTGACCAAGAACCCGATGGTCACTCTTAACCTCAGACTGGGGTGACAGTTCATCTTTCCAGTCCATCAGGAGTAAAACCTTGACACAAAAGCAGGTTCTATCCATCTGTAACTAGATTTATAATGCCAGACACCCCCATTTACCTTGCCCCCCCCCCCCCCCGACTCCCACAAGGTACAGACTGATCATCCCTAACTTTTCATCTGCATGCCTGCACAGCCCCATTCCACTATATCTATTTGACAGTAAACTTAGTTTTGCTCATTTGTCTATTTGACTGCTTTACTTCTTACACAAGTATTTCTCCTTTTCTTTTTATTGTTGTTTATGTACCAATGACACCAGATCAAATTCCTTGTATGTGAGAAATTACTTGGCAATAAATTCGATTCTGATTCAGCAGGACAATGACCCTAAGCACACAGCCAACATATCAAAGGAGTGACTTCAGGACAACTCTGTGAATGTCCTTGAGTGGCCCAACCAGAGGCCAGACCTGAATCAGACTGAACATTTCTGTAGAGATCTGAAAGTGGTTGTGCACCGACGTTCCCCATCCAACCTGATGGAGCTTGAGAGGTGCTGCAAAGAGGAATGAACAAAACTGCCCAAAGATAGGTGCACCAAGCTTGTGGCATCATATTCAAGAAGACTTGAGGCTGTAATTGCTGCCAGAGGTGCATCAACAAAGTGTTAAGCAAAAGGTATGAATGCTTATGTACATGTGATTTCTTAGTTTTTATATTTAATAAATTTATCAATTTTTTAAACCTTTTTCATGTTGTCATTATGGGCTGTTGTGAGCAGAATTTTGAGGGAAAAGATGAATTTATTCCATTTTGAAAGGCTGTAACATAGCAAACTTTGGAAAAAAAAGGGAAGCGCTGTGAATACTTTCTACAACCCCTGGCAAAAATTATGGAATCACCGGCGTCGGAGGATGTTCGTTCAGTTGTTTAATTTTGTAGGAAAAAAGCAGATCACAGACATGACACAAAACTAAAGTCATTTCAAATGGCAACTTTCTGGCTTTAAGAAACACTATAAGAAATCAAGAAAAAAAGATTGTTGCAGTCAGTAACGGTTACTTTTTTAGACCAAGCAGAGGAAAAAAATATGGACTCACTCAATTCTGAGGAATAAATTATGGAATCACCCTGTAAATTTTCATACCCAAAACTAACACCTGCATCAAATCACATCTGCTCGTTAGTCTGCATCTAAAAAGGAGTGATCACACCTTGGAGAGCTGTTGCACCAAGTGGACTGACATGAATCATGGCTCCAACGCGAGAGATGTCAATTGAAACAAAGGAGAGGATTATCAAACTCTTAAGAGGGTAAATCATCACGCAATGTTGCAAAAGATGTTGGTTGTTCACAGTCAGCTGTGTCTAAACTCTGGACCAAATACAAACAACATGGGAAGGTTGTTAAAGGCAAACATACTGGTAGACCAAGGAAGACATCAAAGCATCAAGACAGAAAACTTAAAGCAATATGTCTCAAAATATGAAAATGCACAACAAAACAAATGAGGAACGAATGGGAGGAAACTGGAGTCAACGTCTGTGACCGAACTGTAAGAAACCGCCCTAAAGGAAATGGGATTTACATACAGAAAAGCTAAACGAAAGCCATCATTAACACCTAAACAGAAAAAAAACAAGGTTACAATGGGCTAAGGAAAAGCAATCATGGACTGTGGATGACTGGATGAAAGTCATATTCAGTGATGAATCTCGAATCTGCATTGGGCAAGATGATGATGCTGGAACCTTTGTTTGGTGCCGTTCCAATGAGATTTATAAAGATGACTGCCTGAAGAGAACATGTAAATTTCCACAGTCATTGATGATATGGGGCTGCATGTCAGGTAAAGGCACTGGGGAGATGGCTGTCATTACATCATCAATAAATGCATAAGTCTACGTTGATATTTTGGACACTTTTCTGGTGCCAATAACACCACAACACACAGTCATTTATTGTAGCACACTGATCTTTAAGCTCCCCCCCAAGATTCCACATTCTGTGCATTCAGAGATGCTCTTCTGTAACCTGTGTTTGTGGCAATGGTTGACTTACTGGTGCCTTTCTATCAGCTCAAACCAGTCTGGCTATTCTTCTCTGACCTCTGCCAAGGACAGGACATTTTTCCCAGAGAGAACTGCCACTCACTGAGTGCTTCTTTCATTTGGGGCCATGATCAGCAGTTTGTGACATACTCAAACCAGCCCATCTGGCACCAGCAACCATGCAAAAGTTCAAAGTCACAAATCATGATTCTTTGCCACTCTGATGCTTGGTTTGAACTTCATCACATCCTCTTTGCCATGTCGATCTGCTGAAATACTTTGAATTTCTGCCATGTGACTGTTTGATTGGATATGTGTTTTAATGAGCAGTTAAACAGGTGTACCCAGTGAAGTGGTCAGTAAGAATATACACTGTGCTTTTTAGATCCAAACTTTAAAATACATGTATAATCATCAAATGACCATTTTACTTTCCTTAAAATGTGCACAATATCACCCCTTTAATAAGAATTCAAGGCAGTCATTGGTCCATGTTGCTCTTCAAAACACTGTGAATAATGGTTTATTTCATTTAATTCAAAATAATTCCACTCATCCATTCATTTTGGTACTTACTGATTCTGGAGCCCATTTTAATTATTCCCTGACAACTTTTCTTCTATCTGACAAATTCTTTCATTTATTTTTCTTCTTTTTTGAAATGAATTTTTTGCTCACGGCACTTGTTGGTGTTGCTGAAATTGCAGTTGTTGGACTTTTCTCGTGTTTGTATTCCAGCAGATCAAGCAGGCTGAACTCAAAGTTACAAAGAAGAAAATAGTGAAGTCATTGAGACTAGATGACAAAATTCAGCATTTTAATGTTTATGTGAATATTGAAGATGTAGGTTTTAAAACTGTATTCAACTTAAATTTTAAGCTGAGCCACATTAATCCAAATTGATAATGCCATATTCTATAGATGCTAAAATGCATCTATAAGTTATATCCCAAGGGTCAGAGCACTTCAGAAAATTTCTACCAGAAGGACTCAGAAGGCAAGTTGAAGTTGATCATTTTAATCCAACTGTTATGTGTCGACGCGGGTTGAGGAGCGGACCTGCGTCAGACAGGACCCAGCGCTAAAAATAACCAGAAAGCGGTTCCAAACAGAAACTATTTATTATTCACCTGTGCTTAAAAGTGTAAAAACATAAAAACAACGTCCCTCTGGTGGAGTGATTCGTGGCTCGCTCTCCAGCGCCCGCAAGGATTAAAGCCGGCGCTCCTGGACTTCCTACCACCGCCAAACACCCCCCAGGTGGACACGACAAACTGATTCTCTGTGAAGCAAAGAGAAGGTGAGGTAAGGCAACAGATACAACTATATCTTCCAATAAACACACGCTATCAGCAACACACTCAGGTCAGTGTCCTTTTTTTTACTTTATGCAAATGAGCAGCTTCTCACAACAAGTGGAGGATCACTTATCCTTCACGCCACAGCAGTGAGAAGCAAACTGCACAATTCTCTTCACAATTCCAGTATACTGTGTAACAAAACACCAAGTTACTATCAACAATTACTTAAACACTTAATTACCTTTCGTGTGTGCTGACAGCATGTGTCCTCACCCCTCCCTGCTTCACGGGCTCGATGTGTCAAAACCCAGGCGCGGTCCTCAGCGTCTCACAAACGAACGTCACAAGGTCGAGTTCCCGGCAGTTCTGCTTGAATCACACATGACTTAAATGCAGAACGCCATCCAATTATCTGCTTCAGCTGCAAGTCGTCCAGGTTGCACGTGAGCACCACTCACAGGTGCTTTCCATGATGTTAATGAGGGTGAAGACTCTTCAGCCAGCACCTTCTTCACAGACAAATCAGCCCTCATGCCACCTGGAGAGCAAAGAAAAGAAAAGAACACCAAAACATCCAGCCACGCCCCCCCCCAACACACAACACCAACGTTACACTCTGTTGTGAATTAGATTTGGTGGTGGTACCTATCATGGCAGAAAACAGACTGGAAATGATCACAAATCCTGTAGTTGGAAATAGCAGGGGCAGACCAACTGGTGGCAGTGGGGGTGGAAGAGGGTATGTCTTGACAGTGATCTGTAAACAGCGAGAGTTAAGTGAGAACACTGATGTTTTAAGGAATGTCTGTGGTTCCTATTGGTCGAGAGCTGATGACTAATGGAAACACCTGCTTGATTTAGAAATTAAACGCTATGTTAATTAACTGAATCTGTGTGACTACTTAAAAATCTAAGTCCTCTGGTACAATTTATTTGTTCTGCTTTTTTTTTTTTTTGCCAAGGTTCATGGTGTGTTGCAATGTGCAGTAATGGTACATCAAATCTACTAGAATTTAATTGATAAAGTTAAGGTAACTTTTTCCGCATAACTTTGTCAGTTAAGTGCAAAAGAATATTGGGATTTAGGTAACAATTAATTTCAGCTACAATATTGTTTTGCACTTAATTGACAATGTTATGTGGAAAAAGTTACCTTAACTTTATCAATTAAATTCTGGTAGATTCAGTTTGTGCCTAAGAGTGTATGTTTAATTTCTTAGAGTGTAAAATCCCTGGGGTACCATTGTTAGTCTTACATATTTTAAACACTGTGAATGTTCTTTTGTATTTTAACGTTCACATTTATTAAAACTGTCAGGTTTTGGCCCTGGACCTGCACAGCATCTGGTTTTGTCCCCCAGTCTCCGTCTGTTTCCCTCTTTGTCCTTCTGTCCGATCCTGAGTGTTTATTTTCTGTTTCTTCCACTTTGGTCTTGGTTTTATGATCTGTTACACTTCAGCCATGTTAAGTTCTGTTCTAGTTTAGTCTCTGCTTTTTATTTAGTCATACTGTGTTATTACATTAGGTTTTGAGGATTATCTGTTACACTTCAGCCACTTATTGAGTTCTGTTCTAGTTTAGTCTTCATCCTTTACTTTCTGGTTATTCAGTCACTCTGTCTTGAGCACATTTGTCCCTCAGGTTTTTCTTTACACTCTGGCCACTTGTTGAGTTCTCATCTAGTTTAGATCCAACCTTTAATTTTCTGTTTCTGCTTTTTCACTTGTTTATTCTGCTTCCCTCACATTTGTATTTTAGGTATCATATTTCCTAATTGTTTAACATTTGCTCTGTCACTATCACTTTCCTCTTTTTGCTGCTTTTGTCTGACACGCCCACCTGTCACTCCACCTGTCTTGTCCAGCCACGCCTTCTTCCCTGCACCTGTATCTCATCAAGCCCTGATTGTCCTCTGCTTTTAAACCACTTGTTCTCCACAACTCACTGCTAGTTCGTTGTGCATTCTGCCTCGTTCCAAGCCACCTGTATCCTGTCTTAGTCTGTGTTTTTGCCGTTCTCGACCTCTGCTTGTCCTTGACCACGTTTTTTGCCTGAGCCTGTTAACCTGCTTCTCTGTGCCTGAACCCTGCTTGTTTTTTGACTATGTTTTTGCCTCCTCCGATACATCTGTTTGCCCGTGCTGGAACTCCGCTTGTTACTGATCACGCTGCCACCTCAAGACTGTCTGAACCGCCGCCTGCCTGCTTGTGACCCTGTGTATCGACCTCAACCTGTTTTTTTTTTTTTATTAAACCTTTTTCTAACCTCTAAGCAATGAGTCTGCATTTGTGTCCACCCGCCTGTCGTGCCAAGTCCTCACAGTTCCTGACGAAAACTTTATGCAGTGGCTGCATAAGCACATGTCTTCATGTTGTCTCACTTTTTGATAACTCAATTAGTGGAAGACAGCCTCACACTTTACAGCATCTTGAAAACACCCAAGCACAAAAACAGCAAAAGGACACATAAGAACAGCAGGACTGCTGCTCATCATTTTAACTGAGGGAGGTGACAGTGATGTATTATTTTTTGACACAGGTGGAGGAACAATTTCAAAGTTGAAAAAGTGTGTATGAATGGGCGGGGTGGGATCTCTGGCCTGATCTCTAAAAATTATTATTATTGTATAAAAATGAATTTTTTAACAGTTATTTTTTGTTAAGTTATGACTTAAAGGTGATCACTGAGTTACCACTTATTACAAAACAACACAACTATACAGTGATTCTATAGTGAAAATATCACTCAAATTTATTTAAGAATAATTTACAGCGCTACTTTGGCTGAATAACAACTGCCAATGTGTCAACTGTGTTTAAGTTTCATTTCAAAATAAAAGCCCATCTTGTGTATTGTATTGAGATTTTTGTACTGTATGTTGGAAAATTCTGGTGTGGATTTGGAAAAGAGGAGGACCTTTCAAATGATATAGTGAGTCGGTTGAACTGATAAGTGGTGCTTTTCTGAATTGTTGTTGGATGTTCTGGGCTGGAGGACAACTGATGAGCTGCAGAGAATCAAAAAAGTGTGGGGATTTTGATCGTCATTTGTTTTTTAAACTTTGGAGAATGTGGATGAACACCGCAGAGTTAAAGCTGCACTGTTCCATAGCGCCACTTATGTACTAGAGGTGCAGTGACATACTCTGTGCACTGTATGACAGTACTTTGTACCCAAGGCCATCATAATATGGCCTCGGGTATAAATAACATGTTCTCATATATTATGTAAAAGTAAAAGCTAGCAAGAAATAAACACTTTACTCTGTTTTTGTAACCTGAAAACACCTCTGGAGTGATTTGCAAGACATCGCGTGGACGTCAGCGTGCATGTTCATCAGATGCAGTCAAAGGTCATGTTCGCTCTTTTCAAAAGCTCATGTATGCACGCACACACACGCCCTTCTCTAGATGCCATTAAGGGCCCCTTTACACAAAGTGCAATACGTGCAACTCCAAGGCGGCTCATGGCAGTAGAGCTCGTATGAGTGCACCACGAAATATTGCGTCGACGGTCAGGTGTTCACGATGCCGGTGCGACAGTTCGTGCATGTGGGAGCACAGTGCCAGCAGCTGTGCGATGTGTAACAACATCGTACAGCTGCTGGCAAGAAAAAAAAAATACATGCTGCGACAGTTCCGTGCACATGGAACACAGCAGCTTTTCACAGCAGCTACGCGATGTGGTTGAAAATAAAAAATATATATAACAATTACATGCCAACCATAGGAATCGAATCCCCACTTCCAAAAGCTCTGATTTCCAGTCAGAAACTTTACCACTGAACTGCCATCACTGTCCTGTAAAAGCTGCAGGAAAACTACCCAATATCAGAAAGGACATGGATGTATTTAAAAACATAAATAAAACCACACAACATATAAAAATGCCACATTTATCAAGCGGGCAATACAAATATGATTCGTTTGTTCCTCTGTAGATGACCCATGGTCACTGACGTACAGTCATGAAATGACATGAAGCAGTGATCATGTCCACATCTGCTGGCCCATGCGTGTGTCGAGCCGGCGTGCCACAGGACAGACACCACATCATGTGGAGCAGAGGTCACATGGGTGACATGACAGTGAGATCACCCATTGTGTGTTATGATCTGACGGTCCGTTTCAACCTGGCGGCAGCCAGTCTATGGGCTGCAGCCTGTTGCCAAGCAATATATGTTTTTATTTATGTCCATGTAATGACAGCAAGCAGACACACACTCGTCACAGTGAGCAGTTATTAGTTGATGTCTGTCCAAACACAGTACGTGTTGTCCAGCGGGGATGTCCAGAACGACAGATCTCCACAGCTGCTTCTGTCGGTGGCCACACCTCCTGTCAGTTCTGCGCACAGACCAAAGCCACACTCGTGGGGCACTTAGACAAATTTTACTGCCGGCATGACAATGATTGTCTGCTGACTGTCGTGTTAATAGTGCGAATGGCCACAGATTTTCTAATTGCCATGAGAGCGGTGTTAGATATTTGTGTGTGCTACCTGGAATTTGGCCGACACCTGCCGCGAGAGGGATTGATGGGTTCGCACAGCGCACACTCTGTCTTTCAGCTGCTGGTGTGCGCAAATAGTAGTAGCAACAGGTGTACGAGGCAGCTACGATTTTACACGTTTTGCACACGATTCCTGCTTCATGCGCACTTTATGCACAAATCGACCAAATTCGCACTGTGTGAAGGGGACCTAAACATTAAATAAAATATTGTTTTTGATTGACTGATTGAGTTTATTCTTCAACATCAGTATAAACATACAGAGGTGAATGTGTCAATGATACACAGACCGTACATAAACGCTTATTTCCATTGTGGTCCTTGTGAAATTATCACATGACAAAATAGAGGGGCTTGATTGAACATGTACAAATTGTAAATAAAACAATAGCATCTTAATAATTAAATAATAAATGTCATATATATATATATATATAGTTTGAACTTTGATACCAATTAAACAACTGCAAATTATAAAAAAGACAATGTTGATACAGCCAAGGGTATTTTAGCATTGTGTTATACTTTTAATTCCGGTTGTCTATTAGTTTATGATTTCAAAAATGAAAATTTTAAAAATACCTGGATATTAAGTATATATTTATGCTGATCTGAGAAACATAGGTTACTGCATGTAAAGTTCAAAGTTGTCGTTGCTATCGATACCTCAAAGTCAATATCAGGACTCTCCCCTCTGCACAGTTGTCCCCCAGCCTGCATTCATCCATCATCTTCTTCAAAGCAGATTATTTCTTGATCTTATCTCAGTAGCCTCTGCACAGCCGGCGTCCACGACGTTGATGTGATGCTCAGCCTTGCCAGATTATCTCAGTGTTGTTTCCATTACACCTGAAGTGCATCAAAAATATCTCAGCATCCTTCTTCTGATGAAATCCAGCAGCCATTGAGTTGTGTCAATCCATTCCACATCTTCTGTGTTCAATGAAAGTTCCGTGAATTTAACTCTTCCACTTTCCTGCAGTTGAGAAAATCAGTGCATCAACCAGCTGAATTTTGGTGACTGATATAATTTTATTTATTCATATCTTTTCCGGTGACCTCTTCACTGTCTGAGCTGACTCTCACTCCATCCTACTTTTCACGTCCACCAGACCTGCTTAGGTAGCAGAGTGTCTTTCAGAACTGTATTGTCTACACTGTAGTGAGTCATCCTTTCTCAGCATTTTAAAATAACTCTTTGTTGACTGGCATTTCTACCTCACGATTCAGCACCATAATTTTTTTTTTAATGTGCACTTCTATAAAAATGTACACCTGCGTGATTGTTGTTTCTGTATTTTACTTTTTTCTTCAGTTGTTACTTGGGGATTCAAGCAAAACAAAATATGGTGCAGACTGTAGACAGATCATATATGTTCATAAAAATCATAAACCTCATTGCCAGACTTCAAAAAGACACACATCACTGAATCTGTGGAAAGAAATGTCTAAACACCTTGGTATTGGCACCTTAATAATTAAAATACAGCAATACTTTATAGTAGTAATTTAGTAATCATAATTTTTAGCACAGGTGCACTTGCGGACCCGTTATAAGAAAATCTTTTCTACGCCCCTGTTGATGACGTATTTTAAGCAGAATCTAGTGTTATAAAGCGCTGTGAGATATTTGATGATTTTATTCATGTTCATTTCTCGTTGTTTGACTTTAACAGTGTCAGTCTGTAATTGAAAGGAATCATTTAATTAACAGTAGCACTGCAAAATAACATTTACTAAATTAATTCAGTATATTTTTCTTTTGCTGTCTTTAAAGACGTCAGAGCACCAAAAAAGAAAAGAAAAAACAGATGATGCCGAGGCTCAGAGTGGATTAAAGTTGAAAAATAAAATGTTCCTCCGTTAAAAAGGTAGGCGCTAGATGGCGCTGAACAGCTATATGTGAAAACGTTCAACAGTTTTAAGAGGATGCTGTCAGAATTTACAGTCCAACACACACACACACACACACACACACACACACACACACACACACACACACACACACACACACACACACACACACACACACACACACACACACACACACACACAGAAAAATCACAAATCTTCAAAACTAACATGAGTAAAATAATTGATATTGTGCGCTCAAACATTTGCGTCAATGCGCACAGTATCTTAACTTTAAATGAATTTGTGTTTTTAAATGAATGTGTTTTAATGTTAAAACTCCAGAAAGTGCAAATGCAAAAATGAAAATTAAAAATAAAATGACTGGGTTTTCTTCCCCATCCACGAGGGAGGGGAGGAATTAAACCCAAAAGACAGAAAAGCCCAAAAATGTGATTCATCCACAGTTAATAAAATCCAGCTACACCACTCACTTTTAAGCAAACAGCCACAAACAAATAAAATATAAACTTATTTTAGTCAATTAATTCAAACAATTTGCATTTTTGGAAATCTTTTGAATTGTATTTGTGTTCGTTTGAGTCCTCATATTTCAGCTGCGTTAAATGTCTATTTAACACTTAGAAACTCTCCAGGTTTTTTTTTTTTTCCTGTACGCTTCACAATCTATTGCACGTTCCTTAAGAGCAAATATTTTAAATAAACGCACATTAAAATTGGAAGAAATTCTTCAGAATGAAAGAAAGTTTGGTTGTCAGCAAAGAAAATAACCTGAAGGAGGAAAAAAAACTAAAATGCCACTGACAATACAGTCGACATTTACTTGATATTTAGAAAGTTTCATAAAATATTAGTAATTGTGAATACAAGGTGCTGTTGCATACATGCGCTAGATTTTGCCCTCAGAAGTCAGAGACTTTATTTACTGGAATACTGAATAATCCTTTCGTTAAAAAGTAGAAGTACATCAAAACAGCTTTTTTTTTAATTGCCATAGTATTATTTGCAGTAGATATTACATTCAATAGTAAAATATTTGCTATTTAAACGAATTCGTCTGCAAGGCCTTATAGATATTATGGGGGGTTTGTGCCAATTTTGGAAAGGCCAATATTTTTAGAACATGCGCCCTTTATTTTTTTCCCCACATTTAACTATACAAAAACACAATTAACGAAGAAAGTAGTAAATAAACTCATATGCACCGTTTCCTGTTTTTTTTTTGGGGGGGGGGGGGGGGTGATTTTCGACTCAATAATCAAACTAAGTCGATTTTGAATCTGAATTCATACTGTCTTTATTGAGTGGCTCACATAAAAAGCCTTTCTCGGGAGAAAAAAAATCATTGTAAATAAAAAAATCACTTTACAACATGCTTGTTTAAATTAAAACGAATGGATAAACAGTAAAAGATTTCCAAATCTTACAAATAAATTCAAAGTGCGCCTAATAATAGATCCCTAAATACAAGAAAACTCGTGGTTAAATAGCTCCCACAATACTTTTCATATCATGTCAAGGAAAAAAAAATCGAAGTACATTTTTCTGTATATTTGCAAATATTTACTACAGTCCATGTACAACTAGAATCCCTATACAAAAATCGTCTCCTGGACAAATACATTATTCACCTTTACATTGGCTGTAATGACTCTAACCTACGTCTCTCTTTATATACAACACAAGTAAAGTGTGAGTCAGCTGGACAAACTTGTTTTAACTGTAGGCTGTGAAGGTGTGATAAAAACTTCTACTGAAGGGATCAGACAGATAAGAATATTAGAAAACCATCACCACCACACTCTGTTTCTATAGCCCCCAAATCAACTTTTTTTCTGCTCGATTCTAAAGTGCCAGAGTTTGGTTGAAAGCACATCTTTCCACAGCAGTATTTAAATCATGCTGCAAAAAACTTGTGCCCTGTCATAGATGTGCCACAATAACTTGATTACACTTTCACACGCGGATGGTACAGTTATGGATTTAGTCTGAACACGTGAGAAGTCAAAACGCGGTAAAGTGGCGCTCGTGATGGAGCGTTTGCGCGTACCCGCAGTATTATTCCCCTTGTGTTCTTTTTTTGGGGGGGGGGGGGGGGGCATTTAGAGGCCGTTCTGCCCCACTGCCTGCGCCTGTCTCGGATGGGTGTAATAAGTCGGGAGAGTGGCACGGAGGGCCTTCCCGGCGCGCTGTGCTCGCTGTCGGTATCACTCCCTCTCTTCCCTCCGCTGCCCCGGAGCCGGATCCGACGGACCCTCCGGCGCTGTGAGTCTTTACGTGTTACTCAGGTGATCGTACGCATAAATCTTTTGTTGCAAACCGGAAGGCGAACCGTTTTTCGCCGTGTGCGTGCGTAAATGTCGATGGGCTCATCAGAACGCGTGAACCTCTTCCCGCAAAAGAGCCAGTTGCACACAAACGGTCTCTCGCCGGTGTTGCCACCTCAAATGCGCCTTTAGGTGCGACGTTTTTCCGTAGACTTCCCACAGCCGGGGATTGTGGAGCTGTGAAGACCTTTTCTCCGCAAGCTGGCTCCCGCCGGTTCCCAGTCTTCCGCCTCCTGGCAGTTTGACAGTCGCAGGTGGCTCTGCCCGAGTAGCGCCGTGCAGATGACCTCGGAGAACCCGCTAAAGACGCGGGTGGACCTCCGGACAGCATAGTCCCCCCTGCTCCGGTTAACGGAGAGGGGCTTGTGTCCGGATAAGAGGACAGCACCGGTTTGAAACCGTCCATCAGATGTTGGCCGGTTGTCAACAGGTGTGGAGAGGGGCTTGTACTGAAAGCAGAGTGACTTAAACTGGAGTAGTCAGAATTATATCCGCCCAGAGGTGAGTGCAAGGACGCCTGGAGTCCACTGGAATGCAAGGACGATTGTAGTGCCGCTCCGTTAGGGTTTTGAACATCAATCCAACCGGCTCCGACGTCCCACCACGCTGACGCACCGGTGGTTCCAACATCTCCCGTGGGGATACCGGGATGAGATGACTTGAACCAGGACTCGTACGGATGCGCAACGCTCATCCTGGGGTAGATACCTTGCAAACTGTCCACTGACGTGTGCACCTTGGAGATGAAAACCGGCTGGTGGCTGGATTCTTGGAGCTGCTGGTAACCGACGCCTGGAATACTGAATAATCGTTTCCAAGTGTGAACTAGAAGAGGTGCCAGACGTGAGGGAGAACGCGCTGGATCCGGTGGAGCTGTTGGTGCCGAAAGAGTCCGAGATGCCGGATCCATTGCGTGACACCCCAAAGCCGGACAGGCCGGATCCCAGGCTGCAGCTGCTGGTAGCGGCGGCTCTTTCCACGGGTGGAACCTTTCCCAAATGATGAGGAGTTATCCGAAATGGCAGACGGTGAAGGGCTCGGACTCCCTATTTTGTTACATGTTGCAGCTAACATGGCTAAAGGAGTCGATCCTAACCTCGGCTCGTCCTGAAAGAGAAAGAAAAGCTGTAAGTGTGATGAGTTTAACAGAAAAGATGAAACAGGATAAGAGTATTTCTCTAAAGACCGCCATAGAGTATTCCTACCTTTACGCACAGATTGTACGCACAGAAACTACTGAGAGTGTCAAAGTGGGTTCAGAAATAAACGCCAAATATTACAGCAAGGAAACACGCGTGGTTTGAACACCAGGACAAAGTTATCTTGCCTCTGTGATTAAGAAAATGACCGAAGCTCTGCCTTTACGCCTGACGCAAGTTTAATCCTCCACTGCTGGACAATGACAAGAACTAATTAAACCAGTAAGAAAGTCCTTTAGACTCACCCCTAGAAGTGAAGTTGCCATCACACAAACAAACACTGCCCTCCTCAGAGGATCTTTTTATATTTATGAATCAGAGCGCTGTTTTTTTTGAGGTGTGCAATACAATGATGCGTTCCGCCCATTCTTCCACAATTGTAGGCTCCTCTCGGCTTTGAAGTGCCGCTGTGACACGGGCGACCAATCAGCGGCTACGTCCCGCCGCACCGCACATTGTGCCGTGAGGTCATCAATAGAGCTCAGCAGGACAGCTCTCCACCCTCCCCGCCGCCCCCTCCGTCATAAAAGACAGCGGAAGGAAGGTAAAGTTAAATGAGAGTGAATTAGGAAGGAGGAATTAGGAGGCTACTTATTGAAATGTTTACAGTTCATCACATTCCATAAATTAGGAAAAGGCGATGGCGACCTTTGCCTGCACGGGGATGAACGGTGCGTAAAAGTGGAACCGAAACCACAGCGGATCAGCCGAGTATAAATTATGTCAAACTTAACTTTATATCCTGTAAAAAATAAATTCAGTCTGTCACTTTTACTCCCCACTTGAATACTGTGAACCCGAAAAGTTGCAAAACTTTCCCACCAAAAAGTTTCATGAGCTCACTTACTTTTTCAAGCTTTTATTTTTAAAGTTTATTTCCAAATTTTATTTTCTAAAAAAAACTTTAGATCTGTTGCACCTCCACCCTCGCGTATTCATTTCTCTTTACGTTTAGCATGTTTTAATCTCTTTTACAAACGCAATATACACAACTATTACGCACGTCATAAAGGCTGCATTGTTCTGGCGCTAGAAACGCGCGGTCTCAAACTTTCACTTTACTGTAATTGTCTTCAATTATGTTGACAATTTTGATTAAAACCGGCGCATTCCGGAGGAGGCTGGTTCAATTTGTGCATGCGCTGCATTTGATAAAGAAGAAAAGGGGTCAATGCAGTTGACTCTGGGGAATAATTTCGGCCTCGAAATTATTAAATTCAAACATTTCTCAAGGTTTACTCATAATATGGAAAACGCCGACACGGCGGCTTGGCCTACTTTATTTATTAAACTAAGTGATTGCACTCTGTGTCACAAGGAAAATAAAGAACTTGAATTGGTTCATCCATTTATTTGCGCACTGACATTTTGGTAAATTGTAACGAGGTCAATTCGGTTAAATAATAATAATAATAATGATAATAATAATAATAACAACAACAACTTGTAGGTAAAATGTGTGTTGAACTCTCTCTGTGAGCGCTATTAACATTCAGTGCGCACTAGGAGCATAAATTTCATTTGAATTTCAAATTTAATAACGCAGGAGGTTTTTAATCATCCGCAGTTTTATTTGTTTGATATTAACATGCTTATTGACCGGGTCTGTTGACCATCTTGGTCATTACAGGACAGGGAAAAGTTAATTAAAACGACCAGGGATTATTCATCACATCATCTGCCTAACCCATGTCGCTTCCTTTATTACACAGCCTGATAGATGGACTTTCTGATTAATTCCCGTGTTTCTAGAATTGGACAACAGATTTTTGGATTAATTCGCACAGCTTTGGTGTGGGAAAAAAAAGGACGAACTGGGTAAGGAAAAACAACCAAAAAACAAATACTCAGAATTTTGCATAGTGTTGAACACATTGTGGGCTGTTATATTTATTTATTTATTTTAAGAAAATAAAATTTTGAGTTGGAAAATATTTTCGAACACATTGCCCTGCACATATTATTTAAAATAATATTTGCCGTGTTTGTTGCGGCGTCGATTCAGTTATTCGAATTAGAAAGGACTGAGTTGAATCAAATGATCGCTTACATTCTATCGTTTTGAAAGACTTTTCAATTAGATTATTTCCATTAAAACGTCACAAAAAAAAAAAAAAATAGCGGGATTATAGGCAGCAGCGTTTCACGCAAATGAAATGTGAAAATCTACATACCGTGTTGCGTTCCGTGGTGCGCTGACTGAACCTGGACGGATGCGTTCAGCGCAGCATCTTCTGCCGGTTTGACTGAGCGGACTGTAAATGCAACACTGGCAACGCGCTGAGGAACAACTTTAGAAAATTACGCTGAGCATCTGAGCAACGTGTCCAAGTCAACAACAGTATCATTTGATATGTCATCCTAAAATAAATTAAACGTTTGTGTAAAAGTGGATTTTTAAAAAAAAAAAAAAAATTGCATCCAGAGCGCAGTATGCACGCGCTGAGAAGCTGCAGGTTGCAGCTGCAGGAGACGTGACCTCTACTGACAAATTACAAGTGATCAGCAAGGCTGATGTCACAGGTCAGTCTGATATCTCCTCTGGAAGGAACATTTCCAGCTGATATTTAATTCAGGTGCACAGAAAAATTGTATTTTAAAAGCTGTGCTGCTGCTGCTGCTTGTTGCGTTCACTGTCCGTTGGTGCGCACAGGTTGTCCTTATCGCGCGCCTGTAACTGTAAGCCGCAAGGAACAGATGTCCCCATTGAAGGCTTTCTTTCCCGACAACATGGGCCATATTACCATCATGAAATCAAACTCAAAACCTGTCCCTTTGGCCACTATAATGACCGAGTTATTCTGGGCCGCTAAACACGAACAAAGTGTGTGCAGTATTGCGTGCTCTGCTGCGTTTAGGGAGCCCGAAGAAAGGAGTCACACCGTGGACGCAGAACTATACTTTAATGTGGAGATTTACAACGCCACGCCATCATCTCAAGGCCTTCCTCACCGCATGTGAAAAGTCTTTCTTTAGAAAACCGAATTATTGTGGCTTTCCACAACAATTCTGAAACACACAAGAAAAAAAAAAAAAAAAAAAAAAAAAAAAAAAAAAAATATATATATATATATATATATATATATATATATATATGAACAAATTGATTGTTAGATCAACTTAAAAATGGTTAACACTCAAATGCATGAGAATCCAAGTAACATTTATGCCTACTTGTTAATTTCGTCAAATATAACTTATTTAAGTGTTAGATACTGAAGCAATTTCATAATTTTTTCTCTTCTTCAGTGTAGATAGATATATGTTACATATAATAAAGTCAAACTGAACAGAGGACTGCAGAATCTGTTGGTTCTTCTTGTTGTTGTTGTTTTTCTTCTTCTTCTTCTGCTTTTTCTATTCACCAGAAGGTTGGAACGAGCAGATGTCCATCTGCACAGTGAGTTGCCAAGTGGGTCCGGAGCAGGGCAGGCACATACACAAGGGCCCAAATGGTGTGACAAAAGATGTGCAGGAAGCCCCTCTCCGCCTGGGTGAGCCACAGAGAGGGTTTCCCCCCCTTTGCCAGCC